>NC_142417.1:11672500-12044375 GCF_059516105.1 Syngnathus floridae | reverse complement strand
TAACAACATCCCCCCCCCCCCCCCCCCCCCCCCCACACACACACACACACACACTCCAAAACAACAACAAAACAACAAAAAACATAAAGCGTGTATGTTAGTTTTATATTGGGCCACTTGATGCAGTCTTTCCTGAACATGAATAACAAAACGCAATTCCGAGGTTGCAAACGGTGCGCAATGAGAGAGAGAGAGAGAGAGAGAGAGAGAGAGAGAGAGAGAGAGAGAGAGAGAGAGAGAGAGAGAGGGTTCCGCGACCCTCCATCGGCGCGCCACATAATGATTGCGCTGCACACAGACGGCTGTACAAGCAACGACCCACCTCGCACCAGAAGTGAAAGGGTTCCTTTTCGTTTTGCTTTATTTCCAACGCTGCATGAAGGATCAAAACTTCCCGCTGCGTTTCTCTTACTGTGAGTGAAGACACAGGTGGTGCTTATAAGTGTGTCTCATCTTGCACGAGCTGCGTTTTCTCCACATTTGCGCGCAGATTAATATGCTCTTCATCCATTTATTTCACAGCATTACTCCTTCCCTCAGAAACCATGGGTAAGTGAATACCTTTTATGCTCTCATTTATTTCAACAATTTTTCATTAAGGTTTTCTTCAGGGACATTTTCTTCCCCTGCATATCAACCATGACTAGTAATGACGTTTTTCTGCGTCGGTAAATTACCTGAAAATAGTTAATGTCAGGCTGTTATAAATTCTTCATGAAGCAGGTCTGCACATCACACGTTTTCTCACTTCAACATCTTCTGTATTTTAAGGATAAAGAACTCTTGTCTTTACTTATTTAAATGTCTTTGAGCACAAATTCTCTAAAAGCAAGGCGCTGTTTTGATTGCTTGTGCCCCACTTTACTCCTCCAACAGGTTCTGTGATGTTGGGCTGGAGGTTTTCATGTCTTCTGCTGCAGGCGGCTGTGTGGCTGTTGCTCAGCAAGGGGGAGAGGATGTGCCCAGCAAGTTGTCGCTGCGAAGGCAAGCTGGTCTACTGCGAATCAGGCGTTTTCCAAGACATTCCGGAGAATATAACCACGGGATGCCAAGGTCTGTCTCTGCGCTATAACAACCTTCTGGTGCTGATGCCCTACCAGTTTGCGCATCTCAATCAACTTGTCTGGCTCTACTTGGACCACAATTCCATCAGTGCCGTGGATGTTTTAGCCTTCCACGGTGTGAGGAGGCTCAAAGAACTCATCATCAGCTCAAATAAAATAGCCCACCTGCACAACAACACATTCAGCGCCATTCCAAACCTGCGCAATTTGGATCTGTCTTACAACAAGCTCCAGTCCCTCCAGCCGGGACATTTGTTTGGTCTGCGCAAGCTCCAGAATCTGCACCTTCGATCCAACGGCCTACAACAGATTACGGTCCGTACGTTTCTGGAATGCCGTAGCCTCGAGTTCCTGGATTTGGGATACAACCGGCTGCGGAGCCTCACCCGCACAACCTTTTTGGGACTCTTTCGCCTCAAAGAGCTTCATTTAGAGCACAATCAATTTTCTCGGATTAATTTCTACATTTTCCCGCGCCTCACCAACCTGCAGGCTCTTTATTTGCAATGGAACCGCATACGAGCCGTCAGCCAAGGCGTACCTTGGACCTGGCCCAAACTGCAGAAACTGGACCTTTCGGGGAATGAAATCCAAACGTTGGATCCCTTGGTTTTCCAGTCGATGCCAAATTTACAAACACTCAATCTGGAATCCAACAAGCTCAGGAGTGTGCCCGTGGAAGCGGTGGCGGCGTGGACTTCAGTGACCACCATCGGTTTGGCGGGGAACGCTTGGGACTGCAGGCCGAACATTTGCCCGCTCATGGCGTGGCTCAGGACCTTGAGAGATGCCAAAGACATCAGCATGATATGCAGCAGTCCAAAGTCTACGCAGGGGGAGAGGGTTGTGGACGTTGTGGGGAATTATTCCACCTGCGTAGACATCATGCTGACCGTGGACACAACCGGTGCTCCGGTTTTATTGACTTCAAGCCCCTTTGTGAACGTCACACCTCACCGTCTTTTGCACAGTGTCACGGAGCTAGCTCACAGTGAGTCTCCTGGATGGACCTCACCGCCTTCAGCCATCTGGCCTGATAAGACAGACATACAGACTGTGATGCCCACAGCCGTGAGCTCCTCAACGCCTGCCTCCCTCGACCCTTCAACTTCATCCTTCCCAGAGATACCTTTTGAACATATGGCTTTCCATAAAATCATCGCAGGCACCGTAGCCCTGTTTTTGTCAGTGTCATTGATCCTGCTGGTTATTTATGTCTCCTGGAGACACTACCCCAGCACCCTGAGGCAACTGCAGCAGCACTCAGTCAAACATAAGCGCAGGAAAAAAGGCCGGAAGCAGGAGCAGGACCTTAACTCCCAGTTGCAAGAGTACTACCTGAGCTATCATTCAAACTCGGAGACCATGGATTCGCTGGCGAATGAGGCAAGACCGTGCACGTGCACCATTTCAGGATCAATAGAATGTGAAGTATAACGTTTCACTTGCCGTTATGAAACCACAAGTGACATTTCTGGCCAAGTCGATTATCAGACGACCGATTTTTTTAATAAATGGCTTCATGAAATGTTCTTTTCCACTGCACGGAAGGAAATTTTCAGATAAATCTATTTGTGTGGACAGAACAGAGCACCGGGATATTTTTGGAGCTCATTATTACTGTGATTAACATGGGAGCTGTGGCATGCCAGCATTTACCGCGTTACCCAGTCTACAAACTGACCACAAGTCAGCGCTGTCAATATGGTGACGCTTTCTGGACCCTACCGTCCGTAAAGGAACAGAGACATGTTTTTTTACTTGCCTGTTTTTATCATGTGGTGTGAAATAGAAAGCTGTAGGGGCTTGTCCTTTATGTATTTGAATGTGTACAGTGTTTGGCAAAAGAATCAGTTTATTACTCTGATGAAAGACTTTCCGGCAGATAAATATCGTCAGTTTTAATATTTGGCTAGCTTACGCTTTACCACTGCATAAGGTACAAATAGCAGTGTCACATTCATTTGGGAAACCGACCCATACTTGTTTCATCCTTTTTCAGACTCATTTATTCCAAAGTGAATTATCAATTTTAAAGCTGCGTTCCGTCTCATTTTTGTTTAGTAACAAAACTAGTCGGCAGTGGTGGAATCCAAGTGAAAAGTGTTTCTAATTGCGGTTACCCCAGTTCGAGCATAACAAAATGTGTGTTACAATACTGCGTAACACGTCATTGCCCACAACTACAACTCCAATAATACACACGTTGAAATGAGTACTTCAATGGCAGGCTCATTCAAAAATGATTGAAAACATTATTATCATCACCTCCTGTATTGGAGCTCATTACAGTGTGTAATTGATCATAAAACTGCTGTGTATTTGTTATAACTAATGTAATATTGATTTTGCATTGTTCGTGAAACGTGCCAACAAATATGAATATGTAATTGAAGGAAACGATGATGGTCAAAATGTGAGCCGGGGAAGGAAAAGAAAGGAAACAGGCTTTTTTTCTGCAGAGTTAAACATTTCATAGGATGTGAAGGGTGCATAGAAAATTGATGGCATATTTTCTTATTTTTCATCCTCTTTTGACTTTAATAACACTGACAACGGTATTAGCTGAATGTGGGTCACTGGTGTTGAAACAAACTGGTTTATAGAGCAAGGAGCCCACAATTCTACGACTTAAAAAAAAAAGTGACACCAAAAATAAAAGCACAGAAGAGGAAAAGCAAAATTGAGGAAGACCCCATGGGGATTGCAGTTGCTACGGGTCAAGTTTGTTATGCTATTAGGGAGACATTATCTGTCTTCTTCCTCTGCTTTCCTTCCACCTCCGCCTTTCAGTGTTCCCTTGAAAACTGAAGATAACCTGCACAGGGGACACGTGGGCATGTGTTGAGTCAGGCAGGATTAACCGATGCTCTGGCATGTGGAATCTATAAAAAGATGATATTTTCCCCCACGTGTGAGCCACGACCTGTACAATTAATCGTTTTACTACAGATGTTGTTTTCACTCCAGCCGTCATGCATGTCATTCTTTGTTTTTTGTTGTTGTTTGGTTGGTGTTGAAGGGACAGCGTTGCCGACAAGTCCAATTGTTTGTTTTGATTGATGGTTCTTGATCATTGATTAATGATTGCATTTATTATGATGAGTTTCTTTCAAGGACCAATGGGAGCATTTCCACATGCAAAAGCAAAAAGAAATTACCGAGAACAGTATAAATGATTTGTTGATCCAACTTTGACAGATATTGTAATTACGCTCTGATTTGTCATATAATGACTGATGAAAAGCAATTTTCCTCATGTTTTTGTGCTGTGTGTTGCCAAGGGAGGAATGCTGATTAGAGAGTTGTGGTCTGCATCTTGCAAACCATTATCGGGGTTATTTGTTTGGTTGAAATATTGCAGCGGTGCACAGTATCGACTGAGAAACAACGAGGTACAAACACAGCCGCGCGCTATGCGCAAAGTCAGGCGGAGGAAAAGTCTATATGTTGTCAGCTGCTCCCTGAAGTGGAGAATGTCCTTCAGTTGACGGAGGCATCTGAGAAGCTGACAGCAAAAAACAAGCGGAGGACGAGGGAAAACAGAATTGCAAAAATCCTGCCGGCAGACGTCCAGAAATATGATTGGTTTTCTGTGTGTTCCTGTAAAGTCAAACTGTGTGGGGCCAGCGCTCGCTTGACAGGCGTGAAATTTTGATTTACATCTGTCACTGCACATTCTTTTTCGAGCAGAACATGCGTGCAATGTTTTCCTTGCCAAAGGTTAGAGCTGAATTTAGAAGGTAAAATGAAGCCAATATGGCAGTGATGACATCCCATTAAAGATGCATCTTAAGGTTTTATTGTCATTGCTTTATTTTCCATTATATGAGATAAAAAAAAATCGATGGTCATTTGTAACTTTTAACCAACCTTTTTGCACTCTTGTAAGAATTACAATCAATGTCTTTTCATGGTAATGTGGTACGTATTGCACCTAAGAATTGTCCCCATTCAAAGGCAATTACATTTTCAAGTGTGTTAACTCTAATGTTGCATAGAAATATTCATTATGTCCCAGAAATGGTTGAACTCCTGGGAGAGGACCACATTCTGCCACACACGACAGATTACATTTGTTTATTTATATGTGAACGTAAAAGTACGAGTTTCATCACCTTCCAGTAATAAAGTTATTATAGTCACCCTGCCTATTGCTATTTTACTTTCTTTCTTTTTTAAATAGAATAAGTGTCCAGTGTCCAATTATGCTTTGGAAACAACTGGCCCCATGACAGCGAACGGAAATTGGAAGAAAAAAAATCTTCAATTGCACAGCCCATAAAATAAGTTTTTATATGTAGACTCCAGGTTTAATTTGAGCACTTGAAAAATAATTTATTATCACATGGACTCCATCTATCTATTTGAAATTATTTGAGATCACCGTCAGCCAAGTGGTTAATGATCTAAACTAGGTATACACTTTGACCTCTGCATCGTTATTCAAAATGTAATATGTAATTTTTGGTTTTGTCAGACAAAGGTACGTTTAAGGACTCCACTCTTGAGTTTTGGTAAAAATACCAAAGTCAAGTCAAAAGAAGTCAAAGTGACTAAGCAAAAAAATCTGGGGGAAGTGTATTTGACTAAACTTCCTCCCTTCGACTGCATTTTAAAAGAACATTTACAAGAACATTACATTCCTCTAGTTTGGTCACATGACTGCAATGCTGGCAACCTTGAACTGGCTCCCATTCCACTTGAGATGTTATTTCAAGTTGTTGCTTCTTACCTATAAAACTTTACGAAGCCTTCCTATCTTGCCGACTTAGGGGGGTTATCTTGTGTCCATCATGAGCCTTGCGCTTACAACAGGCAATTCTTTTAACCTCTTGGAGAGCTGAAAATACATCAGCAGGTTATAAGTCATCCTCTCTTTCTGCTCCAGTACTCAGGAACGGCCCACCACACAAATTAGATCAGCTATCTCTGTAGAACTTTTTAAATCTTCACATAAAACTCATTTCTACATTCTTGCAGTAGGTTAAACCAGACTTATGGCAATGTTTTTGTGGCCAGGCAAATCTAGTGAAAAGTGTTTTCTACCTGTGCACATGGGTGGAATTTCATTTCTTTTGGTATTTTTGTATATGGGTGTATGTAGAAAGGGGGGTATGTGCCATTGTGGGAGTGAACACAGCCAATGGGAGTGAACACATTCTTGATTATTGAAAGTGGCTCCGCTCAGTCTTTGACATTGCGGAAGCAGAAATTGACCTGCTGGAGTCATGCAGAAGATCAAAGCATGCAAATTAGGATGATTTAACATGAGGATGATTTTAATTTGCCAGGGTGATTACAGATCACTTGAAGAAGGCCTTTCAACCACAACTTAGAGCTGCTTTTAACTGGTCTTAAGTCTAGACTACATTCTGCCACCAAACTGTCAGGCGCTAGAGATATGTCAAACCCTTAGCCCCTGATGTCAACATGTATTTTGGCCTATTTGACTGCCACGTCTCTTCTCTCCTCCCTCCCGTCTCCTGTTCATTAGGTGGAGATGAGTGAAGCTAGGCTAGGCTAAGCTCAGAGGATTCTGCATGGAGCAACCAAGACAGCTACAGGCATCTACATACCTTTATACAAAGAAACGGACTGTCAAGTTGTTTAAAGTCACATTGAATAGCGTTTATTTATCATTGTGATTAAAAGTGTGCACTCTGCATCTATCAGTCCTACATCCCTACATCTGTGATCCCTTTCTGAAGGTTTTACTTTTTTTCCCCTATGGTATTTCCTCTGAGCGTTTCTTTAGCATGTGTAGCCCTTTGAGACGTTTTTGTGATTAAGGGCTACATGAATAAATGTATCCTAGGTGATGTTTTCTTTTCCTGTTATTGTTATTTTCTTGTTATGTTCTTATATCAGTGTTGGCTGAGGTGGTCATTAGTTGCTGCATTAAACATCGGTAACTTTTGTCTTGGTGCCAAAGCCTGGAGTCTTTTTTTGTGATGACAAACTGAATGGTTTCCTTGGGAGACATGCTGGTAACACAGTGGAAAAAAAACCTTTTTACTGGATATGACTCAAATATAGTCTTTCTTTGTGAAGATAAACTGAATGGTTTCCTTGGGAGACACACTGGTAACACACTGAAAAAAAAAAACTTTTTACCAGATATGACTCAAGCATAGTCTTTTGTTAGATCAGATTTTTAAGTCATAGCAAAAAATAAAGAAAATAATAAAAAAATACCAAACCTTGACAAAAGAATCCTAGGGCCTATTATGAGATGCATTATTTTAAAGTTTTATAATGTGTCGAGTGCATCCGCTCAGGAGAAAGAAGGTCAGGGTGTAGGAAATATCACGGACGGATTCTAGCAATAATAATGGCTACTAATTTACTGGAGAAAATGTTCAACAACAATTTTTCATTTTCAAGCAAGCTTGTAGGCGCTGCTGCCTGCTTCTAATTCGTCATGAGATAACGACGGCATCCACCCCGTCTTTAGACAACATGTGATTCTAACTAATCCGAGTTATTCTTTTGCTATTGACGGAAGGTCTGTCAACCAGTCATTGATGACGCACTCTCTCTTTCACTCTCAGATGAACAGGTGCAGTGCATCAGCCTCACATGCGTAATACCTAAATCCAAGTTGAGATGCCACATTCAACGTGGACTCGTATGTATTGAATTTTTTCTTGGACGTTTGACGTGGCAACTCGACTCAGATTTTATTATGCGTGCGGGGCTGATTATGTGGTGCACCTGTTCATCTGATACAAACAGAATGGCAGAAAGAGCACATCATCAGTGACAGATTGACGAACCTTCCGTCAATGTTGACGCTGCAATATTGCGAGAATAACTCAGATTCATTAGATTCAGATGTCGTCTACTGGCCGGGTGGATGTTGGCAAAATCTCAAGTCAAATGAAGAAGGAGGTGGTGGCGCTGCCTACGAGCTTGCCTGGGGCTTGCCTGGCAGGCAGTGGGCTGTTTTTATTTTTTTGCAAGGCGGCTTATTAAGGTCACCTAGTGATTAAAAAAAAAACGATTCCCATCCATAGCCAAGCGATCTCTCTTATCACAGTAGTGAACAAAAGACGGCCCTGTCATGGTCATGACATTGTCCATTCCAACATGGCGCCGTACGTTAAACGATAACTAGACACAAAAATGGGAACAGCAGTTTTGTGCCTTTTAAGACTTTTTATCTTTTTTAACTTTACAATATTGCTCTATTTCCCCATAAAGGCCTCTGTGTGGAATCTCCAGAGGTACACTTTAATTAGTTCAATCAGAGTCAAACACATCAAACATGTCTCTCAGTATGGCTGCACCACTAAATCAAACATTTTCAGGTTAAATGTTAATACTCTGTGAAGGCAACATATTTAAAACGTTTTGGAAATGTATGTGGTCACAATATTGTGGCTGTAGGCATCATGCTATTTGTGTTATGTGCACACAAATTAATACTTGTATGTCTGCAAAAGAGTTTGAGTTGAACTGTTCCTTACTGTTCTTTAATTCTATGACAGGCCACTGCTTTTATCATTGCTGCTTTTATATTACCATCCACCGGAGGGTATTTCTTCAAGGATGACTGATTCTTAAATTCCACAAAATTAGTTCACAAGATAGACAAGATGTCCTATTTTCTTCACGGCAGTAATAGAATGGCAGACAATCTTATATGAATGTTCAAACACTTCCTTCAAGCTACCTGGCCAAAATAATGAGTACCTGGCTGTGAAATTAAAATGATTAAAGTTGGCTGAAAATAGAGTTACTGAAGTATGAAAAGTATATCGTGTCCTGTGTCCCTCTTTTGCAAAACACGATTTCTTTGTTATGCCACCTTTTGTGTCGCCTACGTCACCTGTGAAACTAATTTGAATACTAATGCTTTGGTGCCATTGTTAGTACTAGAACTCCCCCCCAGAAAAAAAAAACAACACAAAGACACTGGAACATAGGTTCAGGGTTTGAATCTTTGCTCAGGCTTTCCTATGTGGAGTGTGCATGTTTCTCACTGTGCTTGCAGGCATGTACTCTGGCTCTTTCCCACATTCCCCAAAAAATGCACCCAAGATTGTTCACAGAAAATTGATGGATTTTTTCCATTTTGTGTAGCGCTTACCCTCATGTGGGTCAGTCTCTGCCAGCTGGTTTTGGGCAAGAGGCAGGGTACATCCTGGACTGGACCCCAGAAAATCACAGGGCACATTTAGACAAACAATCATTCACACTCACACCTACAATGAGTTTATAGTTTGAAATGAACATCACCTCACATTTGCTATTTTCCTTTTTTATGCTATTACAGAAAGCACACAGAACAGAGGACGACTATGATAAAAAAAAATAAAAAATAGAATGTCCTTCATTCTAGCTGCTCAGTGCATAACTGCTTCCAATAAAGGAAGAAAGTACACCAGAAAATGAGCTGCATTCAATCCTAGAGGCCTATAACTGTTGTCTGCTTTGGAGGTTCTGTTATTTTCCAGTGCCATCATTTTGGGTCTATTACTGAACATCATCAATCTTTAAGTTCCTGGTAACATTCCAGGATCAGACTCATTATAGCCCCTTACATGATCCATCGGAAATAACAAGAGCTGTGACTATATAGGTCTAATACATCTCTGTTTGTAAAACATATTATAGTGAAGGATGTTTTGGCTGCAATAAACGATGCTGTAGCATCTTGGGTTCAGTGAGATTCAGAGAAACATTTGCAGGGTGAGCAGTATTTTCCGCTGCCAGCTCCTGGGAAATGAAACAACCACAACAATTAAATGTACGTATGTGACATATAAGCATATACGGCAATTTAGTTTTGCTGGTTTATGTGCAGTCAAACGCTGGCTTTAATTAATACCTTTAATAAAATATAGAGTCATTTCTCAGATGATTTACTGTAAAGGTAGGAAAAATGTCAACATTAAATATTAAACACACACATAAAGTGTCATACAGACATTGCACTTGCTGAAGTGGCTCAATAAAACTGCAAAAATAGCAAAAATAAAGGAGAAGAGTGGATTCTATCAAGATCATCCATTATGTTCTTTTATACCGCACACACATCAAATACTTGAACCACCAACCAACAGAATTTAGAAGGAAATCATGCAAAGCTTAATGCGTTTCACAGGGGACATTCAAATGTAAACACCATCATTTGATTCATGTAGATTTCCTCATCAAAAATAACAGAAATACAGTAAAAGGAGGAATAAGACTGTTTATAGAATGTTTTCCTCCACTTTAATTGCATCATTTGTCACCATGGGGAAAATTAACACTGCACAGTATTATTGAGGGACCCAAGATCAAAAAGCAAATATTCGTGGTTTATGTAACCCAGTGACGTATTCCATTCCCGTTTGTTACACCGTGTTAGAGATTTGTTCACTCAAACAATATCTTGCAAGAACCACACGGAGACAAGTAAGTCCTTTTTGACACCTGCAGGTGGAGAGTTCACTCACTCCAGAATGAAGTCTGAACCCTTGTTCCTGCGAGGGGATATTTATTAAGAGAAACAGAGTGGGGGTTGAGAGTGGGCAAATGGCCGAAGCCCCTGGCTGATCAAAGCACAGCAGGGGGTCCTTCGCGATGTTGTGTGAACAAAACAACTTTGATTGCTTCCTCTGCAGCTAGTCAATCAGTTCAAAAGATCTTAGCACTTTGTTCTACTACTTTTGTTAAGACAGGACAAGCGAGTTTAATTATTACAGGTTACATTCCAACATAATCATAGGATCAAACTAACCTGAAAACCCTAACATCTCCCTCCTGATTTATCATATGATTATGCCACCCCAAACAACAAACAATGATAGCAACACCTTCCAGTGAAGATGAGGCATTACCTTAATACCCCAGATCAAACTTATTGTGTAAGCGAAAAACCTGCTGGCCAGATGTTATTAGCAGGAAAATTCTTACACGGTCCCTTTGGCCTAGGCGACCAGAATGCTATCAATAAAAAATGAAAAGAAAAACAAAGAAACAGTACATCAGTGCATCCATTACTTGCGAAGCATATTTGATGGTCAAATCAACAAGTTTCCGTAATACATGCTCAACAGAACAGCATCTACGCAATCCACGTCTCATTATCATTATCACATCTGTCACGTCTAAGAAGTTGTATATGTGCTCGCGTTTTCGTCAGCTGATGATGGTCTAGTCTGTAGGTGTGTTCCGTCACACACACTGGCGCACACGCTCGTGTCCAGTTGGCGGGCAGCATCGGATAAACCTTGTGACCACAAAGCCACCAGCCATTCTGTATGAAGTATGTTCCGTTCGATGGTGTAGCCATGTTGGTTGGAGAGCCCTTACACCTTGAAAACGGCTCTCTCATCCTGGCACACAGCGGTGATGTCCAAAGCTCCCATCCAGTTCCCTCCTGGAGAGCAGTCGTCGTCAATGCATTTGTGGGTCCTGCAACCTTGGATGTAACATGTGTAGTCAGCAAGACTTGGAATGGTCCCTCCTGTCGTGGCTGGCCCAGTTCCTTCTTTTGATGACTTTGATGTAGACCCAGTCTCCTGGATTGATGGGGTTGTCGACCTGTGAGGAGGAAAGATCAAGCGGCAGTAAATTTGTCTTTGACACAGTTTGAGCGTCCTGATCATATAATCTGCCAAGGACTGCTCTTTATCTGTTGCTTGCAACTCTCGTAGTCAATTGTAGTGCCCATTTAACTGGTAAATAGGAGTGTTTGCGGGAAGAGTTTGAACACCTCCTAATGATTCCCTTTAACCAAAAACTATTTATGATAGGGGCGTTCCCATTTATTGTCTCCTGGTTTAAAAGAGATTGTCTTACCCATGCCTTCTTTCTCCTCACACGCTCGCACCCACACAGGGTGTGAACACACACACACACACACACACACACAGAACACACAGACAAATAGATTCTAATCCATCTCTCATGTAGCTTCTTTTGATAGAATCTCCTATTGGTAACTGTATAGCAGACGTTTGAGCATATAATCCCATACTCTGCTCTCTCGTTTCTACTTTTTCATGTCGGTGCAGTCGTAGGTGGCCCCTATTGCAGTCATCGACTTGTTAACTGTCGCCGTGTGACTCCTATGCATGATTGTGTGAATGTCAAAAATTGAACGTACCTAACTTTCTGACCATCAGACCTCCACTGTGGTACAAAAAACCTTACGATTGTATTGAGTAGGTACATTGAGCAACCTAGCTCCCTCCTGACTGCCAAATGTCCTGTTCTAAAATTTATATAACTCGACCTCTACGTCTTAAGCTTGATGAGCCAAAATATCAGATCTTGCTCTTGTTTCCTACCGTTTTAGCCTATTTGTTTTATCCAAATCCGTTCAATCTCTGATTATAATGCTTTTCTCTGTAGCCCTACGTATTTTTCAAATTTTTATTTATTTATTTATCAAATCTCCTCAGTTCTGTCAAACTCAGTGCACAATGAATCTCCCTTCCACTTTGAACCAAGCTTCACCAAATTTGGTAACGCCGTAGCAAGGAGTGCGATTTGGTTGTCGGACGCTCCAAGTCCATATCTTTTTGCCGCACTTCACCCTCTCAAGTTGGTGTTCTTTTGTCGTTGCTTCAGAGCGACCCCATCCATCACTCTTGAATGAGTCCATTGTTCAAATGAGTCAATTTTCATCATTGTGAGTTCCTCCGCTTTTCACTGTCTTTTCCGTCCCCGAGGATGTTGTCTGTCCTCCGGAGTGTACTTGCCCCTCTCCAAGCACAACAGTAGTCTTTTCTTGTCCTTCGCCAAAGGTCAAAGGTGCTTCAGAGCCAGGCACCATTTTGTAGTTGTTCACGGCTGCAGGTGAAGTCTCGGATTGGGTTTCAGGGACCCTGACACTGAGAATGACAGGCTGGGACATCAAACTTGTAAGACTATCTCCAAATGTAGCTGCTTCCATCAATTTGCTGGTAACGTTTGTTTACCAAACTTCAAATTCTTCTAATAACAGCGGTCTCGTTTTTATATCGTAAATCCTGCAACTCATCCTATTTTTGAGCTACATTTTATCTATTGTTCCAATTTAATCGGACAGTATGTTGTCTTCAGTATCATTATTGAAAATCAACTCATCGAGGTCTGCTTTCCACATCAAGCCCTGATCTGTATGTCTTGACCTCTCACATGTTATTGTCATGCTTGCTCAAAAATGTGACTTCGAGTATGGTGCTGTGAATTCTCAATCTCCCCAATGAAATTGGATCCCACCTCGTAGTTCTTATCGTTCTCATGTTCCTGTTAGCCTGCAATTGTCCAAATCAAAAATGTTTTCTTTTAACTGTCTTTCTTTTGAACCTCTAAATCTCTCGTGTTGCGAACCTATCTACACCAGAACAAAAAATTTACCACAGTATAACACCAAATGTATTCGAAAATTCATTGTCATAAAGTGTTGTATTCTTACTATCTTCCTCTATCTGTCCTACTCACTCCCTCCTTTTGAGGCTTGGCAACGCCCATGCCTCACACCTTGACAAACTTTTTGGGAGAATGCGTTCTGTACTACATATGATTCCATCATCATTTAATTTGACTTTCTTTCCAAAACGCTTCTCAATTTCTCAGTTCACACATCTTCTACATGTGTTACTGGTTCTCCAGTTTTTTTCTAGTTAATTATCAATCCAAAAGCTACGTGTTTCTTTCTAACATTCAACCTGCTCAAAATCACTCTTTCATCAAAGTCGCTCTACTAATTTTCTATAGTAGTCGCCAACGACTTCAACCATTCAACCTTTCATTCAGGCAATCATTCATCAATGCTCATCATATGCATCTCACACAGTCTCCAAAAAGGAGTCATACTATCACATTGGTCCCAATTCATCCAAGCTCACCACACAGCATTCATATATCATTTTCAACTCAGGTTTCCTGGTAGAACAATCCACCAGTCCAAAAAAAACTTAACTAAAACAAACAACTGGCAAATTAATCTGAATTTTTTCTTTGTTTTTAAATTTTAAGAACTCAATCTCTCAGATTTAGCTTGCATTTAGAAGTTTGTATAATTTTATAACACAACCAATCAATTATTCCTATTAAATGTAGCATTGCAAAATCTTAAATTCACAATTTAGCTTCTTCCAATTCCTGAAAGCATGTTCTGTCGTTTTTTTTTTTTTTCCTTCATCGAATTTCTCATGTGAGCTCGACACTTAACATGCACTAGTGTGGATTAGTTTCTGCTCGCAAACAGATTTCTCTCTTTTCCTCTCATTTTTATTTGTCAAAATTGTTTCTGTTCTGCGGTGTAAATTGAATAGACAACAGTCTAGCAAATTTCTTTATATTAAAAGTTTAGCCAATCTTCATCAATTTGGGACTTTAACTTTAACTTTAACACATACGCACACACATGCACAGCTCTCGCGTGCAGAAGGTAGGTTCCAGCAACAATGATTCGTCACAGGCTGGCCATTTCCTGTGGTCGATCATGAGCTGGTCCCTCCCATGCACACGAGGACAGCACATTCTAATTTTATTTATTTATCTTCTAGAAGCAAGTTGCATTTCTTTACCACTTGATTTGCATATTTTAACTTTAGTGTAACACAAATTGAGCTCTAGTCATTTGTAATCTGGGCATACAAACAGCATTGTCATACTTCTTGGATGGACAAGACTTCTAATAATCTAAAGAAAATTCTAATAATCTGACAATGACATGTTTTGCTGCCATATGGGCATCTATTCTTTCTTTCTCTGTATGAGCATAAGCGGTCAAAGAGGAGGAAACTTGTCATGCTAAAAATTTGGCTTTTCCTCTGCCCCTTCCTGTACCCTTTGATTGATATTGCTTTGCAGAACGACACACTCTTGCAAAGTGTCCTCGTCTCCCACAGTTCCAACAGTTGTCTGAATCTGATGGGGGTTTTGATTTGAATGGTGGCTTGCGACGTTGTTGGTATCTAACTCTTCCTCTGCCCCTTTGGGAACTTTGGTAGAAGATTGTTGTATCTTCATTTAGATCATTATCATCATCTAGATGAAATACATCAAAACCTCTGCCTTTCTCAATCCCTTTGTCAGCGTCTCTGGGCCACTGCATGTTTTTTGTAAACCAAGCAGTGTCCGCTTCCACCAAGTGTTTTCTCACCCAACTGCCCAAGTCAGGGGGGAAACCAGTGAGGAGCGGAATTTTAAGATGTTGCTGATAAGCACTCTCATCTGCATCATTGAATGGGATGCCACTATGTACCCAGAATTCTTTTTCAAATCTCAATTGAATGGCGGCTTCATCACTTTTCAACTTTCCATCTTTTGTCTTTTGGATTTGTTCTCTTCTTTCTTGTGAAGCTTTTAACCAGATTTTAGCACAATCCAATTCTCTCTCTTTTCTTTTCTTTTTCAGCCCATTTTTCTTTTTATCCACACTCTCTTCCAAAACATCAACTACTATCTTCCACACTTCAACTCTCAACTTCCCTTCTACTCCATATTTTTTCTTCCACTTCGGCATATATTGCATACAATTAATAAATCTACTCGCCATGTACTTCTCATCTCCGTCAAGAGGTAGAGATTTACCGTTTTTATTTCCCATCTTAATTCTAGTAGTTTTAGGTTATATAATTTCTTTTTCTCAAAAATATTATTATTATTATTACTTATTTATTTCTTTTATGTCTTTGAGGATCCTCAATGCAGGTTTAAATTGACCTTTCAACAAATTACTAGCCTGTATTATTGCCGTGGATCAATGCTAGAACTGCTATTTAGTCAATTTATCCTACTAGTCACACACTCAATCACACAAACGCCAGCGCTTTTTTAGGCCTCATGGCTCGGACAAACCAAAGCCGTATCTCATAGCTCGGACAAACCAAAGCCGTATCTCATAGCTCGGATAAACCAAAGCCGTATCTCATAGCTCGGATACACCAAAGCCGTATCTCATAGCTCGGACAAACCAAAGCCGTATCTCATAGCTCGGATAAACCAAAGCCGTATCTCTCGTGCACACAACTTAAGGCCTTTAACTTACTTGTTCCCTTGGTTCGTTGCACTGCCGGGTCCCGTCAATCCACCTCTGTCAGACGAAGGCAGACCTAAGATGCTGGCCCAGCGAAGAATTCTCTTCCCAGGACTTTCTTCTCCAGGTCCTCCTAATGGACACTGGCTTGTCGACAATGCAGCACGTCCTCCTTCGTCAGCCAGATAGCGGGTATGAGGGTCCCGGGTTTCGGCACCAAAATGTTAGAGATTTGTTCACTCAAACAATATCTTGCAAGAACCACACGGAGACAAGTAAGTCCTTTTTGACACCTGCAGGTGGAGAGTTCACTCACTCCAGAATGAAGTCTGAACCCTTGTTCCTGCGAGGGGATATTTATTAAGAGAAACAGAGTGGGGGTTGAGAGTGGGCAAATGGCCGAAGCCCCTGGCTGATCAAAGCACAGCAGGGGGTCCTTCGCGATGTTGTGTGAACAAAACAACTTTGATTGCTTCCTCTGCAGCTAGTCAATCAGTTCAAAAGATCTTAGCACTTTGTTCTACTACTTTTGTTAAGACAGGACAAGCGAGTTTAATTATTACAGGTTACATTCCAACATAATCATAGGATCAAACTAACCTGAAAACCCTAACACACCGCATTTACAATTCTCTCTTGACCAATTACTAGACATCAGCTCGCAATAGCCTCACACATTGTCCTGTCTGTGGTTGAGTAAATAAAGACCCTGAATACTATAAGTTATTATGAACTCTCCAGCGATACATTTTTTAACATCATAAAATACCATTTACCAACATGAAATATTTAGATATTGAACAAGTCATGATTAGATAACCATGGTCACAGTTAATCGTTAATACTTTCGTTCAATTTCAGCTCCTCACATGGCAGAGCAGAGGAAAAAATAGTCATTGTTCAGCATCGATATTATTTGTCACATCTCTCCCTCCATTCATTTTCTAATATGCCTGTGCTCATTATGGTTGCGGGGAGCCGGAGCTCAAATGACTTCAGGTGAAAGGCAGATTGCCGGTCTATCATAAAGTGTACTGTGTGTACCCCACCTTGCCCAAAGTCAGCTGGGCTAAGATCCAGTTTCTCCCAAACAAGAACAATGGCTTCAGGATTTCATAAATATTGAAGGCCATTCCTTAATTTAGGACCAAAAAAACCCAAACAGTTTCTTCGAATAAGCACAAAAATGTTCTCTTTTCTCCGATTGCAATTTTTTCTTTCTGGTACAACATTCATCTTGTTCAGTTTTGAGAGCACCTATAAATGATTGCTGAAGGTGACGGACATTCTGAAAGGTCCTTGCTGGGAGCTTCACTGTTTCCATGTGAATGATGGCGGCATTAGAAGAGCTGTGGCATACAACAAGATAAGACGGTGAAGACCAATAAAAACCAAAAGTACCTATCTCGTCTTTATCGCTACACCATAGGGTGTTAAAAACAAGCAAATAAATAACATTTATTGGGTGTTGACCCGCTAGGTCACTAATGTTCGAACATATTAACTACTTAAAACTTACAGCTGCGAGGGTTGCTCTCTGGTAACCTTTGCAAAATCTGGCTATTAAAATATGTCTTGAAATAAAATGATACGTCCCACTGACTGTAATGCCAACACAAAGAAAACTCAATTTGCGTGTTTTCACAGAGCTAATAAAATTCTCTCCATTCACAGAAAACCTTCTTTATATTTTTAATTAAAATACTAATCCAACAAAAAGAATCAGAATAATTATGCCATCATAATTAGCTGTACATTTACTTGGGCATCTATTGGTTTAGCTTCCATTGATGCAGTGACATTTTCAAATCACAAATTTATAATGAATTGATTTAAATCATCATGTGTTGGCAACCAATGGTCAGGCGGGGATGTATGAGTTAAATCAGTGTTTTGATTTTGTCAATATGATGTATATCTTAATTAGCATGTCATGGGGGTAAAGCTCATTAACATAATTATTGGTTATTTTAGTTTTTTTTTTAAACTGCTCCTCCAATGTTCTTCCATAGCAAAAAGAAGAGACTCATCATTTTTGTAATTCGATACCAAATGACCTTCAATTTAATCAACATGAAAATAAACAGCATGCGCCGAGGCAGCACTTTCGTCTCGAGTGGAGTAATTAATGTCACATATAAAGCATGCTTAATTGACATCTACAACATTAAATTGCAGGTGGATGACAGCCTTAGAGCATTACTGTCCTTCCGGTTTTCCCAAGTGAAGTTGAAAACATTATCTTCTACTGTTTAAATGACTAATACACCACGCTTGTTACTCAAAACATTTTTCCTCAATGAAATGAAATACCCTTAATCTATTCCAGCCACATGTATTTTTTAATGGAAAAAAAGCTTTCTATTTTATACTTTATAAAAAAAACATACAGTAATGACATAATTAAAATAAAACAGTTTTCATTACTCTTTTTCCTGCATGGCACATTGGCCACACAGATCAGACACATGGATCAGATCCTCTCTTGGTTTTTGGTTTTGGCAGGGTTATTAGTTGTTCTTTGCAGATGATACCCAATACAGCTGAACCTTGACTTTACGCGTTTTGATTCTACGTGACTGCAATTTTTTTTCGTTGTAAATACATTTTCTTTTGAACTGTGAGCACTAACCTCAAAACATTTGGAAAACAGCACGCAAACATTGTTGATGCCCAAAATGTTGGGATATAGCTTTAGTTGAAAAAATACATATTTCAAATAAACAGAACAAAACAGGCTGATATACAGCTCACTTCTCAAATAACATACATAAAATACATTACAGAAAACTTTTTTGACTGTCAAAATAGTCATTCAAAAGGACTGATCACCACAATAGATTTTTTTTAAATAATTCATGACAAAAAATATTCTTATAAAGTGTAATCTATATGGATAACTTAAATGTACAGACAGTGATAAATGTTCTTGACAACTTTGGTCCCTTTGACATCTCTCAAGGACAAAAGTGCTTCCAAATAGCCCAGAAACTTGACCATCAACCCAGGGCAATATCTCTTGTTTTCTTCCTTTCAGTGGCAATACACATTCTCCAACATCAAGCTCGTTAAGAGAACTTTACTGTGCACTAAATGCCGGAGAGGGGAGAAAAAAGAGATTTATTTTTCTTTGGCAAATGTACAACTTCATTATTATCATTGGTCACAAAAGATCATGTTTGTACTTTTAACTAGAAAACACCTGGACACAAGTGGATAGCAAAAAACAATCACTTGTTCATTTGTTTATTTTTATAACTAGTTTGTGCATTCAACGGACAAAATCAACAATAAGTACTATATTTATGTCTACCCCTTTATCATACTATAAGTCACTACACTAATTTCATAAGGGATGGTGGCAGCGTCACGATCCAATTATGATAATGCATTGTGAGTGATTACCATACAATCTATTAATTGCTGTAAATTAGAATTCATCAAGTGATCATTATTAATCTCATCAGCCTCACTACTTCCCGCCACATCATATGACACATTTCCTTTTCTACTCAACTCCACTCTCAGATTATTCGGAAACACAAATTATTTGGAGCGAAGATGACAGTATTTTTCTGTCTCCTGCCAGTCTTATGAATGTGTTTAACTGTATAAATCTCATTTAGAAAACCCATCTAGAACCTGTTTCCTTTTGTGGAGGCAATGTAAATTTCCATTAACATAATTTGTGTAGTTTTGAGAGATGAGCCGCAAACCGTAGAGAACTTTTATGCTGTGAAGGAACAATGCTAACTACTGCCACCATTTGGCAGAGAACACGCACTAATACAAAAGCTCATCATTGTTCTATGTAAAATCGTGTTGAATACATTTCATAATATGCAAATACATCGATCATAATGTCATTTTCATGTACTTGGATGGATTCTAAAAAAATATGAAGGTAGATTGCTAACTCATGTGTGATGGGAATTGTGTTTGCCCGATTTAATAGACATTTTAAATATTTTATTTTGTCTAGGGGGGTGTTTGTCTGTCTGGTTGTTTATTTATGAATGTATTCATCAAAATTATTACACGCAATATGGTTTCTGTTGGCGTTTTGCAGTCCAGGGTGAGCGTGTTTGACACAGTGTGGATGCAGCACGTAGTATTATGTTAAGTCTGCAGGGCTACCGTGGATGTGCCAGTAAATGTCAAACATTTGACTTGGTAACATCCTATTATCAGCGCGGGACATTGAGGGTGTGCTTTTCAACTGTCTAAAAAAGATGCATAGTAGAAGAAGACATGCTCATGTGAATTCATGTATTCATTCATCACACAGCACAAGAAAGAAACAAAGAGCCGCATTGCCAAGAGATTTGTTGACAGCAGAAAAAGTATTCCTTGAAACTTTAGGCAAAGTCGAAAAGTGACTAACTTGAATACATTTTGCTCATTATCACTAAAGTCACATGATTGTCATTTTCCCCCTTATGCTTAGTGACACAGAAATGTATTTACAGTATTGTTTTTATCCAGTTATGATTCCCTCTGACAATATGAATCCAAAGAAGAAGACTCGATGTGTAGAAGTTGTAATAATTTCAGTTTATCTGCATGGATAGGCATGAAAAGCAACATTCTGTTCTTTATCACTCCCGAATGCTGAAATTCTTTGCAACAACTGCAGCATTCAAACAAACAAAATGAAATCACTTTATTTGCATTTGTCAAATCTGATGATATTCACATGAAAAATAATGAATCACGTTTTTCATCTGAAAAAGTTAACAATTTGGCGAAACCTCCAAAGCTGAATGATTCTGAAATAAAACAATTGCATGAAAAGTCCACTCTATTGATTTTCTCTCTGTTTTTTGTGATGAGTAATGATGACAAAGAGAAGAGAAGGACATATTGCAAAATAGGAAATATCTTTGAAATTGGAAACATCTTTGTCATGGGTACTCGGTGTAACACTGTACCATAAAAACACCAATTAGTCATTATAATTATTAGGAAAAATATTCAACGAAAGAATGAAATGTGTAGTGCAAAGTCAGTTTTGTGGAGGTATAAACTGTCTCAGGAGGTGTTCAGGCACTTTCTCATCGAATCACATCCGTGTCCATCCGTAACAGTCCAATTTGCTGCTGCAACAAAGTACAGAAACAGCCTGGCTGCAACGAATGTAATGTGCTTTTTTTCCAGCATCTTCCGTTGGCTCATTCGTCCTCTCTAAGCACCAGTCCCACCAGTTCCAAATAAATGACTGTGTACTCGCAGTGACTACGTAATACAAGGTGTGTGGCAGCCACATGGGGCTAAGTGGGGTTTTGAGTGACCCAGCTGTCTTACTTACATGTTAGAAATATAGCCACCAAAATTACACAATTTTCATAATGCCTGAACTAGTCGCCAGCCAATCGGAAGGCAAATTTAGACAACGACCTTCCACAACCACACCTATGGACAATTTGGAGTGGTCAATCGGCCTACCATGCATGTTTTTGGAACTTGTAGTACCCACGCAGGCACGGGGAGAACATGCGAACTCCACACACGAAGGCCAGAAGCCTCCATTTGAGAACTGTGAGGCGGACGAGTTAACCAGTGTTACATCGTGCTGCTCATTTGTACTAAATGCATATCCAAAATACAACAAATTCCTCTCGTGCTTTTTACATTCTTGACAAGTAAAGATGATTTGGAGAGTCTCATGAGCTATGAAACAAAATTTCTATCCCTACGTGTTTGCCATCATCAGCCAGTAGCATGGAAAGAATTGCAACTCTGTCAACTGTGAAGGTTACACTCTAACTAGACATTTCCAATCACTGACACACATAATTTGTACTTAAGGTCCTAATAATGTTTGTGCAGCCTTTTGCGACGAACAGCAGCAATCCTTTGACAGCCTTTGTTCTATTCCTGTTTGTTTTCCGTCTTGTCTTCGATGATGCTTTTCTACATTTTGCAAACCACGTCCACGAGAACAAAACTTCAAAAACAACACACATTGCAGAAATGAGTTATGCATAATGCATTAAATACAAATGGAAATGTTCACATCCTGGAGGGAATGTATGATTAAGGGTCATGATATGAGTATTCCACAAGGCTCAGACTGAAATAATGAAAATACAAAATCATGAGCAGATAATCGCTGACCGAGTCACAACGAGCTTGTGCCGCTCTTGGTTGTTACGGTAACCAAAGATCTCTGCAAGTGCGGGTCACATGATTGTTAACAACCAAGCACCTTCAAACCCTTCCACAAACCCACCCATGCCCTTTATCTCTCCTTTAATTACAGTTCTACCAGTATAGCTATTTGATTTTTCTCACTTTGCCCGATGTACGGATAAGTCAGCACAGCTGGAAACCATTACAAAGTGTCGAAATAATAGCGTAGCAATCGTAGCAATAAATGGAAAGTGATTCTGTAGTAACTACAACACAGGAATGGCAAAACCGGGATCAAACCCTGCCACTCTGAAATGTGAGGCGAACGTGCTAACCAGTGCCCCACCCACCGCACAGTCTTCTCAAGACTGTATTTATAAATTCAACAATTTAACATCATACAGTTCACATATAACCAGATGTTTCGATAAGTCCATACCATCTGAGTGCGAGGTGAAATGTTGAAGGAAAAATGATCTAGACAGCCAACAATGATTTTTTCTAAATTATAATCATAAAGGCAACATTTTCTTGGAGTTGGGCTCTGTATCAATAAATCCTTTAGACAGGATAAAGTAATTAATCTTAAATAACATTAAGATAATGACTTTGTAATAAAGTGACTTTTCAGTTCCATAAAAGATATAGTGCTCTCATAAAAGTCAGTTCCATACATATCTTCATATATTTAAAAAAGAAAACATGCTGTAAATCAAATTTCTTTTTGTCGCACTCCTAATAATTTTTCTTCCATCCTCACCCTAAACAGACATCAAATGATTCCATCGTATGAGAGTTTAAATCCCATTCCTGCAAGCAAGGCTTGAGATCTGTAGTCTCCATGGACTCTCGGTGTGTGCCAAACTTGGTTTAGCACGAGAAGCACAACTTATTGGATTATAGGGGTCTATCATATATGCTCACATTGCTGGAGGCTGTGTACAAGCGGGGATGTGTGTGGGTGTGCTGCAGGAGAACCAAGAGAGGAATGGAGCCATAAATACGCAATAAACACACACTTCATTTTCTGTTTTAGAAATTTATTATTAACTCCAACCTTTTCATTTAGATGTTTTTGAAGATGGAGCAGCCAACTTTTCTTTCTTTTTTTTTTTTAATGTAATCCTTGGTGCTTGTAAAAGTCTACTGTTGCTCCCGTGAGGACAGAGAGTAGAATTGACAGAAAAACTGTCAGTGTCCCTGCTGCCTATTCAATTGTAATAATAACTCTGTTCACCCTTTCCACTATTCAGTCGAGTTAGTGTGTGGGTGTTGCATTTTCCTGCTGATAATGACAACAGTGCACAGCAGATTGCGGCAATCCTTGAACGTGCGCCTTGGTTTGAAATTCTAAGCACCACATGGGTTTTTGCAGTACATTTTAGCATAAATACACTCTGCCCATAGTGTGGGAGTAATCGTACTGATTTGACAAAGCATAACTGGCAAGATGATGATGATAATTAAAGATGCAGCGAAAAATTTATTTAGTCACGGTGACTTTTTGTTACGCCACGATTCTCAAACGTGGTCATTCTCAAAGTGCTTAGTCGAAGTTGACCATGGCTGCTATAAGTTGGTAGCATGAATTATTCTGAAGTCACATCACTATTTCTGCGCATTAGCTTGCTTAGAGCCACTTGTTGGCAAATGAGGGACGCACAGTTCTTTTTTTTTATTTGACAGAAATAGATGTTCTGACATAGATTCAGAAAATCTCCTAAAGCAAAGTGTAAAAGGTCAGTACAAAGCTCAAGGGCACAGCAAATGAATGACAAATCATCGGTCATGCCTGCTGTCTCTAATTTGTTGTTTTTTCTTAAATAAAAGACTGCTTGACTGTACTGCAGAGGTGGTAACCACGTCACAGTTTTCCTTTACTGTATATTTTGTGTCATTCTTTTGATCTATAACGTGATAACGTTTCTGCAATGTTGCAATTTTGGAATATGAATCTTTGCTACAAATTTTTTATTGTGGAAGGCCCTACAACCTTGGCTTATACTTGTTATGATGCAAATACATCACTCTTTAAGCAAATCTTTCTCGAATTTAAAGTTATCACTTCAACCTGTTTTAATAAGCTATAAAAGAAGTCTTGTGGAAGCTCGAGTGTGCCTTGACATCTACAGGTTCAAAAATACTTTTTCTTCAGGCGAGAAGTGAGGTACACCCTGCACTGGTTGCCGTCACAAACAACATTAGCGCATATGAATGCTTACAAAATTTCAATGAAGTTATCATGCAGAAAGAGAAGACGTGAACTCCACACAGGGAGGCCAGGGCTGAGATCTGAATCCCAACCTCAGAACTGTTGGGCAAATGCGTTGACTGCTCCTGTGCACTGTGCCGTCCAGATCTATTTATATGCATGATGTGCTGTATATCGTCAAAGCTAAAGCTGAGCATGTCTTTGAAAACGGTGCGGAACTTAACTGTACGTGCGTCTCTCTATTTGCATCGCCATTCCTGCAGCAGTCGTATCTTACCTTAAAACGAACATGTTTACCTGTCTTTCTGCGCCGACACACAATGAGTCATACTGTCGTGCTATTTCGGTATGCCTACCGGCAAGTCTAGTTTCTTTGTCACTTCTCTTCTTGCATTGGTCATTTATTACCTCCTTTTGCCAACATTCATTCGTCATTTGCTCCAAAGTGCCAAAACGAGCATGATAGGCAGTTAAGACATGAACTCATATGATAGTGAAAAAAAAGGTTGATGGCTTGGTCAAGTCCAGCTCCAAAAATCATTCTTGTCCATAATGGGTCTTAATGGTGTAATACAGTCTGTTGGTTCCCACCATGATCCTGTCAGACCGTCTGGCTCTCCGTGCAGTTGCCAGGTCGCTATCATCCACTAAGACAATTAACCACCTGCTGATGAAGCAGTCATGCAGTTCAACATTACACTCCTCTTGACATTTGCAGAATCACTCACGGACACGTAAATAGACAGATTCATCGACGTGTCCCCTCATCCATGACCTCTTCGTGATGATCAGGTAGCTACACAAGGGAAGTGGCTGTGATTCCTGACGCACTGATCGAGCTTCCCACTGAGTGTTACTAATTTGTTCATCTCCCTAACGAACATTATTGCATGAATCACATTTAGACGGCACTCCATCCTTAATGAGTAGCGCCATGCTCATTGCTCACGTCCCCGCTTACTGCTCTCTCCTCTCATGCGATCGATAAATTCAACTTAGTCTTTTAATTTCGATGTCATCGGCCACAGTGAGTTTGAGCCTACTGTAAAACTGAATATGCAAACCAAGGCACCAACTCATCCGAGCTCCTGTAAATCATTCACGGAAGTTGAGACTAGATGATAAGTCAAACACGGAAACAAGTGAGTTCCTTGATTATAAAGGGAAGGCTTCATTTTCCGCCTGAGTGCTGCAGATATTCTGGGATCTACATGTGTATGCGTCTCCTTGGCACCGAGGCACACAAACGTCTCATCGTGTTCCGTGGATGTGCATAGTGACACCAGAGTGTATTCATGAAAAGGTGTGTCAGAAGGGTGTGTTGGCAAATGTAATTGTAATTGTTTACTGTCTCCTCCTTGAATAATTTACAACTTGTTACAAATTCCCCAATGCTAAACTGCACACAGTCAAAAATACAGAGCAATAGTGAGTACAGAAATCATTTTGGATTAAAAGGCATGCAGAACTTTGCTGTGAACGAAGCTGTTGACGTACACACGTGATCAACACAGAGAACTTGTGTAGCAACATAGTTGTGCGCGTGCACAAGGTCGTGGCAGGCAATTATTCATCCCAGCCTTCACCCCCTGCTCAGGATACATTTATAGGCAAGAAACACCGACAGAAGACAAATTAAACTCATTTCAGACGCTGCTTTCTGATTAATAGTTTTGATTAGCTTTAATAATTAAGCAAGCACTCACTGTATTTTAGCCCCATTTCAAAAATAAGCCTTCCTCGGATATGAGTGTGGGAGTGGCCACGAGCTGCCCTATGGACAGAGAAGGTGTGGTCCTAGTTACTTCAGCTGAGTTTCACCTGACAGCTAAATCAGCACATTTCACCAGAAGTGAACCACAGTCAGGATTATACTAACCAACATTAATTTGGGATTTATTTCTGTCTTAAAAGGTATGTTAGTGCTCATGCCATATTTTATTTTTCATAACCTTTCTGCATCTGCTGCAGAATATAACACAGTGTGTTTACCTAAGAGGCAGTTTGTCTCACTTGAGTTTGATTAGCATTACCATTCTGGTTTATTCTGGCTTCCAGGCATAGAACAACAAGGCAAATAGTGGCTGGAGCTTGGTTGTAATGAGGATTCTTAAATCACAAGAACAATGTCAGATGTTACTTTGAAGTCTGATGGAGCTTTTAGGGAGCCAGAATTAAATGAGTGAAACAACAGGCATGAAAATATACCACGAGGATACTTTTTAAAATCATTTTTCCACTTCTCAGGCTTATGATGGAGCCGGGGCTGAAAATGTGTGTTTTTTTTCTGGCAGCACTTCACCTAAACACAGGTGAGTCAGATGATTTTCTCTTCAAACTCATGAGCCAATTCTATCTTTACCGCTGTCTGCCTTCGAATCAATAACAGTCAGGATATATGATGACAAACACAGCACGTCGGTAATTAACGCACTCGGTGGTCTAAAAGTAAACATAGCATTGTCTGCATTGCAGATGTGCAGTGAAGCCTGTTGGTACAGTGTCATGTTTCAGAATATCCAGACCCCCTTTGCTGCTCTTTAATAACAATTAAGTGAGCACTGAGCAAAGAAAAACAAGACTCCAAGCTATACCCCCCACAGGTCTTCATATTGCACCACCTCATTCACTTGTAATGTATGTATTCTGAATTTACAAAGGCCTGTCACCTGGTGTGTATGAATCCTGACTTAATTGCATTGTGTGACAAGTTTAGCCCCCTCTGTGCTTACTTGGACAACACATCATCTTGAGATGACAGCATTTTGCCCAAAGCGGGGAGAGGTGCTTTTCCAGCTATAAACGTTTGACTGACTAATCAGAAGTTTTCCCAAAATGCCTTTATAACATTCATCACTTTCAGTCTCTAATGAATGACTCAGTGTACTTTGTTTGTGGCGATAGCATTAAGGTGCCTTCGGAGTGTTTGTGAGGAAAATTAACAGCGAGGGCTGTCAACAGAAGGACTGACTGGATTTATAAGTATTCTACATTGAGAAATTCAGCCAAGGTCGAAACATCTAAAAGGGAAAGTGGGGCGAAGATGAATGACAACATTACACGTTTAAATGTGCTCAGTGCCGTTGTCTCTGCCTCCATAAAACATTAAATTAAGATGCGGGCTGCAGGGCAGGCTTTGCGAGAGCCACTGAGACAGGATTTTTAAATACACTCATTTGTGATTGTTAGGGATACTGGACATGACAAAGAATGCATGCACCGAGACAGTAAAACAGTAAACAGAAACCTCCAGCAAACTTGGAATGCTGTA
The DNA here is from genome assembly GCF_059516105.1 of Syngnathus floridae. Lineage (NCBI taxonomy): Eukaryota > Metazoa > Chordata > Actinopteri > Syngnathiformes > Syngnathidae > Syngnathus > Syngnathus floridae. The sequence goes on along the minus strand of NC_142417.1, from coordinate 12,016,725 downwards.
GCTTTATTTTGGAGGCCAATTACATTAAGAGCAGCACTCTTTTTAGGAGCACAGGGCCTCAGCTTGAATGTCATTAAGCACAAAGTGTCATGCATTTGAAAGTGATTTTATTCTCCCATTTTACATGATTACTGTTGGTTTTGGCTTCTATAAACTGTAGAACAAGAAATGTATTTCATGGTGTATAAATAAACCAGGGTGGCTTGGTGGTGCACTGGTTCGCACGGCCGCCTCACAGTTAGGAAGGTGCGGGTTCGATTCCACCTCCGGCCCTCCCTGTGTGGAGTTTGTATGTTCTCCCCGTGCCCTGGGCACTCCGGTTTTCTCCCACATCCCAAAAACATGCTTGGTAGGCCGATTGAGCACTCCAAATTGTCCCTAGGTGTGTCCCAGTTCAGGATGTCCCCCGCCTACTGCCCGATGACTGCTGGGAAAGGCTCCAGCACGCCCGCAATCCCCGTAGGGACAAACAGTATAAAAAATGGATGAATGTTGTTTGTGTGTGTGTGTGTCTGTCTTGTTTGTTTAAATTCAATTTGTTGTTAAAATATGTACAATGACATGTGTCCAAGTGTGCTTGAGCCTACCCAGTTGACCTTGTGCAAGAAATAAACCCTGGAATGATTGCTAGCCAATCCAAGGAACATACTGCATAGACAAAGAGCCATTCACACACAAGGAAAATGTAGTATCATCAATGTATCTAACATGCATGTTTAGGGAAATGGGAGAAGAACACAGAGTATTCAGAGAAAACCATAAATGCATGAGCCTAAAAATTTGAAACAACAACGAAGATTTTTGGTGGATTGAAGCTGAAACGTCGTCAACTGACAAAAACGAGTTCAGTTGCCTCAATTCAATCTTTGCAGATCACTTGCGCATACGCAATACCATAATGTGGTATTGGAGTTATTTGAAGAAATAAAATGTTGCATACTGATATTGTCAAGGATCGGATGGAGTAGGACGACCAAATGCAGCTTGGACCAGAGTTTATTAAAAGGAAAAGGTAGTTGGAAGCAAAGATAAGGGGAACGAACTAACAGAATCAGCCAACTTACACAACTTAACAAAACAATAACGGGACTGACTGACTGACCGGGACGTAAGATGAGAAGCCGCGAAGCCATCAAACGTGACGACATCAATGATCCGACGGGGAGGGACACGCAGACAGGACTTAAATAAGAGACAGGTAACAAGAGGCAGGTGAGAATGATCGCACTGATCATGGGCACACATGAGGGGAGGAGTGAGCACACAGGCACACGGACAGAAACTGACAATATGCACATAATAAAACAACCGTGGACGAGACGTGACAGATATTTATGTTTCCAACAGTGAAATCATTAACATGACCAGTGACTTCATATAGATAAATATCAGTAATTGAAAATTGTAACATATATTAATAACTAGGGACGAATGTTAATGATGTTAATTCCGATATTAGGCTGAATAAAATTATAAGCAATTGACCAACCAACCAAAACCAAATGACTAAAATAACTTGTCAAGAAAAAAATGAATCACAGGCAGAACCTTTAACTGTTAATGTGTAAAATAAAGAAATAAAATAACATAAAAAAATACATAAAATAATCAGCCCATATACCATTATTAGTATTGGATTAATGTCTTGTTGACTGTGTATCACATTGTTAGCCCTTGGCATTAATTAATCTAAAAAATGTTGGTGAGCCCTCATCTAGCAAGTGTAATAATGTCTGCTACCTTTGAGGTGTACTGTATATTTTGAATGGCAAAATGAGTCTTGAGTTGTTTCAAACTTATATGAACACGCAGATGTGACACAGGCCATGCAAATTACATCCTCGGGCCCGCAGACCATCCAGAAGGCCAAGGGTGAAAAGGTCCTACTCGGGTGCACCTACACCCCAGGAGTCCAAGACACCGGGGAACTCGACATTGAATGGTCCAACCTCAGCCCAGACATGACGCAGAAAGACAAACTGGTAAGTCTCCCATGAAAATAGAGCGAGGAATGTTTTGTGTCTTTGCAACCGCTCAACACCATATTTGAGCTGTGTGAGTAGTAAAACCTGCTTTACTCTTTCATCATTATTCCATATTTGTTTGACAGATCTTGGCCTTCACAGAAGGGCGTATACACAACTATGACCCCAGCCTCTCTGGCAGGGTCAGCTTTACAGGAGACCCCAAGCAGGGGGACGCGTCTATCGCTCTCTCTGATTTGAGGCTCTCAGACACGGCCACCTACCAGTGCAAAGTCAAAAAATCACCAGGCGTCGACATGCGGAAAGTAACTGTTGTCGTAATGGGTGAGAAAGAATTCTCCTTAACTGGTTTTGCCGGTTCATTTACTCAGTTCTTACTCTATTGGAATGTCCTTCTAAAGTTCTGTCTACCGGCTCCCAATCACGTGTGACTTCCTTTTATTCATTCCAGTTCCCCCGTCTGTTCCAAAATGTTGGATTGACGGCAAGGAGGAGAAAGGCAGTCCGGTCACTCTCCGCTGCAAATCAGACCAGGGATCCTCTCCTCTTACGTATACGTGGACTAGAGAAAGTTATCTTGGAAAACCGCCCGCGGTTGTGCCACTAAGTATGGCACTTTCTGTAAGCAGCCAAAAGCACGTTAGCTTAATTACATATTCCTCCGGGATGTCTCTTATTCAGACACACAGAGTGGGGAGTATTTGATCAAGAACCATTCGGACAGCTATGCTGGAAGTTACTTGTGTGAGGCAAGAAACCCTGTGGGCAAAGCTCAATGTAAACAGACGCTGCAGGCACACAACCGTAAGTGAAAAAGAACATCAGTCCTACTTTCTGAACCTTTCAGGAACATCTCACATTCCAAAAACGATGTCTTGTTCCATTCTGTCCTTTGATACTGTCAGACTAAAATGATAACCTGTGTTCCAGCCACCAATCGAGTGGGTGTCATCGTCGGGGCTGTGATAGGTGCTCTTCTCCTCCTCCTCCTCCTTTTGCTCACCATCTGGCTCTCGGTCTGCTGCTGCCTGAAATTACGTTATGAGAAGGAGGTGGCCAATGAAGTCAGGTAATGCATTAGCGAGCAGATTGAGAGCGTTTATTCATATTCGCCGAGTGAGACTTGTGTGTTTTTCAGGGAGGATACCCGTGCCCCAGAGAGCCGCCCCCCCAGTAGGAACTCCAGCTACCGCTCAGTGCTGGGGTACCGCACCCACCAAGGGGTGTCCTACAGCTCAGTGGGGAACCGCCTGCCCAGTGTCAATGAGTCCAATGCCAGTAACAGTGACAAGGGGTCAAAACATAGCTCAGTGAGGAAACCACTCCCGCCACTCAAATACGACCACCGCTACGGTTATCCCGTGTAACTACAATTTATACACAATGGACTTCTGAAATGCCTCAGAAAAATACTCTTTTTTTAACTATAAGTGTAAAAAAATTTTTTACTTTAAATGTAAATATTTTGGAAGAAATAATGCCAAATGGTGCCATACAGCCTGTTAAACAACCTCGAAGGCATACTGAGAATAAGCAGATACGTAACTCCAAAAGAATCGGACCTCATCTATCGGACTGGATGTCCTTCGTGATGCACTGTCTAAGTTTTTTGTTACCTTCGGCGTGGTAGACATCTCGATATTAATTTAATATAGCTTTGATTAATACAACTTGTAAAAATACAGTTTGTTTGAGTGCTTCCTTTTCCATGTTGTAAAGCTAGTTCAATCCAATTTGTTCATAGGTAAACATAATAAAATAACTTTTTAACTAACAATCTCAAGAGAGGAATACTGTGCGATTTCCCACTTTTGGTTCACTGACCTAATTGCTCAGAATTCCAAATTAGGTGTAATGAACCACCAGAGATGACACTTAGACTGGCCTTTTCTAAAACAAGCTATTGAGGAGCGTCTGGAGCAATGCATTAGCATGCAGATGTCATTTTGCTGTAAACAAATTACCATCTAAAATTCTGACGATGCACATAAACAAGGCCAAACAGTCGTTTTCCTCTGGCTTTGTTAATGCCTTTTGGAAAATTTCCTTTGCACAACGGCATGTTGCGCCATTGCCTTCTGTGTTTGGGTATTTTTGCGCAGCAGCTACTTGTTTTATCTAACGGCTAGTTGGGGCACAAATGCTTAGTTACCACTCAGTTAGGGTCGAGTCAGCGCTTTGCCTACAGGCCATCTTCTCTTCAAAAAGACTTCATTTAGCCTGAATACTTTTCTTTTATGTGTATGTTGAATTAATAATAGCTGCAGGATGGAGGGCACACGCGCACCCTCAGCGACAAATTCTGCCCTGTGACACCTCGGCAGCAGTAGTGGTGGAAGAATCTTTTACTTGAGTGAAAATCCTAACATGAAGACAAGACACTGCAATGGACTAAAACTCTTATTATTATTTTCATTCTTGATTCTTAAATGTCAAATCCCTGTTCTGTGCTTACTTAATGAGGTGTTAAATGAAAAAAAAGCACTTGGTCTATGAGCAAATCACTTGTTTGCAGCCATATTCAAATTTCAAAACAAGCACAAGGATTCAATTTGCTCAACTTTATACCTGAAGCGCTGTTTTGCGCTTGATGTAGTTACTTTAACTTTAAGTCCACTTGAACCATGTCAACTTCTGTATTAGTTATCCATTTTAAACATTCTTCTTTCTTTTAGGCCAATTTAATTGGTAAAAGACGTGCATGTTAGAAAGGCGACGGTTTCAAAGCTTCAATGTCCTACAGTAATGAACCCGACAAGAAGTGCTGAAATGAACAGGATGGCTTGCAAATATTTGTCTGGCAGGTTCAATCAGAAAGCTCATTTTCTTTTAATTTCATTCTGTGGTGGCTTAACTTAACTGGAACAACCCCCCCCCCACTGCTTTACCTTCTTGATTTTTTATGTGGGGAAAATAGAGAACCGTTAACTTTGGTTTTCACTCATTTATTTTCTGTCAGTACTTTTTGTGAGGAAAAAATCAGAGTACCGCTTTCCTATGCAATTTGATGATTTGTTATTATGCTCTCTGGACATGCAAAAGAAACATTAAGAGATAACAAACCGAGCTGGTTCAACACCTTGTTAGGATCTTCCTACCACTCGGGTCCAACTGCATTGACTTAACCTATTCCTCAAGGTGATGGAAAGGTTATGTTATTTTCTTATCATGCAAATAGGAATGTGAGAGTGTGGTCTGGTGTTTGTAAATGTGTGGCCAGGAAGCAGGAATCCGCTTCCATGAGGAGTCCCACTGAGCCGTCATGGCGCCCTGATCAAAGTACGGCAAAGTCACCGGATCAATCACACTAAGCACATATACTGTGCGTGCCGTGTGAATGCAAATATACCCTCATCACTTCCTTTGGTCACGGCTGATGCAAATCACAAGTGATGCTCCAACGTATAAATCCCTGCCAGTCGAAGAGCTTCAACCTTGCTGTGTGCGTCCTGTAGACGACTTCAGGCGAGGATTATCACTCGGATGAGGAAAACCAAAATGTGATTCTGCAGACAGAGCCAAAAGTGTTGAAAAGGATTGTGAGGGAAATGTACGGGGAACTCTTACGTCGGATTGCAAGTGATAATTAAAAATAAAAAGCTTTGCCCATCTGCTGCAGTTTTTGGACTCCAACAGAAGATTTGGACTAAGCTTGTAGAAGAAAGACTAAAGAAGGTGGCGGGCTGTTACTAGAGTGGAATTAATGCGAGGGTTTTTCCTTTTAGCCTGACGTCAACAAAGTGTTTGGAGAGAGAGATTTTCATCATGCTTGGGACAAACAAAATGTCCATGTGGCTCTTGACGGGCATGACAGCTGTTACCACGGTGTTCTTGAATCTCTATATTTTCTTGACGAGCGTGTCCAACTACAAGCAGAAGAAGCAGTGGAGCCCCAGTGAGAGTATCATTGTAGCTTTGTCCTTGGCAAACATCAGCCACCAGCTCATCTGCTACTTCTGGATGAGCATGGATGAAGTGGACAGCAAGTGTCACATTGCCCAGATGCCCTACGCCGTCATGCTGGTCATTACTTTCAGTCTCAAGTTCACCATCATGTGGGACAGCAGCTTCCTGACATTCTACTACAGCACCAAGCTGGTGAGCACGCCCAACCAGTGCTACACACACATCCAGGCCACCATCATCAAGCATGTGACACTCGCTGTGCTTCTCATCCCACTGAGTGGCCTTGGGACCTGCATGCCCATGCTGGTGGTCTTCCACAGTGCCAATGACACCGTGGGTAATAAAGACTGCGGGGTGTTAATGCCCAACTCAAAGCCTGGAAAGATTTACGAGGCCCTCTATCTGATCCTTGCAGATGTGCTGCCGGGGATGTTCATGGTAAAATGCTGCATCTCCATCTCCGTGCACTTGGCGGTGCATGTGCGCCGCATGAAGGCCAGCACCAATGGCACTCACGTCCCGAAGATGGGCACTCAGATGAGGGTGATCCAAATGGCTCTTTCTTTGGTGGCCGTCTTCCTTATCTTCCTCGTGGTCGACCTGTACGTCAACTATCAGATAGCCGTGCATCATGAGAACGCCATCACGCTGACGTTATTCTTCACATCCATCTATACCACGGTTTCTGCCATGGTGCTGATCTATGGGAAAAAAACTCTTTGGAAAGCTTTGATCCATGATTTTAACATCTGCATGGACCTATATCCATGTCTGACATGTCTGAAGGTGCCTGAGCAGAGGGACCAATCTAGCAGCACCCCTGCAGAGATCAAGAACTGAAGGTTTGATTGAAGCAAATATTCGTGCTGTATTCCAGTGATTCGCTGACACTCGGCTGCGAGCAATCAACTAACTTCAGTGAAATGGTTGGAAAATTCGTATTTATTTACAACAAATAATGTGTCTTTTTTCATTGATCTATGAATCTTCTATTGTAATATAAGTGCTTTGGCTCAATAAAGATTGTGGAGCATTGCCATAATCCAATCGTGACTTTGTAACTGAAACCTACTCAAGATTTTGTATAGTTGTTGTGTAGACATTCAAAAACGGCTTTATTACATATTATACTATATGAATTGCAGCATGCCCATACTCCAAATCCAATTTATTAACATAGGCCTTAATCACAAAAGAGTTTCAAATCATCGCTGTGAAGTGGGCACTGCTTTTGACCCTGATTGCTCATTTCCAAGTGTGTGAATCTTTCTCTCCAATAGCCACACTACGACCCAGGGGGATATTTAAAGAAATGATAATAATGCTTTCCATGAAAAGATAATTTCAATGAACACTAATAACACTGCAAAATCAATGCTGTTTAGTTTATAGAATGTTTTATTACCAAAATAGTTCTTCAAAAAATATTAAAATCCAAAGTACTCATACAAACTTTTTTTCTCTTAAATTTATTTTAGATTATATTACCTGTCAATGGAACATTTGGCAAGCACGTTTGCCATGCATTTTTAGACCTTTTTGTTTGGGGTTTGCAAGTTCTCCTGGCGCTTAAATATTAATGCGTGTTTGCATCGATCTGAAGCCTCTCCTGGTGGGCAACAGCTCAAACAGGTTAAGATGTGTTGTCTTCAAGCCGTGGAGGTTTGGGGGAGCAGGGTAATAGTTCAACCAGGGATGCAATAGGCCTGCAATGTTTTGTGCAGTTTTTAGGATTCTTTGTAGCGACTATAGAGCTGTTACTGATAATAACGGTCAATGTTTATTGAGATTGTCAGAGTGGTGTTCATTTCACGACACATTTATTATTGTGAGTGTAATTTGAAGTGGTGAACAGTTTTGTAGTAGATCTCAATAAGTAGCTCAGATAGGCTCCAGCTTCACGTGACCTTCAACAAAATGATTGGTATTGACGATGGATGGATCTAATAAGCAGTCACTCCATATTTACGCAAAAATCTCTGTTTCATAAGTGATAAGTTCAATTACAATAGCGCAAACAGTGAATGTGTGATTAAGAAATGATGTGTCTGTGCATACTTATTTTTGCTCTGTGTATGTGTCACTTGACAATTTGCTTGAAACTTGACAAATACAATCTGCAGGGAGTAGATCTGCCGTGCACACATCACAGCCACCAAATTAATAGCTCACTATTCGGATCACATGCTCATCACACAGAAACTGTGAATGTAAATATTTCATTGGAACATATAACTGTAAGGCAAAAGCACAGTGGGCTGTACAGTGGTTGTCCCCTCCGAAAATGTTGAAAAATACATGTGACATTGAGGGCACAGAGCATATTAATAAAACATGAGCTACCCACAGCCTGAATAGCTGTTTTTTGAGTTGTTTAAATCAAAGAAGGTTCAAAAGTCCTTCCTCAGGTCAGCAGAAAGCAACCTCAGCATAAACATATGTACATGTGCATATTGTTAAAAGTGAAAGCAGATGTAAATGTTCCCTTCTGGGTTAGTTTGTGTTGGTGTTGAAAAGTATACAGAGGCAAAGTGAATCTAGCCTCAACAATAGGAAATAAAATATTTGCCATACTCACATGCTCTACCACCGTGGAATAAACCAGTGGGCTTCAAACATGACATAATCTCACACGCACAACACGCCTGCAGTAAGCCAATGGACAAAATAAGGAATGCCATATTTTCTTTTGATGAGAGCAATTCAATCATTCCAAGGCCGCAGCCTTCATCATTTACTGTCTTTGTTCCATTGAAGCTGAGCATCACTGAGGCTCAATAGAATAACAAACAACCAATAATCATATCAAAAAAGATGTTTTTTGGGTATTTTCTGGGTCTTAGTGCAAATTTGCTGTTGGTGCAATGAACTGGTGACTTAAAGATAAATCAAAACAACACACATGACTCAAAATTTTCTCACCGACCAAAATAAACATTATTTGAACAATCAATTTGTCAATATCTTGCTATTAGATACAACGCTTGTATTCAGTAATAGGCATAATTTTTCGGAAATGTGTTGTCATGTTATGGCTGGTTGGTGTATATTGACATTATGATTCATACAATTGTAGTTATTTAAATTTCACTACCATGCTTGGCTGCGTTAAAAACAATTGTACTGTCACGTGTATACATTTAATACATTCAAAATGTAATGTAATGATTTGTTCATGATTGAAATAGCAAAAAAAATACAAAAAGTTGCACATTTTCCACCCAAGTCATTCTAAGAAAAAATGCTGCCTCTTTCACAGTCACATTTCCACAAATGGTGACCTTCAATCCAGCCACTCAACCAAATGATCCTTTCCCCCCTTGAGCTCAGACTGATATCCTAAGATTGCGAACAGCCTAAAACTACGAAGGCAATGGTATAGTAAAGAGGCGGTAGACTCCATGGCAACGCTTCAGGCGCATCGGGTTACAGCAAACCGAAGCAACATCTCTCCCTGCATGGGTGAAATCACCCCAGATAGCTGTTTCTCATGGGAAATGGAGCAAAGAGTGATATCCTGTGGCACTCTAACATGAAGGAATAGGCCATTAGCAATCCAGATTTTGTGAAAAAAAAACCCTCATCAAACCCAACAAACAACCCATAAACTCCCCCCTGCAGACATCCTCCCCAGGAGCTGCTAGTAGATTAGTGTTAGCTTAACTGGCAGCATTTTCCATCACCTACACTAATTGTATTTGAAAGACATCAGCCTCAGTGCAGAGGCATTTTAAATGCAGTAACCTTGAATAGAAATAAAAAAAAAAAAAACTCTGTAAAGGTTTGCAGAAAGTTCTTAATTTTATGCATTCAACAAACTTTTATAAAAACATGACATGAAATATTTGTTCAAATTGTTATTCATTTGTGTGCAGTAGAAAATTGTAAATGCTTTTGAATTAAAACTCCTGAAAAACCTAACATTTCAATTTAAATACCGACAAACTTCGTGATTTCCATGCCATATTTCGGGCAATCTAAAAGCACACATTTAGTAACGACATGTACAGCATGTTGAAATTAATGTTACTGAATAATATGCACACAAAAAAAAAAGCATTTCTGTACACACGGGATGTGCAATACAATAGAGATATTGAAATTCAACGGACAACAATAACTTAATTTCTGGAATAAACAGGAAATTCATGGAGACATGAACACAAATCTTAACTTCAAAAGGCATCCATGATTGTACCATACAGTGTTTAAATTTTTTCAAAGGAATAGTTTGATATTTAACGTATGGCATATGTGCAGCGTCGAGACAGCTGGCTTTGCAAAACTGATGCGGAAAGAGATGAACACATGCATATTAGTATAATATGCTAAAACTGCAGGACTGGCACAACGGTATCTGGATATGATTGATCCATCCACCATCAACATTATTGAGTGAAATGAGAAACCGTATTGAATATTCACATGGCATTGGGAATTGTCCCTGCTTTCAGTCAAATGCTGAGCTACGGTTAGTGGACCAGGATAAATTGAGTTCTTGCTCCACAAAACATACCGTACAATGTATTGATGTTTTCCTGAAAGAACCTTTTTTATTAAGAAATTTCAAACTATTCCTTTGAGTAAAAAGCACCAATGTGATGCTGCTGCGAAGGCAAACAGTTACAGTATCCACATCATAAACAAACAACACATGTGCATCACATTCAATAAAGCCATCCAGTGTCTCTAATATAAAGGCTTTAGCTCCAACACCCATACCGCGATTGGACGCACTAACTACAACATCTACATTGTATTCCCTGCTCATGATTAAAATTATGTAATGCAAATTTACCTGTTAAAATATGGAATTAGTTCAAGCAGCAGTTTTTCTGTGATTGAGGAAATAAAAACATAAAATCCAACAATTTAATAAAATGTAGTGTTACCTAAAAGAATATTCCACATCTTTCTTTGAGGGTTGTGGAAAATGGCCTCAAAAACTGGCATCTTGGCATGAATAACGATTTTGCATAAGCAACATCTCAAACACCCAAATGTGTTGTAAATACATGACTTAGATGATCCCGCATCTGTTGTTAACTGTGGCGTCCCACCGTCTCACAAATGAAATTGTATTTTATCACAGCGTGACATAAAAGAAGACGCTTTAGGGTTTGTGTGGCCCTACTGGGGGCTGTGCTCATATGAGGGAAACATGGACTTCCGGGTTTTGGGAGGCGGCGGTGGAGGTTTGCTATCAATTTTCATCGGCAGCGGAGGAATGAACTGCAAGGAAGAAGACAGTGGTGTTATATTTCGGAATATCTCAGCGTTTATATGCCATTAAATATGCATTAGTGGGTGGGTTGGCATTTGCTTTAAACAGATGCACCTCTGAAGAGAAAGCAGCGATGTCAATCTCATGCGGGTGTTTCTTTGGAGGCATTGGTGGCGGGGTCCCTGGGGTGTCAATGGTGTTGGCATCATTGTCACTGAGCAGCGATGAAAAACCTACCACATAAGAGAGAAAAATGATCTCTATCCAGACGGCATGCATCTGTGAGCTTGCATATGTGTGAGGCCTAATTTGGGTTTTAGAGCAGAATGCGCTTACAAAAGATGACTATATTCGTCATGACTGACAGAAAATGAAATGACAGGCAGTGAGTGTGGGGTGTGTGTGTCAGAGCGGTGGCTTGTGTTCCATACTTGAGCTGCGTGGTGTGTGAGGCATGTGAGGAGAGGCAGGTAGAGGACTGAGAGGGTTGGACAGGCTGAGCTGGGACGAAACACCCTGGAACAAGGAGAGCGGCAGTCGTTTGTCGCCCAGCTGTAAACTCTTGGGCCTCTGCTGCTTCTCCGCAGGACTCTGAGATTCAAGTGTAAAAGAAAGATGAGAATTTTCATTAAACGGGGAACTTGAGTAACTCCCAATTGGATAACACAATAATGGGAATATGATTACGGCACTGGGTCAGAAAATGAACACCAGTACTCACCTCATCTGCATCCGACTGTCTCTCCAGCAGGACCTGAGACTTGCTCACACTCCACTCTTTCCTGTTCTTTCTCGCGATCCTGTTGTCCTCCTCTGAGCGGGACAGCATTGAGGTCCTGCGATTGCTGGGGCGGGATAACAACGAACTGGTTGTGAATAATAGGGGAAGACAAAGACATGCAGCAGGATTAAAAACTGTGGCGATAACACAATGAAAAATTTGCCACGGTTTGCCCCCATGATCAGTGAGTACGAACACAGACGCTGACTAAGGGAGACAAAAGGGGGCCCAATGAGGGAGTGCGGGGACTGACTCTTGGGAGGAAATGGCCGAGGGTCCATCGGAGGATGCATAGCCGCTGGAGAGGGCTGAGGAGGCATTGGAGAGGGTTGACACAGTGGACATGCGACGCAGCGTGGAGGACAGGATGTAGGGCATCACCACTGAGCCCACGCGACTCTTCTTTCTCTCTGCGAGAGAGCAGGGCTGAGACACACAAATAGGATTAAGCATCATGAGGGAATGTTGGCAGGCGAGGGGCAGGGAAAAAAAATCGGAGCCGCCAAGCACTGGCTAAAATGTATTAGCCTGGACTAAAACAATGTTCGCCGTGCTTTGAATGGGAATAGTGTGATAGGGCCAAAGGGTCAAGTTGGCATCTTTAAATATTGAGTTTGAAGCAGGCCACGCACCAAGGTTATGACGCCATAATGCTTCTCCACTTTCTCCCGAAGGTCTTGGAAGCAAGTAACCAGGCGATTGTGTAAGGGTTTCAACTGCTCTGTCGTCTTCTCCCCATGGATGCGAATGCCATCTGCTAAGACGGGGATCTGGAGGGGCAAGAGTTAGTGTTACGCAACATGTGCAATAAGACCTGTGCCAGTGACAAAGCCGGGTGCAGGCGGTTACCTGCAGGGCAATGAGGTGTTTAAGGACCTCAATGCGCTCATGGTCTTCTGGGTGTTCGTGGATGTAGGTGTCATTAAAAAAGGCCTAAAGAGGATGAACAAGTTGAAAGAATCATAAACATGCACATTTCAAATGGTGCCGCAAGCTACACTGGATTCAGGATGTTTCAACATCGTGACAAATAAGCAACCCGAATTCCCTTGTAAAGCAGGCTCGAATCTCCCAAGAACTCATGGAGCTTTTTTTCTTAATTTTTATTGTGATTAGGAATTAAAAATACACTTGAAGTATATTTTCCATAAGTGGGAATAGGTCCCATATGAGCAAGCCACAAGCAAGTCTAAAGTCGTAGCCTTCAAGTCTCAAGCAAGGCCCGAGTTACTGCAGGGCAGAATAATTCAAGCAAACCAAGTAGCCTCCAAATTTCAAGCAAGTCAAATCATTACTTGGTTCGAGCAAGTCATAAATCGAGTCATATAATCTGGCTCAGTCACAACAAATATTGGAATGATGATAAAAAACTTTCCCCTCTAATCCCAAACACTAAACAGTTTATTTGCACCAAAAAATAAGCAATTAATATTCTGCTGGATTGTTTTGAAGGTGTATTTTGAACTCAATTTAATTAAACTTTAGCAAACTCCACCATTTCACATATTAAAAATGATAATGACAAATTTCTTTGGCCCATTATACTAGCAGCAAATATATTTCCAACTCAATTATTTTTTTGCACTTGTGCACGTGAACAAATCTCAATCCTACATGCTTCTGAAATCACAAAGCATCCTGGAAGAAGAGAGGTGCAAACCTTCTCATAGTTGGAGAAGCCACCCATGACGGCAGGATCAACGATGCCGCTGAGCATCATGGACAGTGGGTTGATGGACAGTGAGCGATCACAGGCTTGCTGCTGCACCAAGTTACTCAGCTTTTCGTTGGCCATCTCCATGGTCTCTATGGCATTCTCCAAAGGACTGATCTCCTCCTGCACATCATGGTAATGATTTGGAAAGTGGCTGAGTTACAAGGAACGATGGCAATTTGAACTTGAAAACAATATGGGGCTGCTTCTTACCACAGAGACAGATTTGACTTCAAACCATTTCAGAATCCCAGGGAAGCGATAGGCAGTAATATAAGTGGTTCTCTCAATCCACATAGTCTATAGGGCAGCATATAAATAGAGACTTTGTGCAAACACTGTTGTTTATACATTTCAGAGAAATTATGGACCTTTCGTATGTGAGCTTCAATCAGTCAAGAACAATAAAAGCAACTCACTGCAAACTCATTGTCTGGATCCTTTTCACCTTTTCTAAAGGGCCTAGAGTACTGGAATTTTTCCACTTCATTTGTTCGGTAGTAACTACAAGAGGAGAGAGTTGGTGATTTGAGTTGGTGGCAAGGCCTAGTAAAAAAATTACTAAATGGTAAAAGGAACACTTAATCACTTGAGTATCTGCTCTGGAACACCTTTGTCTTTGAACTGCTGTGGTACAATGAGCACAGGCTTGACAGTAAAACACTGGATGTCTGAAAGTTGGCTAAGGATAAAAACAAGCAGTACTATGGAAGGACAGTCAAATTGTGATGAATCAGCATTGTTTCTTCATTTAAAGAATGGGTGTCTTAATCACAAGATGGTTTGGTGCCTACATTTTGACTGAAAAGAAATCATATATCCATAATAAGATTACCTATCGAGTGAGCCCACCTTCATAGATTAAAACCTATAATGACATAGCGCTATAATGTTTTGTTCGTGCCAAGTCTTCCCGAGAGTCTGGGCTAACACACTTTTCATCCATGCGCATAGTCTTGTCCACACTTCCGACACACCCACTACATACACTTAAAAGATGAAAATACCAGATATAGGAAATGTGTTGTAGACCGTCTGGTGCATACACACTACAGTCTAAAACTGTATTTTTTTTTTGTATGAAATAAATCCATTAAAGAAACTTAATGATCGTGGTCATGACTGGGGTCCATGGATTGCGTGTCTGCCATAACATAGATCAGCGGTGCCCAAACTTGTGCTGCAAACCGGGCGAGTCACTTTAAACATTGGCAGAGTTTGACAACCGACATAGAAGCAAAACATGGAATAATTAACACACCATTACAATGACAGTAGTTGTTATAATAGTGGGTTGGTGAGAGTAGTTTAAATAGCTTTCAAAACAACTCCAAGGTGCCAGGAGCTTATCTGAAGTGGAAAAGCTCTTTGCAGAGATGAAAAAAGTCTGCTTGCACTAGATTTGAAAGGAAATACCCACACTTTAGAGTTCCCTCACCCTAAGTGCTGGTGCACAAATGACAGATCTGAGTGGATGGAAGAATGCACACAGAATTGGGCTTATATTGGAAAAAATATTTTCCCCCCAAAAGTGTTTCCCTGAGGATTCACAGCAATGTACTCCAACCAGGTCCTGGTTTCATTAAGAAGAGCTCCCAATGAATTATTGTGGACAAAAATTTTGAACAATTGAACAAGTGAACTCAACAATTTTCTCAAATTCAAGGATACACTGTCCAGGAGAGTTGCTGATGTTGTCTCCGGGAGGCGCTGTGCTGGTCATGCGAACGGCATTTGGGAACTGAGAAAGCAATTTTAAACTGAAGTCTTCCAGCCACTCATACTCTTTGCCTCTGTAGATGAACATTTTGTTCTGGAACAAAATATATGTACTATTAGGAAACAGAGGACATTAAAAATTAACTCAAGTTTGCAATTTATGGAGGGGAAAAAGAAACAAACTGAAGAAAAGATTGAAGTCAATGTAACATGGCTCTTGAAGCATCAAAACATTGATGACATAACAGCAATATTGCAGCGCTTTTAAACAAAAAGTGTTTCATAGAGCCAGTTTGTGAATACGTATATAATATGTCATGTTTGTTTATTAAAATAAGCACTCATTTCTTACTTACCCTGAGGAAAGAAGGAAATCCAAGGCCGTAATATCCAACAGCAAAGTATTCTGGCTGTGGTCGCATAGCATGCATGATCTTTTCATAGAATTCTGCTTGTTTTTTCTGCGAGACATAATAAATGTGTTGACATAAATTGTCTGTTTGTGTTTAACACATTTTACATTTCTACATTTACATTAAGGCTTGTTGCTCAACACAATTGAAAACATTTTTTTTTCCTTCATTATAGAACTTACTACTAACTGGATTGTTCAAAATAAAAGTATAATAAGTACTTATAACTACTTATCATAATAAATAGTTGACACACATGCAGAGTAACTAGTGGCGCCACAGTGCTCAAAATGCTAAGTGACTACAATGACGCTCTGCTTTGGGCACATCACGCGAAAAATAAATTACATAAATTGCACTGAAGTGCTAATACTGATAAATTTATAACTGGATTCTTCGAAATACATTTAAATTAAAATTGTGTGGGTGCTTGCAATGACACACACATGCATACTTTAACTCCTTCAATTTTTTTTAAACTAATTGCCTTCACCCTTTGGCACATTACTCATCACAAACATTTACAGTGGTAAGGGGAAAAAAAACATGCACTCACGTCTACAAATACATTTGCTATTTATGGATTTGTTTTCTGTAGCGGAGATAGCGCTTTAGTTCAGGGCGGAAGTGTGATGTACATGTTCTTACCAGCAGCTGGCTGAGCTCCATGAAGTCAAACATGTGGCTCTCGTGCATCTTTGCCAGCTCCTTGCCAAGTTCAATAGCCTTCTCCCACATCTGGGAACATGTATACTTACTCACTCACTTACTCACTTAGCAAATGGCTTCAAAAACTAACTATTGATAAGCAACAGTGTGTAACTAGGCTGGACAATTTCAGAAAAAGATTTAACTGTGACAGATGTTGCGATTTAGGTTCAACCGCACCAAACTTAAACTTAAGGGAAATAAACGATGCAGAATCTGATTGAATAATGACACAACGAAGAACCTCAAGCCGATAAATGAAATAGTGAAGCTTCAAGAAATTACGCAAAGACTAAAATTAAAGGGCGACCTTAGCACAGTGGCAGTACTAGCAATACTCACCTTGCCTTTGTCCAAATAACATATGATCTCCTGGAAAAGTCTTTCTTTCAACTCCTGTTGTGTCCACACATGCTTCCCATCTCGAGGAATCAGATGAGGCGCACAGGTTTTGTCAGACCACTGGTATAAAATCAATAGTTAAGATGTATAAGTCTGTAAGCGCGACAATGCTTTAAAATGTTAAAAGTGAGATTTGTAAATGACACCTCAAGTAATTCAGCATGGAGCAGCAGTGTGTAGGAGGCCTCTGTGTAATTTTCACAGTCCAGATGTAAATCCCGTAGCTTGTACAAGTACCTAATTATAAGAACATGTTAAAAGGCAGCATTTAATCAAAGCGTCAGATGTCATACCTGACTTACCGAATATAAATGTCTTCCCTCTTTTTTTCCTTGTAGAAATTCTGAATCAGAAAGCACACTAACGTCATGTCAAATAACTGCTTACGTGCAAGCACAAACGTGTGAGGATTTTTTTGTGAACACACGAGTGGGCCATACCAGCACATTGACAGTGCAGCTCATGCGATGCTCTGGACTTTCATCGTGTGTGATGGTGCGGTATGCCAGGAGATTCTCCAGCAGGCTGCTCAGCAGAAGCGCCAACTCCTCACCTGACTGTGCCAGATATCTATGGCGTCTGCAGTGCTCCAGTAACCTGTTGGTCCACAAAGTAATTTCACGAGATGGCCTGTAAGAACCCTGAACCCTCTATCTGAAATTTTAGCACATTGTTGTCATTAATGCAGGAGTTACAATAATTGCAATGTAATAAAATATACAAAAACTAAAATAATACAATAATAATTACAATAAAAGGTTTTTGAGGGTGGGCTAATTCTTGGACATTGCACCTTCAAAGAATATCTGAAAGCCACTTGTGTAGAGTTTCAGACCAAATATCTATCTATTCAGTTAATGAGCAAAATTGAGATAAGTGACCAAAATTACGTTTTCTCCAGCAGGACTTTGTACTGCTCATCCCCTCGACCTCCTTCAACTTCTTGATCCAGTCTTGTTATCAGCTCATTTTCGAACTGGAGTGAAAAAACACACACACACACACACACACACATACACACACACGCTTTCTTGGTGAAAAGATAAAAAAGGATGGTGGATATACAGGCACTTAAAAGCACAGAGTCAAATGGACAACAAGTGATGTAACACAAATGTGGATGGTATTTAAAGAAACACACAGTGCATAAGATTGGAGAGTGTACCATTTCAAATGTGCGCCCGGGGCTGAAATTGTGCTCACACTGCATCATATCGAAAAAGATGGGAATTGTAGCCTTCCTCAGCTCTGGCTCAGGCACCAGAGTGACCTCCAAAATAGGTCCGACCATGGATGGGATGAACTTCATTTTATGGGGACCTGAAGGATAACAAAAGATTAGCCCTCGGAAGAATACAAGTATGATTTGAGAAGGCAATAAGCTGCATCTTCATCTCACAACAAACATAGGGAAATTTAATAATGCTGTAAACAAAACAAAGTACAATGAAACCGAACAATAAAAACATTGTCTTATTACTCTGCCTGCATTACTGGCAGGCTCCAAATAAATAATTTCACACAAATATATGATAAAAGACACAATATTAGATGGTCATAAATACTCACCAAGATTGTACCACATATCTCTGATCTTAAAGCCAACTGTCTTCCTCATGTCACCATATCTGTAGCAAATGTAAATCAGTTTAGCACTTGTTTTCCTCATTAAAGGTAGAATTGAACTTGTTTTCCGATAGACATCTTTTGAAATGGGCCATGCGTTTCGATACATAGAGCAGATCTATGAAAACGAAATTAAAGTGTAGTTGCTCTATCAGTGGTTGTCAATCACGCATTGATCAACTCGTCAAAGTTCAAACCACTGACATAAATGTGTCAAGATTAGAAAAACATTCCTCATTCACACTTCTTAAAAAGTGTTTGAAGTAAACTCCAACCCACGGGTATTGGAACTTTTCTCCCAAACTGTCGCTTGTTGTGAAATGGGTTGAGTCACGCTGTTCGTACTCCCAGTTTAAAAATGGTTTAAAGATTCTTATACTCCAAACATCATTTATTTTTTATATACTTTTGAGTCAAATCAAAGTTCTGACATCAAAAGAACAATGAATGAATAGCTGAACCAGCTCTTATTTCATTCAAGGCTATTTTATGTATATTTAATACATAACCAAGAAGCTCCATTTGTAAATATATACCTCCTTTTTATGTGTGCAAATAGGCTGGATCAGATAGACTTAAAAGAGACTTAAGTGAGTAAGATGTAACATTTACTAGCAAGCTTAACCACTCGTTTACCTACAAAGTAGAATATCTCCAGTGTTGTCTGTAACTTCTAATATACATTTTGTCATATCCAGTCTCTTCAGTTTCGAGTTATTTCAGTACCACTAACGATTTGTATTTATTTATTAGCTCACAGTACCAACTATTTTGTCCCTGTGAGTAAAAGCTACATGGTTTATCACTCCTCTCATGGTTGCTGTCAAACCATGGTGTCATGTTTAATATTATCACCATGGATAAAACTATAGCAATGTAGATTGTGTGTCAGCCACTGAAACTCTGGTTGAAGTTGGGACGGGACTAGATAAGCAAATTGCTTCCACCCGCCTCCCTTTTCAGCAAGTCATGTCAAATGTGAAATGGAACTATAACAAATATGTTGTGCACTTGCCGGAATAAACAATTCAAAAAATATGTATATATACGCATATATATGTATATATATATTTTTTTTCAGCAAAAACAATGAAATTGGCGCACCGTGACAATGTTACTAGGTGAGTGTATATTTGCAATGCAATTGGTGAGACACAATCATAAACTGCATGAATGCAAAAATCTCACTTGTTTAATATCTTGTTGCGCTTCTCTTGAGAGAAGGACTCAAGTTGCAGTGTCTTATGGGTGAGGAATGCTACGGTCAAATGAAAGTAGCTATTCCACAGCTGTGCGGGATACAAAGGTTTAAAATATTATACCACACAAAGTCATACATTGTAAGTTTATGTATGATGAACAAAACATACCTGTAGTTCAAAATGTGCTTGGTCTAAGAAATACGTGTTGAGGACATCGGAATACTGGTTTATGGCCCTTAGGAAAACTTGCATCTGCACCAGGTTCATAATCATCCAGTCAGCAGGGAATACCTCTCCCATGAGGTCCTTGAACATGATGAATGTCTCCATGAGGAAGTCCTGATGATAAGAGAAGCTTCATTGTAAGCGCCAGGTGAAATTCAGTTAGCTCGAAAAGACAGCATTGCTGTATGTATGTCAGGCATTCATCATGTTCCGACCACTAGCGGGCCCACTGACCTCGTCATGTCATTCCCATCAAGTGCATGATATGTTTACAATCAATATTGTCTCTAGTAGTTGAAAGTGGAATAATGTCCATTATTGATGGGTATCTGTGAGGTGTACCGCAACTAACAAGGGCAACACCAAGACACTTACAATGATATCCTGTCTTGTCTTAAAGGTGCCAATATAGTGGGCATAATGCACGTCATCCATCTGCTTCAAGATAGCCGTCATGCAAGATAAATAGTGGCCCTGTAACAGAGAAGGTGATTTGTAACATTACATTCATTCACAGAAATTCCCCTGACAAAAAAAAATATTCTGAGCACTTTGTTCTATTCAAGCAAACGTTAACAAGTGTATAGGAGGGGTCTTTAATCCTGGGCCTCAGGGTTTGTTATGTCTCCCTGCTGCAACACACCTGATTCAAACACCCCAAGGACCAGGATTGAAGACCCCTGCTGTATAGTTTATCTTTCCCCTTTAAGAGAAAACATTTAGTTTTACTAATGTCTGCACTTCTCAAGGATATATTCCAGCAGCAACATCAAACTTACAATGAGGGGGGATGATCTGTCCATGCCTATGACAGTGCGATTGACCCTGCGAAGTAGGCGCTCCATTATCATCTGAACGTGTCCCCTGGTTGGACCCTGCACAAATGTAATTTGTTTAGTATGAAGTACTGTAGTATTACTCAATTTGAGTCCTCTGGTATCCATCATAAATCAAAGTCGATCAATGAAATCCGGTTTTGGTACAAAATGGACACCCTGGCTTGAACATGTAGTACGTTATGTTCGTGATGAGCAATAAAGTCCAATGACAAAGCAGCACTTGAGTTCAGGTTGGCTGTCAGGTATTCCTCCCACTCACACCAGTCCAGATCTGAACGGCAACTCTGCAGCAAGAGCGCTCTTCAGAACCCCCTCCAAAGACTCCTACAAGGGCAGTTACTCTGAGCTGCTGTTTAATACAAATACAAGCGAGCCCGAAATTATTCATACCCCTGGCCTGGGGTATGAATAATTTCGGGCTTGACTGTACAAACTAAAGTCAAAACCTATAAAGGGAGACAAGGCTATCTTTTTTTCCACAAGGCTGAACCCCATTGCACAGGTACCAAGCCAGAGGCCAACAAATTCAAACTCGCTCCCTGCCGTTCCACGTCTCAAGTTTTAATACGTAGGCTGGACTGTGGCCAAAGACTGGGACCTTCAGTCTTTAGCCACCGCCCATCTCACCCAGCAACGGATCATCCCGTCCCTAAAGGTGAGAGTCTCGGAAGGAGTCAAAGAATAGCAACAACAAAAGCGAATACATCTGGTAATTGTGTTCATGTTAGTACTCCTTCAAAAGGAAACACATTTTCGAACACACGAGCGTAAATGCTTCTCTCTCTGCATTCACAACCACTTTGTATGTGTTTGAGAGTATAGCACAAAATGTGAAGCATTTGACTATTTAAGCTTTTCTTTCATGTCTTTTATCTGCATATCTTTAAATCCTGCCCATGTATGCCTGTAATCTTGTTTTGACAAGATGCTTCTGTTATTGTACCCTGAGGTGCCAGTCATTTTGATCTGTTAGTGTGACTATTTACCACATCCTTGCGATCCACGATGTCCAACACAGTGCTAAGCAGTTGAACACAAGCCTCATAGTCAGGTTTACTGGAGTGATCATCCAGCTGTCCACTCAGCTGGTCATTGACAAGTGGCAGAAGCACATCTCGACAATCTGTGGAAACAAAGCAGAGGGATGTGGTCAGAGTATGACAGGCTCCATTTTGAGTCACGGTGGGGCCTGTGACAAAGTATTCTGAGCCAAAGGCAATCATTTGTGTTTTCAATGCATCTTGTGTAAAATTTCATTATGTGGCTACCTGGCTGCATGAAAAGGTCACTCTCCACCATTTTGCACATACAGCCCAGCTTCTGACGCACGAGCTGAGAGTCGGGAATGCTCTCAATAAACTTCGAGAGCAGAATGCTGTAAAATATGAGCGCACTTCACTGTCTGTGTTGTAATTGGCACAGAAAAACACAGTTCACGTAATGTTTTGTTAACCTTGCAGCAACAGTATTCTGAGAAAAATTGAAGAAATAATTCACAATGCAAAAGGCATTATTACAAGATGTGCAGCCCCCCTTGAGAATTACCTTAACTCCACAGGATCAAACACAGACTGGATGTCATTAATGATGCTGGGGAGATATTTCAATATTGCTCCCTGAAAATACATAGTGCAGGGTGTCAACAAGGTGAATAAATTTAGCATTGTATTATTTTACTGACAATTTCAGGAGGTAGTGTATATAAAACTATGTTGCAGATTATTGATTTGCTAAAGCGTCCATGCATTTTCATTGGCTATAATTTTCAATGTTTGGAAGCGGCGTATATTGCGTGAAATCTTGTGTCAGAACACTGCACACTACACGAGTGAAGTTCTGTCGCATAGCTCAGTGGGCCGCAACTCTAACTTGACAAGTCATACAGTAATGGACTGCTATGTTAACCTATAGCTTTTGGCAGTAGTAAAAAATAACTATACAGCCCAAACCTTTATTTTCACTCCCTCGTCAAGCGGTCTGTCCATGAGAGTGTTGAAAGACAGGAACAGAGAGCGAATTGAGTTGAAGAAAGCATCCCCGTCTTCACTGTTTCCATAGAACCTACAAAGGTGGATCACTTTACAAGCTAATCTTCCAAATTCAAAGTCGGAGTGAGAGTATGAGTGCCTCTCAGATACCTTAGGTAGAGGATCCGAGACTGGACAATAAACCTGAACAAATACTTGAGAGCCTTGAGTGCCGCATAGAGATTCTCAGTAAGGACAGGCTCCTCCGCATGACCCACATAGTGGTTGAGCACCTTGGTAAGCTTCCTGAAAATGCAAATAAGGTTGACTTAAGGTCTTATGAAAATTACACTAAAAGGTAGGTGGAGAAGCACACAAATCACGGGTGTCATTTTGCAAGGCGGTAGGGACTCACATATAAGCCAAAGTGGCACTGAAGTGTTTGTTAATGTAGGTTTCAAGGACTGGGTTAAAGTGCTGGAATTTGATGTCACCAATCAGTGTGATAATAAAAACCTAGAAAAAAAGAGAGACCTCGTAAAAGGCTGAAGAAAATGCAAATGTATCATGATGAAGTGTAGCCTTGCCAAAAGGTAAAATATGTCAACTGCAGCTCAAATACTAACCAAGGCGTTGAACACCAGTGTGTCATAGGTGTCCTTTTCTGAAGTCTCCATCATGATGTTGAACAGAGCATCAAGAGTATCCTGGAGAAACTGTTAAAAAAAAAAAAAAATCCCAACGCACATTATAAAAATCCCGTTAAAAATGATCTTAAAATGGCTATAATTAAATAGTGAACGTGACATAAGTAGCGCAGAGCACCCACTTTAACAATCTCTCCGCCTTCCACCTCCATTAGCCTCTGCAGTATCTGGTCAAGATCATCTGGGTTAGACCGCCAGTTCAACAGGCCGAGTAGATCAACTAAAGATTTGTGAACACATCAGGTTCAGCTGTTGAACTTTTCCAATGTGAATCACATCAAACCAGCAATAAATCTCAATCTGTCCACAGTATAGAAGTCACAACACCTCAAGTAAATTCATTCAATGCGGCATCGTGTGGTGCGGAGCGTTCCGATGTAAGACTAGTTTCACCTTCAAAATGACTTGTGAAAAAGAAATCTTTTGATTTATAGACAGACAGAAATACCGTTCTGAGTGAGTTTCGTGGAGCAAGTAAGTGTGGAAATCTGAAAGCTGTCCTTAGTGACAGGGATCGTTCCTGAATGGTGGAACTGCTTCCCTGTTTGTTTCTCCTTCTCCTCCACTTCAGCCCAGGTCCCTGGCAAGGTCAGATAAACCTTTGCATCATCTGCCCTTTTCACATCAACCTACGAAATTCACAAAATAAGGAATGAGTCTTGAAGCAAACAAATCAATGGATATTTAATTGCATAGAACTTATCATGGAGCATTCCGTAATCAATCAATCAACAAACTGTCATTTGTGCACCGACTATGCAATTTATTTATGCAGGTGTATCGATGTGCTCTTTCTTTTAGATGAAAGTACAAATTTTAGAAACCACCTTATAGACGATGGGTTCATGTTTTCCGTCCCTGAGTGTCGTTCCATCTCCTCTCATTAGGCGGACAAATGCCATTCCAAAGGGTTTTTCGGATTTGTCCCTAGCTGAAGGATACAGAGGAGCAGAAGATGAGCTCTACGGTATTTACCATGGTGGAGGGATTACGCGTGGGTGATTGTCATACAACTCAGTCACACAACAAGTCGTAGTGACTCACAGTCCTGGGAGGATCTATGTCGAAACATCACCCTCAGGTGACAGCGGCACACGTCTTCAATGGGAATTGTTACCTTGTAGAGAGCAGACAAAAGCAGAGCGATTACATTTGCAAAATACATGATTGTATTTGCAGTTATATTATCACCACATTCTGGCTCGGCATCTCTCCTTTAAAATTATTTCATTGCACTGGGCTGTACTAAATCCTTTTCGCAAATTAATTGAAACCATGGGATGTCATGTTCAATGCTGCATGTGGGACCATGACATAAGCTTACCTACCTTCACTGTTTCATTCCAACAGGGTTGCTTCACTTGGTAGTATATGACAGACTTGTACTCTGTAATACCATCATAACCAGCCCCAGGAAATATGGCCTTCTATAAAATGAAAATTGGAATTAACATTTAGGCTTTGCATGTACATACAAATTAGTGTCACTTGCACTGATGATAGAGGTACATATAACTAATAAACCCAATGTATTTAAATAAACAATGGCATCTTTATATATTCCACATTAATCAATCCAATGTATTTAAAATACTTTAAAATGAGTGGACGTTAACGAGAATGACTCCAATGTTTGAAATACTGCACTTAAAAAGAGGTTCACGCACATTACGCTATTTAAGACGGCAATATTTTTTCTGTATTTCAGATGCTGAAAAAAATATTTAAAATTATTAACTCGAGACTTGCTGCCTTTAGAACAATTATGTTAAAAAGGACATAATTATTGGTCATAATGTAGTACATGAAAGTAGAACTTTGTATTTCTTAAAATTACCAACTTGCCTGTTTTTATAATGCATATGTAAAATGTGGCAGTGGTGTTTCTTTTCCATTATTACCCATTTTATGGACTTGGTTATTTTAACAATGACACACACATTCTCTCTTCAGGAGGAGGATGCAACCCAGGAGGAATCAGTGGCTCTGGTAGCAGTGCTCAGTGAAAGAGAGATGCCTGCAAGAATTCCATTTATAACTCACTATGTCTCAATCATCCTTGAGTGTCAGGTTGTAATGTGCCACAACTCTTGCACAGACTTGCTTGTTTGTTTGTTTGTGTTCTGTTCACACTAATCTATGAACCCCATTTGAGTTCCATTTGAGTTTCTGGGAGAAAGCAGCTCAACCCCAAAGTGGAGGCCTTGAAAGTGAGCTTGTGTTTGGTTCTTTGTTTGTTTATTTAGTATGCCTGCAATATTTGATTTTTTTTGGGTTCCTTTTTAATTCTTATGTCCGAACATGTGCAGATGTTTGCATTGTTTCTGCAATGTCTCACTTGTGAGTGTGCAGCATTCCACTTAATAAAGGGTTGAAGATGTATTTGTGTGTTGTGTCAATGTAACAAAAGCATGAAGGAAATACTTTTTTTTCTTAGATGAAATAAGTAGTTCTAAGTAGCTATAACTCCAGTGGTAACATTTGAGTAAAGGAGACAAGTACTTAATACAGACAAGTTGGTTTGAGTGCATTTAACTGAATTAAATTCAAATCACTTGTGTTACTGAAACATCTGAGTCTCTTGGTGATCAGATATTTCTTTATGCTTAAATTGTTTGAGTTATTCAAACCCAAAGACATTTTTGCAACTCATTTCCTCAAACAGATTGAGTTGCTCCAAATTTAAAATGTAATAATTTGATTAATAAAATACAACTGAGTTCATGTAACTTACGTGGTAACGTGAGTGAAAAAGACAAATACTTCATTCAGAAGAGTTGTGTTGATTCATTTCAAACACATTGGGCTGAATGCAACATTTTAATTCCAAGTTGATTTCACTTGTGCTACTTAAACATTATGAGTTACCTGTAAGCTAATCAAACAGTTCTGTTCGCTTATGTGAATCTTTGCAATCGGTTTCCTAAAACCATTTGAATTGAAACAACTCATCAGGTTTTGCAGTGCTAACATGTGGTATATTTAGGGGGACAAACGAAATCAAAACCAATTAAAAGGAATAAAAATGAATCAGTCAAAAGGCAGTCTGTGGAATATGTCATCGTACGTGGTTAATGACAATTACCAATAAATATTGTATTAAATATTGAAAATCATATTAGTAAAAAGTGCACATTTTTCCCTGGCCAATATTACCTCCATGGCATTGCCTTCATCATCATGCACGCTCAGTATGACCTCCACATTCTTGGGCGTCTTCTTTTTACCACGGTCAAATTCTCCTTGCAGCAAGGTTACATAAATATCATTCCTCACGTTACCTGGAGGAAGGAGAATAGTTGATCAGGTAAATGTGCCAACAATTTATGTACCCTACTTGCTGCTCTGTAGGCAATTTGAATGAACATGGCCTTACAGTATGTAGAACAAACATTACAAGTCACCTGGGAGGATGATTTCTGGGAAGCCCATTTTTCTGACGATCGCTGTGCTACGGTCCACAAAATGTGGATAGTCCTTCCTGACCTGTGCAAGATCCCCTGGGAGCAGTTTGAGGGTCACAAACAAGCCTGCCAGCAAACATGAAAAGAAAATCAATGAGGCAGACACCAAAACATATACTGTGGACATTCACACATGATTTATTTTACAAAATGTGAATTTAGCACAAACTCTAAAATCACAGGGGATAGAACCTATGTGAGCACTTCATTTTACCCTGGCCTTTGTGGTTGACCTCCCTCGTGGCAATGACTTTGTTAAAAACAGCAGTGAGTGGCTCATTCTCTCCTATGACTCGAGATGGGATGAGGGGAGATATGATGAGCTGCCTCTGACGGATGTAGGTCTCCATAGCTATCCTGAGAATGTGCAGAAAGTGGAAATAAGAAAAAAGGAGTAACACAACCACAAATCTGATAGCTGACAAACAAATGGTTTAGCAAGGTTTAGCAAAGGCAATGCATCCAGTGGTAAAGGTTTGCTTCAAAATAGCTTTCTGTTCGCTGACAGGAAAAAGAACAGCATAACTATCACAATACAATACTACCTCAATGCAGTAAGTTAGGTCACTCCAAATATGTATTGTGTCAATTATGGGCCGGGCTTTAGAAGGGCAATCAAAAACAATCATCCAAAGTTAACAGTGTTCATATTTGATTTTATTGTCATCAGCAATAAAGCTGAAATTTGTAGCATTAGAGCTCTGCCACGTACGAGGCTGTGTCATTCTGTGTTGCATGAACTAATGACATTGAGGAGCAAATGTCCTCATTATTGCACACAAAACACTTATTTACAAAATTAATTAGCAAAAAGAAAAGCAAAAGGCTGATGGAACTGTTGAGGGTTTTTTTTTTCTTCATAAAAGCTTCAGTTGTAAAATATCTAGAGATGGTTTACCTGTTTTACACAACACAACATTGTCCTGAAATCAAGTTCAATCGATACTTAAATAGACTAAAAAGTACTCTACCTACACTACTGCTGTATTAATATGGCGCTTGTTGGCATTATACACAAGATTTCACAATATACATGTATACATTATAATACACGCACACACACACACAGTCCACGTATGACATCATCATATCTGAATGGTAAAAGGTGCAGTGGAAAATAAATGCAGTCCAGGTAGTTTGAAAAAATATTCAGAAAACGGATGGACGGATTTCAGACCTCTCAGTGAAAAGTTGAGACATTTTCATTCTTTGTATTTTGCCTTTGTTTGATCAAACATTGTGACCAGAGCAAGGCAAAAGGTTTTCCAGAACATTTCCATCATCATGTGACATTTTAATAAAGTTGACCCAGTCAAAGGTACAAAAAAAGCGACATCAAAAGACTCACTGCTGAAAAGGGATGAAATGCTGTTTGTCCTCATCATCTGTTTTGCCATGAGCGATATCTGTTACATCCATCACTGCAATCAAACCAAAGCATTAAAGACGTCCCCCAGTAGCCTTTGTTGGATGCAAATAATTTCTTGTGTATAACACAACAAAACAATTAAATATGGAGCAAGTGGAAAGACTGCCACACATGGTTGTTAGCAGCATTCAAAATAGCATTGGTGAAAATCTCATTATTTTTCCCCATCAAAAAATCTTATTCAGATGTTTTCCTTTTTCTTCTTAATTTTTTATTTTTTGACACAAACAATGATCCAAGGGAAACTTTTTTTTATTATGTTAATGATTGCAAGACAGCCACTGTTAGAATTGTGACTGGAAGTAGTAGTGTGTTTGTGTAGGCGTAACATGACAAGCTAGAGTCTACAGAGATTAGGCATCAAGTTTGGTGTCTTTTTTAATGTACAAGATGCTCTAATAATATTATACATAGCATACAGGCATCATGTTTGGTGTATTTTTTTAATGTACAAGATGTTCTAATAATATACATAGCATACATAAACCTTTTTGCAACAATCAGAAATCTAGGCGGCAGGTATGAGAATTGTGACAGGAAAAAATGTGTGTTTAATTGAAACTTCCGGCTGCACACACACAACAGCTTTCTTTGCCGCCGTGGAGGATACATCAGGTTTTATGTGGGCTTTTTGGGCCGTTTATAGCCAACCATTCTGATGTCTAATTTACTGAGAAAAAAAAGCATAACTGTCACTATGAGTTACGCACAAAGCCAATGATGGATAACAGCCCAAGAAGCACAACGCTGATCTGTCTGCTCGTTTATGCTGAGACAGGTCGCATCACAAATCATGTACGGCAGATTTGGGGTAGTTTCTTGGCTAACTTGGAAAGTTTGTAAAAAGGATTGTTCAGAGACCATTGCGTTACAGTAGAGGTAATATAAGAGCATTTTGAATTATGGGGACCTATTTGGACAAACTGTTTCCTACTACTGATAACTTTGTAACCAAGTGAGTGGTTAATTGTGTCAAAAGACATTTTAGATCAATGAAAAACCCCATTGAGAATTTTCTTTGATTAGTGCACTTTATTATTTCATCCAGTAGTGCCATTAGGACTATAGACACCAGAGCAGGAATTGGCGACTGACTAATATTTTTTTAGGGTTAAAAAAACAAATCATCTCACACAACTATAGTCGGATGCCGCAAAACCAAAGATCAATGTGGCTGATGTGAACTGCTCAAAATGCACTTTATTATTTCATCCAGTAGTGCCATTAGGACTATAGACACCAGAGCAGGAATTGGCAACTGACTAATATTTTTTTAGGGTTAAAAAAAACAAATCATCTCACACAACTATAGTTGGATGCCGCAAAACCAAAGATCAATGTGGCTGATGTGAACTGCTCAAAAGAATACACATTATAGGACTTTAATTTTGTTTCTGTATTTTTCGGTGTGCGTATTCTAAAGCAAAGATAAAGAAATAAATACAGTGCAGCGCCACTAAAATGACTTCAAATGCTGGCCAAAGGCTTGACCATAATTGACTCTCTTGCAGTTGCTCACCACCGATGATTTGGTAGTCTGTGTTAAGCTGTGAGGAAATTACATAAAGTGTACGGCATTTGAGTTACTGTTTTCGAGTGTAACCACATAAAATGGAATGTTCTGTACTGCACAAAACAACATTCTGTGGTCTGTAGCTGTTTCCAACAATTCCATACCTTCCATAGTTTATAAACATCAACAGCTTAAATACTTAATGGAATTCCGTACACTCGGGGTTTAACATTCTTGTGTAGTATGTGGTAATATGATCAAAGTAGAGTGGCATTAGACCAGACATCTTAAATTAAGAGCTTCTCTCAAAGGCTTCCTGTTTTACACATCTTAAGCCATATAGTTCACTCTTAACATACATTTTGACTCAACATCAAAACAATTTTTTTTTTTTAAATAAAATTCATTAAAATATGCGTTTAAAAAGACAGCCGGTGACATAAAAACACTCCTGCACTGCTTTCTATAAATCGTAAGACCAAGCTGTTACAGTTCTTATGTTGGCCACCTGCTTTTTCACCAGCGTGCTGTTGATGGACTCGTGGTTTATCAGGTTGTGATTCGATTCCCCAAAGGAGGGAAAGAAGAACCAAGCGGTATTTTTTGCTTTCAGTGGCAAGTTTCATTGCCTTTTGTTTCAGAGTATACATGCTGTGTGGAGTTAGTAGATGAGAGAGGAGTATGATTGAAGTTTCCTATAATAGGAAGCCAGGGTGCAGGAATAAATAAACAATCTTGTGAGTGACAGCATGCATGCTGGCTGCAGCCAATGGTTGACTACACAAACAATTGCCTTTTTCTAACAGCCAATAACTTGTCCGTTGGTGAGTAACCTCGTATCCTTACATTGTTTTATTTTTTTATCTGATCAATAAAAGGAAAATTGGCTGTCCCATATAGTCCTTTTTCTCTCTCACGCACTTACTTAGCTGGTAGATTCTTTGCGTTGTGAGTGACCTACACAGGACTCTTGCTGACATTAGGGACCATCAGACGGAATGTTTTGAATAATCCAGCGGTTTCCTGCTACTGAGTGTGATTGCTAATGCAATGCTAATGCTTTATTTTAGAGTTTTCTACGCAGTCTTTTAAAGTCTGGTTAGTTGCAAAAATGCAGGAGATAATAATACACATTGTCAACAAGCAATAAACAAACGGACTGATCAATGAACCAAAACCAGAACTAATAAGAAGGAAGCCGCTTGGAGCTAAAAGTAGGACATCATTTTTGGCCTCTATGTGAGGTTTTTCTTCATGCACAGCTCCACCTGTTTTCCTTCGATATGCATATTCATGTTTTTCTCCTCAAATTTGGAAAAGCATCCAGACAAAATATTCCACCAGACTGAGTTTTCCTAATCTCCTTTTAACGAAATTCTGATGGTTCATAACTCTTCATAACTTATAAATGTGTTTTATTTTCCTGGCAGAAATGTACGTATAATGTGTCTACCGAGTTAGACACGTTTTATGTCCGTAGTTTCATCCCAATTGCTATGAAGAATGGATTTCACCACTAACTGTCAGGCCAAATGCAAAAACATGGTTGCTCAACTCATTTCCTGATGTCCTTCATTCTGTATTTTCTAGGTCATAAAACAGGTGTTGCCATTTAAATTCAGCACACGCTTCCCTAACTTTCCACATCAGTACAATTCAAAAGAAACTGCTAGACAAAGAAATGCCATTTTCATTGTTGAATGGTTTGTGAATTGGATAAATAGAATAATATTAGACTGTATGTAAATGAGCCTCACCAGCCACACCAAATGGTCTCCTTAGTCCACCTGTTTGTTTCTTCCCCTCTTTGAGTTCCATGCTTCCAACTCTGATGATCTGACACACTAGGTAGAGACGCTGCCTCATCAGGTCACTTCTGCTAAGCTCCTGGATGTCAAAAAGTCAAATAATACAGATCTCTGGGTATATTTCGTGGAAAAAAGTATGTCAGCGAAGCTCGTGTGCAGATAAGTAATATTAAATGATGAACGCAACAACAGTGGAACCCTTCCATCGGCGTGTGTTCATGTTTCGGATGACTTTGTAAGTCAAGATAGTCATGATTTCCTTTGAGAAGCTGTAAATAAATCTCTTCTTGTGATGTCAGGGCATAAAATACTTCAATGATAATTCAGTATTGCGCTTAAACGGCATTCCCAATAGTAGCTGAAACACGTATGCAAATATTTTAAAGTCATGATTTTAAAGATGAAAGATGTACAAGGAATGAGAACTCAGACAGCTCAACTTTCAGGATACAAGCAGCTATTCTGTAGCAAATTCTCCTTCGTGTCAGTTCTCAGTAAATTTTGCATTATTTTGGTTTGAAATTACAGTAATAGTAATATCAGGATGGGATTTGTTTACCGTGAAGAGTGCTGGTAAGTTGTTGAGTTTTTCAATTTCTTTAGGCATCCCCATACTGTCCCACCGCACCAGGAAGTTCTCACTGTATGAAAACACAGAAACATATGATGCAAATACAGTACGTCCTTATAGTAGGCTAGAACCTTTAATTCCCAAAATATGAGTCGCATTTATTTAACTACAAGCTGTGGTGTAGTCAACGCATTGACAAGATGACTAATCGGTTCAAACCCAAGTGCTAATGTGCCTGTGTTTTATGCGGAGCAGATTCACAAACAAATTGGTGTGTAATTTGGTAACTTGGTGATGAGGTGTCATTTTTATGAGTGGAAATACAATATATACTATTGGTGTTTTAGTGGAGGCTATGATTCCTTTCACACTTGTGTTGTTCTTTAAGAGTTCAGATTCAGCCTTAAAACAGTTTTACCCTTAGTCATCATAGCAACGAAAAGCTGAACTTCCATCAGCACCCTTTGTCACAACTGGCTGCTTTTAAGGGGGCTTTAAAAAGAGGTTGTTTAGTGTGCTATAGAAATTCTATTAGGACACCTGTGAACTGTTTTTATTTGTGATGAAAAAAACCCATCTCCTTTCAGTGAAAAAGTGACATGATTTTGAACAGTCATATTGCAAAAGAATTTGCAAAATTTATTTCATAACGCTTTAGTTCGTATGAAAGATCATCAAATAAGCTGCAATCAACGTAGTTGTAACCTGTGAAATCCTTATTCCCGTTTATACACATCTCATTTGCTTGTCCTTGCATCAAGTGAAGCGGGTTTAAGTATTGTAGTATTTTTTCTATTTACTGCATTAGAAAAAATGAAACATACTACTGATAATTTTCTGATATTTTGGAAGTTGATTTTTATCAATTCATGTGATGATACTGAATTTTTCAAGGTGGCAAGAATCTATAATCTTGAAGATGCAGCAGTTTCGAGTCTTAAATTATTAACCAAAATTTCTATGTCCATTGTTATATTATATAATATTATATTGTATATTATATTATACATCCATTTTCTATACCGCTTGTCCCCACGGGGGTCACAGGCGTGCTGGAGCCTATCCCAGCAGTCATCGGACAGTAGGTGGGGGACACCCTGAACCGGTTGCCAGCCAATCGCAGGGCACACAGACGAACAACCATTCGCACTTGCACCTAGGGACAATTTGGAGTGCTCAATCAGCCTACCAAGCATGTTTTTGGTATGTGGGAGGAAACCAGAGTGCCCGGAAAAATCCCACGCGGGCACGGGGAGAACATGCAAACTCCACACAGCGAGGGCCGAAGGTGGAATCGAGCCCGCACCCTGCTAACTCAAATTGCCCCTAGATGTGAGTGTGAATGGTTGTTCGTCTCTATGTGCCCTGCGATTGGCTGGCAACCTGTTCAGGGTGTCCCCCACCTATTGCCTGATGGCTGCTAGGATAGGCTCCAGCACGCCCACGACCCCTGTGGGAACAAACACTACAGAAAATGGATGGATGGATTACATTATATTCCAGTCAAATTTTACATTGCAGTCACTCTCGGTTTTTGACAAATTTTAGACCATTAAATGGAATCACTTTCTACACCAATCCACATTAGGTCAAAATTAATCTTGGCGTCTCACTATACAGTTCAGAGAGAAGAGGAGAGGAGCCAACCTGATGAATTCTGACTGATCAGGGTCATAAAGAGACATCAACAGCTCAGCATCTTCTCCAATGTTGCATACAAAGTTTTTCAGGTTCATGAGGAGACTGTAAGTATGAACAGAACTGAACAGAGCCTGGCGCCTCATTTGCTGATTTTGTAACCGTGTCTGCAAAAAAAAAAAAGACATATTAGCAAAAACACCATCGCTTAACAGATATGGAGACAAATAACATATGTCAATGAATTTACATGCCTTCTCTTCTTGTATCCTGTCATCAACGCTACGGGATGCAGTCTCATGAGCACGGAACAGACTGACAGTGCTTGTAAAGTCTGGATCCAGTGTGTTTCCTGCTTCATCTCGCACCACCAGATCCAAGCCCAGAATCCTGAACGGCACAGTACCACATGGGTTAAGAGATTGTCACATAGTTTACAATGGTGTCATAGGGCGAACTATGGTAGGGCAGTTAGTCAACAAGATTCATACCGGTTTCCATAATCAATCTTGGCAGTGACTTTCTTTTTGAGTTCTACAAGGTCATCTTTCGGTAGTGTTCCTGACACTATCTGTGATCGATATTCTATAAGACTGTAGGCCATCTGCTGAACACTCTTGAACAGGGAGGCTTTGTTTGCCTGCCACACAAAAAATTATAAACAGGTAACGTTGCAATTTACAAGGCAACAAAATGTTCTTCTTTCAAGAAAAAAAAAGTGGAAAATATTATAACACAAATGTGTGCAGATAGAAACAGAGTAGAGTGAACCTACCACAAAGAGCTTGTGCCATATCTGTGCCCATTCCCTCAGAGTAGCCCCGAGCTCCTGCACCAGTGGTAAATCTGCTGGAATAATTATTTCCTGCTGGCTAACAGCCACAAAAGCAGAATAATAGGATATTGGAAAAGTGGCTCATTGCTCACTGAGCGTATTGTATCATTTGAACAGGCACAAGAGTATTTGTATACATGATAAATAGATGAATGGTTTCCTTTCACAGCTGAGAAAATCATTTCTCAAGCTACAGTTAAGATGATTATGAATGCACTTGTATGTCACTGGCGGTGCGGCAAAGCAAGGGCAAAGTGTATTACAAAATGACATTGATATGTGAGCTTACCCTATCCCCTCAACGGAAGCTTCCTTTAAGTGGATGTACGAAGATGGGAAAATTCCCTGAAGAAAGAATCAAACACTTTAATGATCCAAAAAAGGCATTCAGTTTTTCTAGGCAACGGTCACTCACATGACTCAGATTTATTTATTTATTTTCCCTCTGCCCCGTACATTTTAATCCTGATGTTTGCAGTTCACTGGTCCCTTGATGCTAGATTTAATTAAGAACTACGGAGATCGATTATTGGCCACGCTGATATTCTGCATTTTGACCAAAATCAGAATCAGCCTTTTTTTTTTTCAAATCTGACAGCAGATAAAGGTTAATTTGTTATTCTTTACTACCGGGAACTCTTTATTTAAATCTTCAGTTAACTTTTTAAGAGATGCTTCTGATCCTGGGAACGCTGCACTTTTTCATTGCTTTATTCTACCAGAAAAATTCAACGGAACAAAGATTTGTTCATCCAAAAAGTAATTATGGATCGTCAAGTGTCTGGAGGGATTCAACTTCACTACAAACAGACAATACTGAAACTTGGTTTTTCATGTGCTGTGAATGCACCATAGCGTGGGACGTTGTGTTCAAAGACCTGATAGGGAAAAAATACCTGCCCCGACATGCACAAGATGAGATTGTTTCCCAAAAAGTCCCGATTTATTTAGTATTACATGAACTCATTTTAAGTGAAAATTGAAAAATTGGCTTACTATTTTACAAAAGTTGCTCACCATTTAACGACAAGAAAACACGGGGCCGATGGTGTAATTATTTGACCCAATTATGCAAAAGTTGCTATCAAGAGATTCCAAATGTGCTCGGGACCAGCTCTCATCATGTGATCTGGATGAAAACCAACTGGAAGACGAAAAAACACTTTCTTCTGCACATCAAAAAATTTATATATGGCTGATAAAAAAAAATAAAAAAAAACAAGGACATCTAAGCAGAGTTGAAGGCTAATGTCATAGAGTTAAAAAAAACTCCATGTGGTAGAAAAACGCTCAATTGGAGGGAATAAAAACGGAGCTGTATGCTAGGGACCCATATTTCAGAAATAAAACCCTGGTGGAATTAATATTTCCAGTTTCACGGTCGAACTTAGACTTGTACAATCATAAACATACTTGTCCCTTTGATATGATCTTAAAACTTTAGGGAAAGATCTTAAGGAATATTTGGAAATGATAAAACAGTCCATTTGTGGCCCTTCTTAACTTCAGAAAAATGATGTGCTAATGATTTGCATACCTTATGTGATTTCTCTCGTAGTGTGTATCCCCGATACCAGCCTGAGGAGATTTAAATTAATAAAGAATCACATTGCACAGATAGGACATAGACTAAGGGAGTATTGACAGTCTTCGTTTTAGGACAATTTTCAAGGCTACACACTCATTCTCATTATTACACAACATGTTTGATGACAGCTTAACTCTCATCTCATGCATCAGCTTGCTCAGACAGAAAAGACAGATGTGTTGTGACCTGCTGCGTGCTCAGACTCACTTACCTTCCAGTTTCTCTAGTATGTGCACAGTATCCCCAACTTGTAAACATAGTTCCAGTTCACCGTGGGGATCGTAATTGTAGATCGCTGAAAGGACAAAATTAAAAAATGAATCAAAGGAAAACTGGCTGAGCCTGTGTAGTTGCGACCTTTTGATTTATTCTCCCTCGGTTTCCTCTAACAGCAAACTGTGAAGTTGAGGCCATATTTTGTAATTGAAATGACGCCTTAAGTTAACAGTCTTGTGAAGAGACTGGGTAGGTAGCTGGCAGCTTGAGTCAATGCTCAAAAAACTGTCTTTATGGCCTCATTTTTCTTTTGATCAATATTTCCACCCTGTAGTTTCTCCCAGCTGACCCACTGGTGAACCCTAAACTTTCCTGTAATCACTCTGCCCAACTATTTTCATGAAGGTGACCCTGTCTGTGCTTATTAAACCACCACCATTACAGAGTCATGGGCACGATCAAGTGAGAATGCATGCGCAGGCAAATATATACACGAATTGTGTGAGTGTATTTTAAAGAAAACACAATAGCTAGCTTGTCATAACTGAAGGGAGCTGCAGGAGCATGCAGCCTGTCAAGCACAGAACTATGAGCAGCGATATGTTTTAACTTGCATGTGCTGGAGGCTACATTTCACAGTGCACCTTGACTAATGTAATCACACTTTGGTCTGTAGAGCAAATTTTCACCCAAAAATGAATGATTAAATTTGTGTCTCATAGTGAGAGTTATAAAACCTTTACACAGATTTCCAAGGCAAATACATTTTAGAGTGTCTGCGTCCCCTACTCCGGAGCACTTGTAATACATCATATTATTATTATCTATTAGGACATTATGACTGACCCTTAGCCGTGAAATGCCTCGTCTAAAATAAATCCTGAATGGAGCATGAAGTTAGCAGCAATACTAACAATATCATGATGACATTTCTATCTAGACATTTCTAAAATTTCATCATATTTGACCAAGCCATTCAACACTAAAGCTTTAGGGATAACGGCACACTGTGGTAGGAACTGCATCCCACGAATCACATCTCCTTTAAGAATGTGTTCATTTAGTAAGTTGAGTGAGTTCAGACCTAGAATGACAATTACTACATTTATATTTGGATGAATACAATAGTTCATTCTTTTCACTTTTTCGGTGAAGCCCTAATTTGGTACACTGGGTACATTTGATATTTGTCAACAAACAGTTTGCATCCACTACACTAATAGGCAATGCTGCCCTCTTTAGCTCATTTTGCAGCGGGGGTTCATTAATTGATTCTTGCTAATTGGTACAGGCTGATTGATAAAACGGATGATGCTACAGCTCAGAAAAAATATATATTTGCACAAAGATCTGACTCAGCTCCAGTGACACTGTAAATAATGTAGTTTCAGTCATACTGCAGTAGCTTTCACAAATCAGATTTACAGCGTTATTGCGATGTAGTCGGCAAATAAACTTAATGTGTTCTCATCTATGTTCAAGGTCATCTGATAGGGCTGCACAGTAAAATAGAATGTCACTTTAAAAGATGGCATATTTTACTACATTTTTGCCCCAAGTATGTACTTTGTGAACACTTCAGCAAATAAGAGGCAAAACATTCAGACTTCATGTAGTTTATTTGTCACCCCAAGCTGTAGTTTATTGTCAAACTATTGATTAAACAACAAAGGTCACCTACCTACATGCTATCTGTCATACAGTAAAAGCCAGACATGCTGATCAAAATTAGCAACAATATTACTGTAAATTTTAAATCTTCAAACAAAACAAGTTGCAGCCCAGGGGGATGTATACTTCTGTTTTTGTACTATTTAATGAGGACGCAATAAACAATTGCACATCTGCACTGAATATAAAGGTCTTCAGAATGCAAGCCAATGTGCGTTCCTATAGCAACTATAACAACAGTTTGGGTGAAAGGGAGGGAGGGGTGGGCTATGGCAACTCTGACGAGACAAGTATGGTTACACACTGACAATGTGTCACAGTGTATGTTGCTTATACAAATGCACTCAACTATAAAAATACTCTTATAGAAAGAGAACACGTATAAGAGAACAGATTGATTAGGATCAAATGAAGAGTGTTGGTAGTAACTAGGTAATTACAGTATAACTATTTATTTTTATAGTTGTACAGTATGACTATTTATTTGTTTCTCTTTCTGTCATGTTTTGCATTTTTTATGGAAAGCACTTTGAATTGTCTTGTACATATAATGTGCTATACACATCTTTCAACTGCAAGTCCCAGCGGTTTAATTTGCTTTTGGTGACTGAGGTGCAGGGTTTTATTCCTACTCTGGCCTTTCTGTGTGGAGTTTGCATGTTCACCCCACAGCCATGTGGGTCTCCTCTGTGTACTCCGGTTTCCTCCCACATTGCAACGACATGCATGGTAGGCCTATTGACCACTTCAAATTGTTCATAAGTGTGATTGTGTGTGGTTGTTAGTCTATAAGTTCAGGGCCTAACACCCTAAGATGGGCTTCAGCGGGTCACAGGGGTGCGTAAGAATAAGAGGTTCAGAAGATAAATGAATGAACTTGTAAACCGTCGCGCTCCCCACCGCACTGTACTACTGTGTGGAAATTGTGATCTTGTAGCAAGTTAGTTCACTTTCATGGGTTTATTTAAGCTTCATTGGACATGGCTCCCATAAATCTGTACGAGATATGCTATGATAATATCAAATGAAATATTCCTATTGATCTAAAAAGTAGTTTCCCAAAATCAGGAAAGATATGACTAATCAGACAGATGACAAGATGTTGTTCGCGGTCTGATGTCTTTTTTTAGGATTAAGAATGATTAAGCGATTCCTGTCTTTTTCTGACGCCAAAGGCAGGAGAACAGAGAACAGCATTGACTGCAGAATCAAGTGCAGTACCTTTGAATGTCACACCGGTTGAGATCTAAAAGGATTAACGTGAAAATTCCTCAACGTCACCCATGAAGCACACGATGATATCTCACCAAAAAGTCGTGATGTTTGTTCTTGCAGACCGCGCCATACATAAACATGCGTAAAATGTTTTGAACTGCAATAGCAAGGATGGTCAGTACGGCAGAGGCAGAATGAGCAGTGACATTAAAGCACGCAATGTTTTGGCCTCCAAACCATACAGATAGATGCATGACACATTTTCGGAACATTAAGGACTCATGTGATAAGCAACACAGCTGCTGCACAGCAAACACTTTTTTTTTTTTTTTTTTTTTTTGCAGAAGGGCGCACCTAAGCACAAAGTAATTATGCCGACAGGGAAGGATTTCTCACTCGGACAACAGATGCACGGATTTGCCTTGAAGGTGTAGGACGAGCAGTCTGCACGCGCGCACACACACGCACACACACATATACACACACACACACACACACACACACACACACACACAGGTATCAAGGCCACACCTTAAACTAAAAGCAGTAAGTGGTAAAGTCCAAGCGATTGCAAACTCTTCCCTAATGTGTAAACGGTTACAGTCCCACTTGTTGCCCTTTTGTTTCACCCTGCAGGAGCTCTAGAAGGTTTTCTAACGTAATATAAAATTCATGAATACAGAAACTTCCATATCGGCTCAGTGAGATTAGAATTTAGAATGGTTGGCATGCCCACTGAAATCCAGAATCCTTTTCCATCGTTGGAAACAGCCTTAGGAAACTTCCCTTATGGAATTTATAAGAAGGAGTTATTTTCATCCACCACGTAAACAACATCCCAGTCACCATAAATCTGGGCTTCTTTTCCTCTCTTTTCAAGTGACTTTACTTTGCTGGGACTTCACGCGATCGAACTTTCAAACGGCACAACAAACGTGAGCCCCACTTGACTTGTTTGGAAAACTTACCCACGCCGTACTTCTCTTTCTTGGTGGGAACCCAGCGTGTCATGGCGTTGTGGTGGTGGGGAAAAAAAAAAGATTTGTCTAAATAAATAAATAACTATTTACAATGGGATAAACGAGGGTGGGTAATACACTTTTCCTGCTCGTCCCGAAAAGTCTACTACAGTATTTCCGCCATCATGCCTGCTGTAAGAGGAGGGGAAAGTGTGCAAGGGAAGTCGAGGAACTGAGGGGGCTGGACGGAGGGGGGTGCGCAAGGGAAAATATTCGGAAAACTCTTTTTCATTTGTTCACTGGAGGATTCACTTAACAATTGCGGTCTGCAATGTTGTACAAATAAATGTAGTGCATCTTGAAAGGGGTACATTTATTATGATGTACGAGGCTGGTCATTTTCATAAATCAGATAACACTGGCGTTCAAGTAATTTCATTGGTAAGAGTATTTGGATTATTGGCAGTCTTTCATTCAAATGATAATAATTTTTTCTAAGGAAAAAATAACATGTTTGAATGGAAAATTGTTGACATAGGAACTAGAAACGTCTACACTACGGGTGTCAAACGCAAGGCGTGTGGGCCAGATCTGGACTGCGACATATTTTTATGTGGCCTGCAAAAGTAAGCCAAGCGTGTCAACTTCCATGAAAAAAACTAAACCAAAATCATCATCTAGTAACTTGAACAAGAGTTTAACAGTTATCCTTGACTCCTGATTTCAAAATTACGAGTTACCCCACTATTTCTTGTATATTTTACTGTATATGTCATAATAAGAAGTGTTTTACAGTCTTAACGACAATGTCGCCTGCAATCTTTTTTCTTTTCACACAAAATGTTATCACAGATTACATCACAAATTCATTAGATGTGTTGATTTGATTGAAGAGTTTGTCCTTAATGACAAAGATGACAATAGCGAAACTTTGCAACCTATTGAAAACCATGATGAACACCATCAGCATTGGTTGCTCAGTGATATATTATATGTGAGATATTATATTATATATTCATGTCCATGATTTTTCTAATTATTGTGTGAAATAATTAACAGCATCAGTGTCTTAACATAAACAAGGTCATTTGAGTGAATTTGTTATTTATGCGTATCAAATTGCGAGTCCACATCAGTAATCAGTTGTGACCCCTGATAAGGGGGAGGGGACTTCATGAAGTATCCTCACAATTACTCCCCATAGTAATCATCCCACCAAGCAAATAATAATGTTGAAGACTTTAATGAATGAAAATTTCTTTGAGGTTAAACGCTTACCTTATGCTTCCCTAGAGTGTAATTTTAGTGGCACAGATTTTAGCAAAGACAAGAGTCATTTGAAGCTCTGATTGGTCATAAAAACAATATTGTATTTAATTTCAAATGCAACACCATCATAATGAAAAACATGCATTTTCTGATATTTGGTAAACAGTTACCTGTTATACACAGATAGACATTTCCACTGCAACACAGTGAAAATAGCATGCAAGCATAGGCAAAGCAGTTGTGTTGAATTTGTCTTTTATGGTGCCATTTGCTTAATGCCTCTGCACCATAGTTGGAATTATTACAAGACACACTCAATAGTCTTTTCTGTGTTTCGTGAAGTAGTAATTTACAGCTGTTGGCAGAGAGCTGGTTGACCACTCAGCCTTTTGTTTGCCTGTTGTGTGTGTGTGTGTGTGTGTAGGTGTGTGTGTGTGTGTAGTTGTGTGTAGGTGTGTGCGTGTGCATGTGTGCGTGTGTGTGTGTGTGTGTGTGTGTGTGTGTGTTTGTGTGTGTGTGTGTGTGTGTGTGTGTTTTTCCTGCTGCCAAATGGTGCCATCAGTATGTTTAGTCATCCAATGCTTTCTTGTTCTCTCAGACAGGTCAGAGTTCTTTTTCACGTCTATTGAGTGGTCTGTTTTAAAATACAGCCAATGCAATTAGGAAGGCTACATATGTTTAAAAATTTGTGGATGCTGTTTTTGAATAGTCTAGAGAGCCACTATACTGATGGAAAAATATTAGACAAAAGTTAAGCCTTAATGTTAGATAAAAAGCACATATCTTAATACAGATTCAAAACAAAAACCTCTTTTTAATTTGTACATTTCCACTACTCATAGATATCACAAGATGGAAGTAATCATTTCAAAATATTCTTGTTCCTGTCAATATTCAGCAAATAATACAGCTATACCAAAGGAACTTGGTAGACCACAGTTATGGCATAACCGCAGTTCTTTGAGTATTATATTTTGTAAGCTACGTATTTCTTTTAGGGTTTACTTCGAGACAGGATTTCTGTGACCTATTTCCGACTGATCTGAAGGTGTTTGCAAGTAGTGAGAATATATTGTGAGGGTATATAAAACTTTCTTACCCTTTTCACCTGAAAAACTTTTTTTTTACCCCCAAATCTTATGTCTTTATTTGCACTAAACCTCAAATTTAAGGATGTAACTTCATAGAAGGTTATAGAAAAATCGCAAAGAGGATACAATATTGCCACCACCTGACTTATTTGTGCAATTGCAGATAGCTGATTGTTAGTACCTTACTAAATGGCACTTTTGCTGCAGTCACTAATAATACATGGTGTCCGCTGAGATGTTGATACTAACATGCCATGCATATTATGGGATGTATCAATATTTATACAATAATACAATATTTTTGCAATAATAATGGGCATGCTTCATTTAAATAATAATTTTACTCACCTCATGAAGTGCTGTTTTAAAAAGTCATGTCCTAAATGAACATTCCATCCAATTTCTGTAGCACTTGTCCTCATCAGGGTTTTAGGTGGTCTGACATCTACCTCAGGGGTCACCAATCTTTTTTGAAACCAAAAGATCCTTCTCGGGTATGGATTCATGCGAAGTGCTACCTATTTGATACACACTTCTGAAATATCACACTTTGTTCAAATTACCTTTAATTATTTAATAAATCATAATACTCATTTATGTAAAAACTAAAGACATCCAACATGTGAATGACTCCTCACAATAATAAGGAACTAAATCTCAATACGCAACACTATTTCCATATAAGACTAGTCAGTTATTATAGCAATGATATATTTGTGTTGGAGGCTCCTGCAGGCAAGGTAAGGCTGAAGCCGACATTTTAAGAACCCCCAAAAAGTGAGGCAGACATCACATCCGTGTTGCTAAATCTCAAAAATCTGCATGGGCAAAAAACAAAATTTAGAAGGTCAAAACAAAGTTATCTTCAGCTAAATGAAATAAAACAAACCGAACGTATGAATTGATCCATATTGTTTTATGCAGTTAAGTGAGTGTTCAAGTAAGTTTGTTTCATCAGCACAATGATGTTCCAAGTTTTATCAATGTGTGAATTGTCC
Organism: Syngnathus floridae; assembly: GCF_059516105.1. NCBI lineage: Eukaryota > Metazoa > Chordata > Actinopteri > Syngnathiformes > Syngnathidae > Syngnathus > Syngnathus floridae. Next base: position 11,973,042 of record NC_142417.1, on the reverse strand, counting down.
ATCAGAACTGAGCCCTTAACTGAATGTTCATTTCTCTACTAAGGATCATCTCCAAGGGCGTTTCAGACAATTTGGCAGTACATCCAGCCAGTCGCAAAACCGCTGACCAAGTGTCACCACACCAGCCCAGGCGTCTTCATCTCCAAGATCATCCGAGGTTAACCATGTTGTTGCAACAATCAAAAACAAAAAGTTACATTTATATTTTTCTAGCATATAGACACACGTGTTTCACAGTCTGAATCATGCTGTTTAGGGGCCATTATCTTGAAATGCCTCAAATTTTTTCCTGCTCTGTGAAGCAATGTTTTATCCATCTCGCTGCCATAGCAGTACAGTGCACTAACTTCTCTGTTGTCTGATGTTTTTGTCTACCAAGCAACAAAACTGCACCTGACAGCTTGATGTTAGTTTTGAGTTATGTTTCGTTTTAACATGATGGATGTTGACAATGTTTAGTGCGTGTAAAATTGTACATTGCAGTTGTAAGGCAAATTTGACAGACACAACCTTTTCAAATATTAAGTCAGTTGATTGGCTTGCAGTGGTCACCATTTGTAGCCTACGTAAAGTTGTCATTGATGTGAATGATGAATAAATAAATAAATAAATAAATAAATACATACATACATACATACATACATACATACATACATACATACATACATACATACATACATACATACATACATACATACATACATACATACATACATACATACATACATACATACATACATACATACATACATACATACATACATACATACATAAATAACCTTCACAGTTTACTTGTTACTGTTATTAAATACAGATCTACTATCTTTCTTGAACATCACAGGTTTCAATTTCTTCTCCTTCTTTGTCTGCAAGTGAGGAATTTTTTATTTCACATTTAATTGGCACACAAGGGCCCTTCAAATCTGTTACAATGTGCGCACCATGTAAAGCAAAATATCATCTTTAATAATGTAATTAATTGTATTTTAACATAAACAGTGTCAGTGCTCTTCTCTGTTTTACAGGCCAACAGAGGCTTGTCGGCAGAACAATTTAATTAGGCGATTCTCTGAGCTCAACAGAGGGAGCCAAAACGCTTATCAAAGACTTCCTTTTTTTGTGGAAACAAAGGAGGGCTGTCTGAAAGCAAGCAGCATCGTGAACATTACTCTCTGGACATTGTCTGGAGCAGTGTGCCACTTTTAGGGCTGGATAAACCTAACAGCAGCTGGAAAAAAAACACAACTGCTGAAAGTGTTGCTTTTGAAATGAAAGCTGTGTGACTTATTTGTGTGAAATATTTGTTGTTGCCATTGTTGTTGTTGTTGTCATGAGCAATGCTATGTGCTTAAATTTGCACCACTGTCACTGCTACACTGTTGGCCTGGTTTTCCAGGATACAAGTCAAACAATTTCAGCTCGGTATCACCTTGATTAATAATTCAAATGTTATTGGGTGCACCAGACAGCAAGGCAACATAAGAATCACTGTTGTTTGTACTCAAGCTTATAGAGATTGTATTTCCAACTACAGTTGAACGCATTGTATTTCTGTCTTCTGGATCCTCTTGTACTGTAATTTACACAATTTCCATTTATAGCTGATAAAGGTGACATTAAAAGTCTGTTAACATCAGCTGACAATTATTTGAGTTTACAGAGCCTGTAATTGTTGTTTCGTGTTTTCACTTTTTTGGTCAGTATCAAGTGCAATTGAGCAATGATGACATTGCACATATGGGGGAAAGCATGATAAAAATTTTAAACTGGTGCGTTCAGAACCTACCAATGACACATGGACTACAGTATGAAACTCCATATCCGAAGATGAAACGTGATCAAATTAATACAACCTCCTATGACACAAATGAGTAAATTTCATTTTTTTTTCACATGTCCATGCTTTTTGTCGATCCGCATTTGTGCATATTGTTAGAGATTTGTTCACTCCAACTTATTTTGCAAGAACCACACGGGAGACAAGTAAGTCCATTTGGACACCTGCAGGTGGGGAGTCCATTCGTCGCTGTGCGTGCAGCGATGTTCGAATAGAGCTCTGGACTCTCCTTCCTGCAAGAGGATATTTATTAAGAGAAATTTATTAAGTGGGGGGTATGAGTGGGCTGAATAGAAAGCCCTTGTCCTCTAGTCTAAACATCTCAGGGGATGTTTTACGACCTTGTGATAAGGAGGACAAGGTAAGGTATTTATTACCTGTTGCATTCCAACATAATCCTATGATAAAGATAACCTGGAAAACCCTAACACATATCATTTTAACAAAATTATTGAGCAAGTGTTGACAATGGCTTGATCTCTTTAACCAATACAATAGGATTAGTCATTATTCCACCAGACGCCATCAATATGCAAATTGTACACGGATCCGTGTCCCACGGCCCATATTACCTCACTTATAGGTGTTACTTTCCTCAATATGGCCAGAATGACCTCTGAAAGCTTCTAAATCTTGAAGAGTTTGATGTGAGGACTCTCAAGTTCTTTCACATCAAACTCATCAAAACACTCTTTTATCCCCTTTAATTGATACACTGAGGTACATAATACTTTATTCACAGTTGTGTCTCAATACTTTTGTTTTGTGTGCATATGAGGACGATTGGTTCAGTGTGTTTATCTGCACTGAGAGCTTAGTCCCCTGTTTCAGCACTATGTCTGTTGGATGCTTTATGTGTTTAGATCCAGTCAAAAGAACATCATTAGTCTCCTTGAGTGTTTTAATCAATAAGAAAACATTTACCATATTGCTATTGCTTTGCGTAGTGAAAAGTGTGGGCGCAGCCAAACACTGAAAGTAGCATTTCTGATGATTAAAGTGAGTGCATTTTTGGACCGGCTCAAGCTGCATTGGAGCAAGGAGGCTGATAATGTAATCGGGCTAAAGGGTGGAGTGAGGCAAAGATGAGGAGAACAGGGAGAAGGAGGAAACAATATTCAGTACTTATTGTATGGGACAAATATGCTGTTATACATGTTGTTGGTGCGCTGCAGCTAATCAAATACAATTCTCACCATATCCATTTTTCAGAAAGTGTTTGCGTGTAATGAGAGAAGATATTGAGTGTGCGAGTGTGCTATTCATTTCACTGATATAGTGGAACTGGGCCTCTGCAGCTACCAAAAGGAAGACCTGGCATCTCTTTACTGGATATAAAACAGTCTGTCCTCTGTCAAGGTTTAATGCAATGAGATATGCCTCTGCGCTCTTCCCTTAGTCATTTCTCCTCTATCCCAACCTCTCTATCTCTCTGCTCCTCCTTAATAAAATAATGAAATTCCCCTGCCCTAGCTGTCTCGGGATGGCTGACACTTGGCCAGATTCATTGGTGCAGCACACTCGCTGAGTCATAAAGGTTTCACCGTGCTCTTGTCCATAGACGGGAATGTAGATGAGGGTGTGGCAAACCAGAGAAACACCAGCATCAGGATAATGCATGCTTGCTCAAAATAAACACAATACACCGCTTTATTGCTTTACACTCAGTCATGTAAAATATCACAGTGCATTACTGGCAATTAAAGGAGAAAAATATTAAACACCATTTGATGAAATAGTGTATTAAAGTACTCTATATATATGCCATGATTGATTCTAATTAGAGCTTCAGTGGTACAGGAGAGACAACATCTTATTTCCTGATCATGTCAACCTTTTCATTTATCTTTGGGGAGAAAATGGCTATGTTAACAAATGTAAAAGTGAAAGCAAAATTTACAATATACTATCTATATTTAGTAAATACTGTATGTTGAATAAAAATGGCTTTTCTTGAATGCAACTATGCGTAACACTACAAATGAAAACCACTGCATAGAATCTCAATTGGTAAGGCTTCAAGGCTTTATTATTTCAGCACATTATGGAACAGTAGCAACCACTGTCAGGACATTAACCAGTTCGGTACCAACCTTCTTACTAACATATTCTAGTGTCAAGCATAAAGATGCTGCAAACAAATCTACACTAAGCACAATTATACTGTAGTTATAATTGTTGTGAGATTCTCATTACTTTGAAAATGGTTAAAGTGTAGCATCCATGCAACAAGTTGAGACAGTCACCTTTACAGTTCAACAGACGATATATACGAGCCTCACAGGAGAGCAGTTGCTTTAGCTGCAAGTTACTAACACATACATAAACACTACTCCGGTTTTCCATTTTTTCCATCAACCTCTGTTTCTACTTCTTTTTGTCTTCCTTTCTTTTCATCATCATGGTCCTCCTCTTCTTCTTTGTGATCAGATTCATCCGCTCCTTCCTCCTCATCCTCCTTTACTGGCTCTTCTGCCTCCGCATCTTCAGATAGAAACAAGAGGAATGAGTAATTTATTTATTGCACCAGCCAAAATACAAAATATGTGCTCCACTGTATGTGTCTCTGTGTGTGTGTGTGTGTGTGTGTGCGTGCGTGCGTGTGTGTGTGAACTTACCCTCTCCATCAGCTTCATCCTCACCCTCGTCATCTTCCTCTCCTTTGTCCTTGTCATCTACTTCCTCCTTCTCTTCCTCTTCCTCCTCCTCCTCCTCCTCTTCTTCTTCCTCCTCCTCCACCTCTTCCTGAGGAGGGCTTCTCTCGGATTGCTGTGCCATACTTGCTGATATTGTCTCCTCAGCGGAGATTGTTGATCCGTACAAGCGAGAGGTCAATAGGTACGGAGGATATGAATGCAGCTGAGATTGCATGGAGACTCTTTGCATGGCTCTTCCATGAAGAGGTCCAGCGAATACAGCTTGCGAGTGAACAACAGAAGGCATCTGGCCACAGCGGTCTAAGCGGTTCTCTTCTCCTTCAAGCAGCTTTCTAAGATCGTATAGAACACGGACAGCAAGGAAACAAATTCACGGCATTTGTTTCTTAACTTTCATGCAACATGTGCGTAGGAGTCAAACCTGTAGGCTGCAATTTCAATATCCAAGGCCATCTTCACATTCAAGAGATCTTGATAATCTTTTAGGTAGCGAGCCATTTCGTTCTTGTTTCCCCTCAATTCTTCCTCCAGATGATTAATGGCATCCTGCGAAGACAAATAAAATGACATTATTCGTGGAAATTGCCTCGCCCGGACACACATCACTGTCCTTGATTTGCTCACCTGCAGTGCAGAAATCTCAGCACTCTGTTTCTCCTCCACTTCCTGCAATTGGTTTTCCAATGCTTGGTTTATCTCTCTACAAGCATCAATCTCCAACATCCTAGTTTTTAGCTGCCTGCGGTATTCACCAGCCTCATCTTTGACATTACGTACATTCTCTGTATTGCGAGCAGTGCCCACCGACATAACGTTCATCTTATTGCAGAACCACTCCTCAGCTGACTGGCGATTGCGTTGCGCCATGGTCTCATACTGGGCTCGAATGTCCCGTAAAGCAACCGATAGGTCAGGTTTAACTACATTCATCTCTACAGACACTTCTGCGCTGTATTGGATTTGGGCCTGGAGTTCTGCTATTTCACTCTCGCAAAGACGCTTCAGGAAGGCCAACTCATCCAGCAGAATTTCCACTCTTTTTTCGAGCTCACTTCTTTCCATTGCTGCCTCATCTGCCTCCTTTCTGGCATCCATAAGCCTGCCTTCTGCCCCCTCCCTTCCAAGAACTTCATCCTCATAGCGTTTTTGGAGGTTCTTCAGCACGCCCTCTATCTCATCCCTGTGGTGCTGGGCAGCTTGTCTCTCATATCGGGCCTCCTCCACTGCAGCATTTAGCTGGCGGATCTCGTGCTCGTATTGAGCCCGGAGGTTCGATGGCTCTGTTTGGCGTTGTCTGAGCAACAGTCGTTCCGTCTCCAGCAACTTGTTTTGTTGCTCCAGTTCATGAACCCTATCTATGAAGTTTGCAAAGCGATCATTTAGGTCTTGTAGCTCAGCCTTCTCCTGCGTCCTCAATCGTTTGAATTCAGAGGTGACCTGTGCTGCTTGGTCAAGGCGTAGCTCGGAGGCTGCTGTATACCCTGGAGCGGAAAGCAGAAAAGAGCTGGAGGTACCTCGAGTGTGGGTAGGAAAACTTCTGTATGACGATGCATACTGTGTTGGGGCAGAGTGGCTCGAATATGCAGCCCTTGATTCGAGACCTCCACTTGATCCATAACCTGCACTACGCACAACGGTTCTCCTCTTGTAAGTGGAAGGAAAATAAAAGTCAAAGCCGGTAGAAGTCATGATTAAAGGTAATCTGCTTCTTGTGTCTTGGGGTACAGCTGCTTCAACTGCGGAGTGATTCTGCATTACACTGGCTTTTATAGAGCCTGTAATGACCGTGACGTAAGCTACTTTTTGCAGACATGCTGACAAAAGGAATTGATAATGGGCCAGTGAGCCAGTCTCAGCCAAGAGTGAGAGGTGGGGTGAGGATGTTCAATATGTTGAGTGGTACTGCAACAAGCAGGGTCACTGAGTGCAGCTTCCTGCATCCACCACATTACATAGTACCTGCAAGTTGCAACATGTATTTTTCACTGCCTGTCATGTTATGAGTAACATGGTATGTTTTTATTTCATGCAACTAAATTCAATGGTGATGCATACAATCTTATGAAAGCATGTAAGGTTTATGAGGTCCACTTAGTTGTACTTTAAATCTCTTTCAAACATGATAGTCAATGTTTGCCCTCTAGCGGATGTTAGATTGCCATGCAGGTGGTTCCTTTTGAGGGTGGACTATTTTTTTTTATCAGATCTTTTTTAAACGCCACATTTTACAAAATAAACTCCTCAAAAGAATCACAACCAGAAGTTCAGAATGATGAAAGCTGTTACACAAGAACCCAAATTAATTAATCAAGATCTGTGAACGTATGGGAATATGCATTTATTTAAGTAATTGACGGGGAACTGAACATCACAATAGATTTGTTTAATATACAAATATGTGATTGGCCAAGCGAATACAGCATTGGCCAATGAGCGGCAAGTTTACTAGTGAGTGGCGCACTCCAAGCCAAGGCGCTCCTTACACTAACAACAACAAAGGTAGGTGAAATCAGAACTTTAAAACTTAAATAGTAGGACATATTGACTCTCGCAGGGGTTTCAGACTATACTGCTCTTGTCCTAATGTTCCGTTCCCGTCGAGACAGAAATGAATGGTAAGTATCAGTTGCTTTACATCGATCGGCTTCACTGAATGAAGCAGTAGCACATCCAACTCACGTATGCTCACCATTACTCTGCTCAGGTACCTAACGGAAATGTTAGGTTTGTTACCCTTGTTATGGAGGACAACTAGCAGCCCGTTGAGTTGTCGAACTACCACTCTAACTGATTTATTGAGTTGATGCTTTTCTTTTCAATCCGACTGTGTCCTGTGACAGAGCTAGGCTAACTATGCTATACTTTCATTGACATTCTGAGTAAGGTTAAGCTAACCTTATAGGCAATGTGCTGAGTAATAGTTCATCAAAACCCCAAGGACTGTAACATACTCCTACCAACACGCATTACTTATACCAGTACTTTCAACATACACTTGTCACCTGACGATCCAAGTTTTTTCTTTCAGTGCTGATATATTCTATTCTCGTAAATAGATCCGATCAGGATATGAACCCAAAGGTCGATAGTCTGTTGTTATCAAATGCCACATCATTCCAGACATAAAAAATGGTAAGGTGATCTGATTTAATTTTTGTACATGCTTTGCCAATCAATCAAGTTGTGCATGGAACACCCGAGTGAGCAATGTGTGAGTTTCTCCTGTTTTCCGACTTGTGTTTCATAGATACGCATTGCAGCATTAAATGCAGCATCGACAGCTGCAGATGAGTCGCAAGACCCGTTGAGAAGTAAAAAAAGCCGAACAAAAGAGGCGCAGGTAGAGTCAATCTATGCAATGCTTATTCTCTCCTGCTGACATTTCCGTAATGAGATTTTCTTTTGTTTATTTTTCTGTGTAGGAAGCTGAGGCTTTTGCTTTGTATCATAAAGCTTTAGATCTGCAAAAACATGACAAGTTTGAAGCGTCTGCCGAGGCATATCATGAGTTGCTTAAAACGCCACTCCTCAAAGAGGTAAATTACCATTCAACATCAGTGTCTTCACTTATTATACAGTCAAGTCTTGAATTGCTTTGCATCCATAAATTGTTAAACAAGGCCTTAACTGGCATTAAAACGTCTTAAAAATGACAGTCCATGGCTGTAATGTATCCTTTTTGCATAATAACAATAATATTTCAAATGTCGTCTGAGCTGTTAATATCCCAATTTGATTTGCTATTTTAAGAAAAATCCTGTTTGAAGTATTGTAATTCATTTTCTTTTCATGATTTAAGGCCATGCCCTCGGAGGATCAGACCCTGGGTCTCAAGCATCCCGGACTGATGTTGAAGTATTCCACATTTAAAAACTTGGCTACTATGGCAGCATCACGAGATGATCTTCAAACAGCGATGGAATTTTACTTAGAGGTCATTAAACAATTCTACATGCAGCTAGAATTTTATCAATGAAAAAAGGATTCATATCCTGTTTATAATACTGTGCATTTATGCAGGCAGTTTTGTTGGATTCCACTGATGTGAACATGTGGTACAAAATTGGACAAGTGGCTGTACGACTGCTGCGCATTCCTTTGGCTCGACATGCCTTTGAGGAGGGATTACAGTGTAACCCGGACCACTGGCCCTGCCTGGACAATCTGATCACTATTCTCTACACACTTTGTGACTATACATGTAAGTTAAATAGCGCCAATATCAGTTTGCTGTCACAGGTGAGCAGGTCTGCCTCACAGTCAGAGGGTGCAGCAGGTTCGAGTCCACCACCGGCCCTCCCCGTGTGGAATTTGCATGTTCTCCCTGTGCCTACGTGGGTTTTCTCAGGGCACTCTGGTTTCCTCCCACATCCCAATAACATGCTTGGTAGGCCGATTGAGCACTCCAAATTGCCCGTAGGTGCGAGTGTGCATGGTTCGTTTCTGTGTGCCCTGCGATTGGCTGGCAACTTGTTCAGGGTGTCCCCGCCTACTGCCTGATGACTGCTGGAATAGGCCCCAGTATGCCCACGACCCCCGTGGGGACAAGCGGTACAGAAAATGGATGGATGGATAGGGTTTGCTGTCAATGGTTTCCCAATACAAGTGTTAAAGTAATGATTGTCTGTATAAATATTTCCAGGGTGTTTGTACTTCATCAGTAAAGCCCTTGAAAAAGATCACTGTTACACAAAAGGCCTGGTGTTGAAGGAGAAAATCTTTGAGGAACAGGCCAGTCTTAAAAGGGACACGATGCAAATGTTCAAGAGATGGTGACTGCACTCATTTTTCTATTCTTCACTTTCTGTAAATTCTTTAGAAAATTCTTGTCACTTTCAAACGTCGTCGTGATGTTTCTTTGCAGTGACATGTCTGTCCACTACGTAGAAGTGGAGGAGGAGGAACGCAAATCCATTGTGGAAGAAGCTCTAGAATTACGAAAACGCAGGCAGGCTCTCTCGCACACAGAACCAACCCCTGACCTTGTCTTGATTAAGCCTATCCGTTGTCTTTCGTGAGTACTCTTAACAGTGTTTGTAAATTATTTCTAATATAATAATATAATATAAAAATCAAATATGATAATATAACACACACGAAGGCATATAACAATTGAATAGACAGAGATTATAGATAATACCAAGATCTCCTTGAATTTTGAATTGATTTAAGAGGTGTGTTTCAAAACTTTTCTCTATTTTTTGTATTTCATTGTGTTGTGAGTTTTATTGAACATTTGACCTCAAATACATTTTTGGGATGAATTGATTTGACATGGGACTATTTTCTGAACCCAGGTGGAAGCATGTGGGTGAAAGCCTTATTGCAATGTATAGATATCAAACCACGTGCGGGCCGCCACGTCTAAGTCTTGGTCGCAGGATTGACTTGTCTGCATACCATGACCGAAGCTTCCTCCAAAACCTGCCTGAACCGGGCAGTCCGATCAGCACGGTCCAGACGACAGTGCTGAGCAGCAGTCCCAGCTCATCTCTGCCACCGACTCTCCTTCCTGAGCCATCGGCGCTCTCACAACCTGCCGTCCAAACCCAAATTGCCATCGTGGAAATCCCCGCAGCTGCTCCTTCTGTCGGTCTGTTACACCAAGCAAGTTTCTAATGATGACTTGATGATGTAAAATCATATGTTATAACATTGTTTCTTCACCACCCATGGTTTCAGCTATGGACATTTCATTGATAGACAAGGCAAAGAAAACATCTAAAAGGAAACGTGCAGTAGAAGATAACGTTGAGACCGCCAAGAGACGTTCAGCACGGGTTCGAAACACTAAATGCAAAAAGGAAGAGAAGATTGATTTTCAGGAATTACTTTTCAAGTACCTTCCTTCAAGGTAACCTTGCTGTTATCTTATCACTTGTGTGCTCCGCTGTTGTATCTTATGAGATGTTGTTTGGAATGTAAATGATTATTTTACACAGAACACCTGTAATACTCGTGAACATAACTGATAAGAAGACAGGCGGGTTGTTTGCTGTTGAAGTATTGATGCATCATATCATTCCCCTTCTTATAGGCTAAGGAAGTTTGACCCAGATAATGAAGATGAAAGTTTGAGTAATCTTGAGCCACAATGTGATGTGAAGGATGACATGCAGCCTCTACTTGGGAGCTGCGTTCCAGTTGACGCAGTTGATTACATGGAATCTGGTACACGCATAGCTCCATGTATCGCTCCGTTCTTGACATAATCTTTCTTATTAACAAAAGATTTCATTTTGTATTTTTTGTAGAGCAACAGGATGTTCATAACTTCCTTCTCGGAAATATGAACAATGGAGGAATACTGGACCTGATGTTGTGCTATCTAAAAGCAGTGGGTCGGAAGTTCATGGAGGAGTGGCCTCCAGGTATGACCGCTGTGGTTCTGGAGGTGTTCCAGGCTTGGAGAAAGCACAGCTGTGGCCTTCCTAACCCTTTGTTTCGAGACTGCCGTAACCAGCACATCCGGGTAAATAACAAAACAGGAAATATTTGCTACAAATCCAATTGTTGAAGCATGCATCTATAACTTCCCATTGTTATCCTTCACTTTTTCCTGCTTTTTCACTGTTAAATTTAGTTGTGGAATAATTTCAGTTTGTGTTTGGAAATATGCTGTGAGGCACTATAGACTTTCTTTAATTTGACCCATGAACATGCACGATTTTCAACAGATTAATACATTCTAATCAGTGAGTATTTATTTCACTTCTCTTATTTCAGGAAATGTTGGAAATGAGCTTGGCATGTATGGAATTACAGTTGGAGCAATGGTTGCTCAACAAAGGCAAGACTGGTTGGTACCTCGTACACCTTTTGATGATCAAGCATAAACTTTTAAACTTTTAAACTAAAAAAAAATGTACAGTATTATAAAATGTCTTACTACTATTTTTCACTGCCTTTAGTGACCACTAGAAGAAGCATGGATTCCTGCAATGACACGGCTGAAAACGAATTCCCTGGGCAGCATTTCCAGGCCGATGTCTTGCTCCTGGCTTTAGGTTCATCCCAGAAGGATCTGTTTGAGGACAATTGGTTGGATTTCACAGTGCGTGTCTACTGGCTGAAAGCCAGATCCCTTGCTCTCCAGGTAAATACACACATTGTTGTTCTTGTTTTCAAGTCTATAGCAATCAGATATGACAAGAAAGTTTCTCTCTTTTCAGGGAGATATGGAATTGGCTCTCGAGAGCTATGATGTCTGTACAGGGCTGTTGCAGAGCAAACCCAAGCCCCCTGAAGGGAGATATTACACCATCAAACTGCCTAATTTAAGCCTAGATGCAGCAATCTCAGTTGATGAGGTCAGTGTTTATTACTCAAAATATGTTTGGCTTTCACCGATAAACTCCTTGTTTATTTCATTCCAAATGTATTTGTTTGATCAGATTGACAAAAGACTGAAGTCCCTGGAGCGCTGTCAGTCATTGGAGGAAATCCAGCATCTCTTTGAGTCTGCGGACTTTGAATCGGTCGTGCGCTTGTTGCAGCCTACTCTGAACTATGGCAGCAGCAGGAGTAAACATCTGGAGTTTGTTAGCTCAACACCAGAACGTCCTGCTCAGCTTCTGCTGCTGCAGGTCAGATGCCGCTCAAACTCACTAGTCAGCAAGAAAACGTTTTCTTCATGGGACGCTGAGTTATGATGTGCGATGATTGGTGCCTCTGTATGTAATTTTGCCACAGAATTCACTGTTGAGACTACAAGATTACCAGCAATGTTTAGAGACAAGTGAGATGTCTCTGAATGAAGCTTTGCAGCAACTCAACTCTTCCACAAGCAGTTCTTCACCTGTGAAGGAAGAATGGCTCAGCACCATTACAAAGCTGTTGGAGGGCATCGACGTCTGCTTTACCAAAGACGCCGAGCTCCTTAGCAACATCACCCACTTCTCCAGTATGGCTCGACTGGCAAACAATCTTATTCAGGTTAGCTGAGTGCTGACTAGTCCTACTCATCATTACAGTCAAGACCCATGCATGGTAAGAGGCGTTCTTCTGTATGGGATGTAAAAAAAACGTTTTCGTTGTCTTTTCAGCTGATCGACCTCAGCATGACAATTTCCGACGATCCCAAAGAACCTTATTTCTTTTCTGTACTGCCATGGATTATTTTGTATCACATCATCAAACACGAAGAAGCTGCTTTTAATGCTATGCTTCAACAACATATGTCTGTAGGGGACGAGGAAGGTTTGTGGACTCATTCCATGCTTGTGCCTTGTTTACTTTGCTATTACACTGAATCACGGTTGTTAACATGACTTTTAGATGACTCAGACACTCCAATGCTGCCATCCTCCCTTATGCTTCTGAACACCGCTCATGAGTATCTTGGACGTCGTTCCATGTGCTGCTGTTCAGATGGTTCACTACTCAAGTTTTTCGTAAGCATGGGCATACTTTCAAACAGCTCCTCTAGACTTTGCATAATACAATTGTCTGCATGAATTAAATTGAATGTATAACATTGAGTTTGTTTGACAGCAATTTGATATTTACCTTAGGTTGGAGTTTTGGAAAAAGAGTTTGCAACAACTGGTGCTGCCAACAATATTAGTCATCCTTACAAAGAGGAGTTGGAAATGGCTTTGGAACAGTGCTTCTTCTGCCTCTATGCCTATCCTAGTAAGAAGAGCAAGGCCCGCTTCCTTGAAGACCACTCCTCTCCACAGGTCAGATTCTTATCTTAGAATTTAACCAAATCTTTGTACTCAGCAAACCTACTGGGCCATGAAATTGATCAAAATGAAACTGCTATTGAAACACATTAATTTGTCATTGCATGTCCATGATTAGTGGCCGCAATGGATCAAAGATTTTGCTGTAAAAGTGCAATAAATCAATATAACAGTATTTTTCAGATTTTAGGCACTTTTCCTAGCTAAGATAGTTATTACCATTAAGCCATGCTAGTTCATTTGTCCAGGATCCTTTTAAGAATTGTAATTTTGTAGTTTTTGTGCTTGGCCACCATGTGGTGCTGTGGCTATAGGAATATGTTTGACACATTTGAATATATTTTGGTGATGCGCTGATATCCTATTCAAGAAGTTTTCCCTTCAAATCCTATTACATTACTATACATTGAATCATCTGGTCCCTGATAATTATGTTGCAGGTTGAGCTGCTGTGGAGAGATGCCCTTTTCATGTTCCAGTATTTCAAACCAAAATCAATGCCCGAGTTTGACAGCTACAAAACAAGCACCGTATCTGCAGATTTAGCTAATCTGTTGAGGAGGTTTGCAGGAATCGCCCCCCCAAGTGAAACTCCCACCCTCACCATGGATGAGGTTGCAGCCTACATTGAGGGCATGACAACAAAGGTCGGTTTGTGAGCCCACGCTGAGTTTATGGTTTATTTCAAACTTTCTAGAAGATTCAGTTTGCTCTCATGTTTTCAATTTGTTTCTTTTTAAGACCCCAAGCCTTCCTGAGGGTAGTCCTCCAGCCCCTCCAATCATTAATGAGTTGTACTACTTGCTGGCTGATTATCACTTCAAGAATAAGGAACAGTCCAAAGCCATAAAGTTTTACATGCATGACATCTGTGTGTGTCCAAACAGGTAGGTAGTTGAGCTACTCTCTGTCACAAATTTTAATTTTAAGTGTAATTCTTTGAAGATTTTATAGTAAATGTTATAAACTGAATGTGATAACTTTTGTTGTTTGGTCTCCTTTTTTTTTTTTTTCCCCCTCAACTTTGCTTGCACTGATGCGCATGTGTGTTTGTGGGCAGGTTTGATTCCTGGGCGGGAATGGCCTTAGCTCGGGCCAGTCGTATTCAGGAGAAACTCAACTCCAATGAGCTAAAAAGTGATGTACCCATATGGAAACATTCACAGGCTGTGCTTAACTGCTTTAAGCGGGCCCTGGAGATAGACAGCTCCAATCTGTCGCTCTGGATCGAGTATGGAACCATTTCTTATTCTTTGCACTCCTATGCTTCACGTCAGCTAAAGCAGTGGCGTGATGAGCTTCCGTCAGAAGTGGTTAAACAGGTGAGCCGCATGTTAACAAGGTCTTGTCAGTGAAACCGTTTTACAATGGAGGTGTCACATGTCAAACACTTGGTTCTGCCTTGTATCGAGAACTGTGGTAACGAGCTAACTTACCTCTTAAACCTCTGCCCTGTTTTTATATTCAGATGGAGGAAAGGAGAGAATCCATGTTAGAGACGGCATCTCAGAGTTTCCAGGGAGCTTCCCGTTGTGAGGGGGACAGTGATGAAGAAGAGTGGCTCATCCACTACATGTTGGGCAAGATAGCAGAGAAACGCAAAGAGACACCTGTGGAATATCTGAAGCTTTACAAAAAGGTAAACCGGTCTGCACACCTCACTCTTTTTCCTCTCATATCCAAGGACTTTTGAATACAGCCAACCTCTGCATACTCGCAGTTTGGCAACTATGGATTCGCATATTCGTGGATTTAGGAAAAAAAAAAAAAACATTAACGAGACACTGACGTCACTATTGTATAATAATTGTATAATATTAATACTGATCTTGTATAATCAGAAAACTAGGTAAATGTGATGAAAGTAAATTTTTAAATTATTCTAATAAAATAGGCTGCACTCTTAGGGAGATTGCTCGTTTCATAACCCACCTACAGAAACAAAGATTACTCTTTCCCTCCCCTCACAAGATGTTCTTATTGTGTGAGTGTGTGCTTTCCCAAGAGGTACAAAACATACAGCATTAGTCACAGCGCTGTTATGATGAAATTCTTGGAGGCAGGTGAACTTTGAAATTTCAAACACTATGTCATGGAGTTCAGAAGCAGATTGTGGAGTGACTGGGTGGCTTGCTAAACAAGAATAGTGAATTCATCCATACCAGAACCCTTCTTTTCATTTCCCCTGCTCCTTTATACTACCGAATTGCTCTTTACTGGTTTGTTGAGTGTCATCTGTTTGCATTTGAAGGCAGCACACTTTCTGCATGAAGAGGCTGCCAGGTATCCTCGTAAAATCCACTATCACAATCCACCTGACCTGGCTATGGAGGCCCTGGAGGTAAATGACTCTCAAGCAGTGTACTGATGTTCCAGCTTGAGTGCTGGATTCAGTAGGTCTAAATTATGAGGCACTCCGTTTTGTTTTTTGAAAGCATTCCCGTTAAAAGGCATCATTAACTATTTTTCTACCAGTTGCACTTCCGCCTCAGCGCCACCATCTTAAAGCTCCTGGAGGCTAATGAACCCAGGCTAGACCATGAAGTCTTGTTTAGTTTGCTGGTTGAGGCCGCGACAGGGCCATTTGCCATAGGGGAAGAGAAGAGTGTACCCAGCATCCCCAGGTCTAATGAAAAGTGAGTAAGCGTTTTGACAGTCGGTCACCCAACAGGAATGATGGAACCGAATCTTTCATTGTAAAAATAATGTTTCCTTAATCATTTCAGGGAGAAATCTACTGTGATGGATGAAGACTTTAATAGTTCTTCGGTAGGCATAGGCAACATCCTCGGTTCCTCCCTTCCGTCAGTTGCCACTCCAGGTGTGACATCGCCTCTCTACGTGGCCACGCCGTTTGACCACGATTACGCCAAACGCAAAACTCTCCGACGGCAGCAGTGGCAGCAGCAGCGGCATGAGGAACAGCAGGCTGATGGTACAGTCTCAGTCCTAGGCACTGTCTCTGGGCTTGGGCCCTTTGCCCTTTTTGCACTGGGGCCACTGAAGTTCACTGAGGGGTGCTCAGATTGATAATCACCATGTTGTGTGGCCTTGGTTAGAGTTACAGTGGACCCTTTGCACTGGATGATTGGGATGCGGTGAAATGGGCAATATGGCTACAGTCGACTTGCTAGATTGCATTTCCAAAACAACGCTAGATTGAGATTTGCGAGGGGACACTGGCCGGAATGTGCGCATGCATGTGTGTGGCTTGTCTCAGCTTTGTCCTTTTAGCTTTCCTTAGCAGTTAGTCAGTTTTCTTCTCCTAATATGGTTGGACCATCAATGGTAACTAATTTCAGTTTAAACAACGTCATTAGTACTAAAAACACTTGTTGAGTTGTGATCTGATCTGGATCCCTTTCACATCAAGAAGTTTACTCCTTGCTATACACTTCCACTGATGACCGCAACATGTTCTCCTTCTTGTACAAGGGGTCACAAGATCAAATGATTAATCCATCACTCAACAATTTGCCAGCTGGCACAATTCAATGACCTGCTGTATCAGCGCGCTGCTAGAGTCTTGTCTTCACTTCTGGTGTGCAGCTGATAATGATTTCACCCAAACACGGTGCCCTTCCTTCTTTCATCGATAAATTATTCGGCTTCATTCTTAATCTGTAAATGCAATATTAATTATAGTACTGTCTGTGCTTTTACTCGTACAGACACATAGAAAGCATTCTAGCTTTGACTCCTTTAATCTTATCAATAATTTGAGTGGGAGTTGGGCACTACATTTCTTCTGGCTTTTGTTTTGAGAAGGGGCTTTTCTCCTTCGACGTTAACATTCTGTGACCTCACAAATGATCTGGTTGATTGGACAAAGGTTGCCATGGTCCAAAACCTTGTGGAATGTCTTTCCAGCCCCTTCACTTTCTATAATATAGTGTGAGTCTATGTATTTTTGTGTACTAAAATAATACACTTGACAAGCTCACCAGAGCTTCACTTTAAGACATTATACGTGCATTGTAAATATTTGTAGACATTATACCATCCAAATATTATAGTGCATAGACATTTTTATACTTCTATATGAATTTCGTCTCAAATGTTTCAGTCTGAAAAGACCTTGTCCACAAGGAAAACCCATTATTAAAAAAAGATGCCTTTCCACACAGCCTTTCCTTTCCATTTTCCACGTTAGTCTTGAATATGCTTATAAGTTCAGCCATATTGCCCATGTTGCCAGTTTTGTCCCCCTTTTCCAGAGTTTTTCCTTCCTCCCGACCTACCTGCCTGCTACCTCCTTTTGCCTGCTCGCTTTTACCACCTGCTTTGCCATTTATATGCATGTAGTTCCACTGAGGTCACTGTCTTTATTTGGTATTGGGTAAACTCAGATCTTTAACACAATTCACCTTTGTCTGGTGCTTCACATAGTTGTATTTTGTTCATGTTTAGTGTGGGCTTAACTTGACTAAAAACCCTGGAGATGCCTTGTCCTGTGTGATTCATGTCTTCATCGCACTAATGGGACAAATTTGGAAACTTTATCCAATTAGTGCAAATGAGCAAAGTCAGAAAGCAGTGGGTGGTCTGTTATTGGCAAAGAACTGAAACCCAAGTTATGGAAATGTGGCACTATGCACGTGTCAGCCAATCTTTCTGCTTAAAGCACATTCCGGCAAGACGTCTGTAGGACCTGGTTCAGACATCCAGAAAGCGTAAAGATTGTTGTTTGTTTTTTCTCTCAATTTTTCAATAACACAATGATAGACAATCTTACCTTTATTTTGGATGTCCTATTAATAGTGAGACCACTTCAAAATATTGACCATTTAGATTCAGGTTACAAGGCAAAAGGTAAAGTTACACATGGTCTATTGGAGAAACTATTGTCTGAGAATAAGAAGAATGTCTTTGATGGAATGAGATTGAAAGAATTCGTTTATTGTCTGAATTGGGTTCTACAAAGGGGAATGGCTTTCATGGCCCCATTTTTGTCAAAAATGTATTATTTTATTAACCAGTCTGCATTTTAAATGTAATGTACAAAATGCATTCAGAGGTACAGTTCTGCTTGATATTGTTGTAAAACCAGCTCCCCATATCTTCAACAGCCTCATCAGAGTTTGACCATGATTACTGCTTGCCCAGGTCTTCAATGTGGCTGGCTTCCCTGAATGGTACTGCTCTTCAAACCCACCAAACTCTCTCAGAGGCTATGTCTTCAGTCAGAAAGCAGCTCTGTGATGAAGTGCATTCTTAACAGAGGCACCCATTTGTACAGTTCTAACTTCAGTTACTCACCTACAGTGCCATAAGATGTTATCTTTTGAAAATTCCCATGTGTGTTATCCTCAACTCCTCATTTGGTTATATACAGTTCTCTGCCAATGATTCTCCATATCTCTAATAACAATTTAGAGCAACTCTGACATAGTAGTTTTGGTTTTCTTTCAAAACTATTCAACCCTGACCACCCTACCCAACCCTCTTTGTGTTAGAAACTATTTTTATTATGTTTACTTAAAGTCTGAGACTCACTTTGGAATTTAGGTCATCAATATCTTGAAACAATATACAGTGTAGTGTACTTGAACTTAAGATAATAAAGATAGCCAACATTTGTGGCAAAATTAACTTTTGCCTGTTTCTCCATTCAACTGGTTAAATGATTTATGTTGATACTTGTTTTGGCAGAACGGAGTCAGGACAGCGAGGTGGTGATGCTTTCTGACTCCAACTCCACTCAGGATGCTTTCACAGATCCCACCAGCTCGCAAGACAGTAGCCAAAAACCTGCCTGTGGTAAAGTCAGTTCTTCGTCATCAGAGAGCACAACTCCTGTGAAGGAAGGACAGCCTGCTTCCGAGGACACAGGTAGACCATTGACTCAAAGTGACTACAATATTTGTAGCCTGAAATAAATGGCATAACATAATTTGAACTGTATTGTATCGTACCTGTATTGTATATGCTCATTTTGACCACACATTTTTTATCTTTTGAATAGTTCTACGTCCTACTTTAGCATCACATGGAGATCAGACTGTGCCCCAGACAGAAGAAAATCTGGTTGAGGAAATTGTGGAAATGGTGGTGGTGACCCTCCCTGAGGCTCCAACTGCCAAAATCTCTGCAGACCTTTGCCTTCCGCCCGTTCTGGGACCAGCCACTCTGCCGAAAGCAGCCTCCTCTCAACAACCTGCTCCTCAAACCCCAGCCAACGAAGGCAAAAGGAAGCCAGAGCCTCCTGCTGAGGTGATGGAGGTACCCAAGGCCCTGCCTGCAGAACCTGCTGACCAGAAAAAAATGCTGGTGGAAATGTGCGTCCGCTCTCTTTTCCTCTGCCTTGGGCGGTTTCCTCAACACTATAAGAGCCTCTACCGCCTGGCTTTCTTTTACACCAACAGCAAAACCCACCAGGTCAGTTCACCTTTTTAACTCATGTTCACTAATGACACGGTGGCTCATTGTGTGCTCCTAGCACAATATGCCATTTAACTTGAGCCATACCTATCTACAGGTAATCAGTACTTCTAGCAGTTTCTATGTCGGGTGAGACCTGGCTGCTCCTAGCAATTACAGTGCTAGCCATAGAATTACTTACCATATAAGCTCCAGTCACTGCCTCATTTTCCCCTCCACCTCTCTTGTTTGCATTAGACCTTATTCGTTGCACATTAGTTGCAGAAGACGGCTCTGTGCGCTCCAAAGCTCTGTGGGTAGAGGTATGCGTGGGTTGAGAACCATGCTTTTTCAGCCAGTTTGGCACAGAGAGCTATACTGTATGGGGGCATCATTCTCTCAGTTCTCTGATCCATTGTAATGGAGGCTATTATCTCCACTAATCATGGTTTTTCAAGTGTTATTATGTTTTAAAACAGTTTACCTTACCTTTTCATAGCACTCTGCATATTAGGTTTTTTTCCAAGGTTGTGAAAAATGATGTTGGCTTTGTTGATTGTAAATGAGCACCATTTCGATTTTAGCAGATGTTTACACAACATCCAAGGCAAGCAAACTGTTTATGCATTACATCAGTACGTTGTAATAATGAAAGGCAGTTCGCATGGTGATAGTATGTTGTGCATGTTAAAATGTAGATGTGTTTATTTATTTATTTATTACCACAGAACCTACAGTGGGCCCGAGATGTGTTGCTAGGAAGCAGTGTCCCATGGCAACAACAGAAGCACATGCCTGCACAAGGACTCTTCTGTGAAAGAAACAAGACAAACCTGTTCAATGTAAGTTCAGTTCACAGTTCCTTTTATGTTGTCTTTCCCATGTCATATCGTCGCCGCACATTTCTTATTAGCTTTTTGTAGATGCCAGGTATCAGTGAGTCATTTAACATTCATCTTTCTAAATGCCATGTAATGTAACTGCATTGAATCTTCATTAGACATGTTTTCTTATATTTCAGCTACATCTTTATAAACGGCAGGTAATGTAACCGCATTGAATCTTCATTAGACATGTTTTTTTTTTAATATATTTCAGCTACTTTATTTAGCGAATTTGTTTTTATTTAATAAAACCAGGCAGGCAGACTGAGCACCATTGTAGTTATCTTAATGTTAAGTCAAATATATATTTGATATATGCTTTGTGCAGCTCTTGTATTGGTGTGTGTATAACGCAATAGCAGCTTCACTCGTGTTGGCAGCAAAGTCGCAATCTCAAGGGACTTGCTCGTGAAACACTGATGTGGGTTCTGGCGATTTGTTGCTAATGATGTGCTCGTGTGTGGTTACTGTGAGTAGTACAGTATTGACATATCATTAGGGTTACCCTTTTCTACACCCTTGCCTCACAATTCAACTGGCTGCTCAGAAATCTGGTGTGAAAACAAATAAGCAGCTCCACAAATGGAATTTCTTAGTAGGTGATTGGTGAATGATCTGTCTTCACGAGGCTTGTGTTGGCTTCCCATGGAGTTAGGTTTTGATTTATTTTTTGCTTTCTCAGAAATTAAGCTCATAAATATGTGTCTAATACACATCAGTTGTTGCTACGTTTTTCAGCGGTTGATATCATCTTGGACATTGTAGTATACCATGTCGATGTAATTTCCTGGTAACAGATTGCAGAAGCGATAATGGGCCACGGCTGAACAGGAGCTCTACAGTGAGCTAGTAGCTCCCATTGGGTTCTAGCAGAGCTCCTTTTGGAAGCAGACCTGTTTATCTCGGTGTGACAACTGTCACAGCTTTACTGTGCAATATTTCAAACCAAGCACTATAATAAGACAACCTTGCATAAATGATTGCAAATATGTTTTCATGAGTCACCAAATTGAGCAGGTATGAGTAACCTCACCTTTATCTTGAAGCATGTTGGGATTAAAGGTGCAATGAAAATCAATTAATTTGCAACAAATCCATTATCAAATTAGTCAGATTATTTTTGATAATTGATTAATCATTTTTTTATTTAAAATTGTCCAAATGCTTGGAATTTCAGTTGCTCAACAGTAAATGATATCCAATTTATTATGAAAGCAGACTGATTATCTTTGTGTTGAAGCAAAAGAAAAATATTTTCTTTTAGTTTAGAAAAAAATGACTGATATTTTTGGCTATTTTCTGACATGTTACAATCCATACCAGTAACTGAAACATGATTAATATGTCAATTTGAAATAATAACATGTTTTTGAATAACTGTAGGAGATTAAAATATTTTTCAATTCATGCAAAATAATTGACAGAATTATCAAAGTAATTGTAAATTGCAACCTTAGTTCATTTTAAAACCCATTCCAGAGCACTGACTTTTTGCTTTGTTAAAATGGAAGTCAACATTGTGGAGCGTCTAACTTCTCTTACATTTTAACTGAAGTCAGGATGGCCTGTCAAGTTTACTGACGGCCAGAAAAGTCCTTACGTGTCCGATTTTAAGAATATAATTTTTTTCTTCATCTTCGCTGTGGTGACAGAAATCAAGGTAATGCACAAATTTACAAACTCAACATGGTGCATAACACATGACGTCATCAACATGAGGTGACATGACTGTTGAGTTCCCAATGCTATGATTGCTTTGCACGCACACGCGTGCGCACACACACAGTGTGCAGTGTGGTGTTTGTAGGTGGAGCTCCACTCGGGAGAACCTCGTTCTTAAGGCAGCGGACGGTGAAAACATCTTTCAAATGTTTTGATTTGCACATTAACGGGAATTCCCTCACTGTCCGTAGGGATTCCGCTGTCTCTCGTGGCTTTCTTGGGTTCAGCTTGACATTTTGCAGCACTTTTTCCCTCTCAGCTCAGCACAGGAAACAGGATAAACAAGGTTATGCATGTGTAGTATGTTTATGGTGGCCATCAGGAGAGACACAGCCAGTGTTGAAAGGAAGCAGGTGAGGGCTCTTGGCTGTGAAGATATTATATATGCTGTGAATTCTTCAGGCATCTTTGTTTTGTTGCACTCGGTTAATAAGGATTTTGTTTCTAGAAACCTGTTCTTTCCCTTTCATGGTGTGCCAATCTTTGCAGTGTACACTTATGCATTGGGGCTGTAGTACTCAATTCCTTTTTCAGCCAGTTTATGTTCTCATGTTCTTTTCCTGTTGCTCTGACTTCAGCATGATCATGTTCTTCCCCTCCCCCTGACTGTTATATGCTCCACTCATCTCCTCTCTGTGTTGCTCTTGTTCAGCTTCCTCATTACTCTCTCGCTCCTCTGTTTGTGTGGGTGTGCATTAATAGGCGGGACTTTTCGCTGCTCTTCTGCGATTGGCTGGCACAGACCTACAAGGGCTGGCTGAACACTCTGTATAGTGCAAGAGAAAGCACAGGAGGAGGAGGGGGGGAGAACTCCAGCAAGCTGGGGTCAGGGGAGAGTGGAGATGGAGTGCGTGGGTGTTTTTGTTTTGAGATGGCAGGAGAGGGATGAGTCTACTGGTCTGTCAGCGGTGTCCTGAGCTCATAGGCCTTGACTTCACTGCTGGCTCTCCTCCTGCCAAGGCAGCTACCATTCTACCGTTCTTCTTCTGTTCCGGTTCTGCTGTGTGCAGCTGAGCTTCCTGCTTTTCTTCCTTTGCGGCTCTCGCTGCCCTCGCACCTAAATGCAGCCCGCCCATTGCTCTCTGAGCATGAGCTTCTGTTAGGGTGGAGGTGCTGCCAGGGATGCCGTCGCTGCTACCCCCTGCAAGAATCCTTCCGAAAAATATCAGCGTAGGAAACGGGGAATAGCCTTCTTTGGTGATGGTATGTTGCTTTCTGCCCGACTTTTGGAAACAGAGTGTGTTAGTTGTGGTGTTTGTGAGACTTTTGATTGATGCTATTAGATGCGGATCAAGATGACTAATGGTACCCTGCACCTGTCAATTGTTTGTAGAATTGACAGCCAGCTTGGTTTAAAAACATACCCTAGTTCCTTCCTCAAGTTACACATAGATGGCTGGCGGAATGCTTATGTCGTGATTGCTTAACTGCAGCAATTGCCACTGGTTGCTATGAGTCACATGACCACCAACTTTTTTTCTTGTACCAGGGAATATTTTGAGGCTTTGCTATTATGATTTTCATGTTGAGACCTGTCTCCGTTAATGTGTTACAAGATCTGGAAAGTTTCTTTGTGAAAGTACATATGTGTTGGATTTGACTCGCATTCGCAAAGCTTCAGGGCAGCTTGCTCCACTTCTCATTTTTATCACGCACAGACAATGAACTAGCAGTGCTGTTGCTTTTAATCGATACTTTTCTTAAGATTTTTTACATACTATGCGTATATATTTCTTCTTCTGTCTGCATCATTGTTGTGTGGAATATTGACCATAACAGTTTATATTTTCTCCTGAAAAAAAAAGATGCTTAGAATCATTTCAGTCTTACAAATCTGCTTTACCTGTTGTGCTACAGAATAATCTGTGTAAAGCCATGGCTTTGCGTTCCCCGAAACAGATTTGTGTCAATGATGGTTTGAAAGTTCTCTGAACAATCCTCGTCCATTAGAGATGCTGTCTACTTCGCATACAAGTACGCAGGACTTGTAAACTGAGCAGGGTAAACCGTCATACTTTCTCATGTAAGGCTACATGGAGTAATTTGGCTAATGTTGGTACCAAAGATTCAACTGGACTGTATTCTAAGAGTTGATGTGCCAAATAATTTGTGAAGAATAAATTAAGTATTAAATTCACACCTACAAGGCAACTGCCGCAAATGATAACGGTCGAAAAATCAATACCGCTCTGTGCAATTCTGGTGGTGGCTTTGTTAGTTTGTCAGTAGGTGGGAAGTTTGTCATTGGATATGTAGTATAATCATTTGATAGGTTTCCCTTGTCGAGCTTCTTTCACGCGCTTCATTTCCCTCCAGAGTCTTGGAAAATGCCATCTGACCATCTGGAGCTGTGTGTTTCAGAAGACCACCAGGCTCCCAAGTGCTCCATCTCATTTGTCGTGTTCCATCCTGACAGATATGATCATCTTTGTTTTGTCTCGCACACATTTTCAGATGCCAGAATATGCACAGTGTGCTTTCTGAATAACCTAGGCTACCATCTGCACTTGCATTGATTAAAAAAAAATTGAGGGGCGATAGATGTAGGCCCATTTTGCCTGCCAAGCCGACACATGCTTACTGAAAAGGTGGATTGGTCCATCAAGGGAAACGTCACGCCTTCTGCAGAGAATAGCTTATGGTTGTTGGCCGCCGTTCTGTGGCCGTGTTGCACTGCTTGGCCACAACTGAGAACTAATGAGGCTTCCTATCATGTGTGCCCAGAGAACACCCTCTCTGTGCCTCCCTCCCACCTCCTACATGTCCAGGCAGTCTGCAAGATCTCCCCTGCAGCCTTTCCATTCCTCATTAGTGCGTCTTTGAATGCCATGTTTTTCACTCGCACTTAATTCTATTACTTTCTGCTCTGTTGAGTCTTTCCTTTCAAATATTCTCCTTGCTAATTGATTCCTTGCGCTCGAAACCCCCCCTAAGTCTATTGGTTTTCTTACATCTCCAGTCGTAAAGCCACCAGTTGCATCCAGGACTCTACCTCTAAACACCATTTTGTTTCTCGTTTATGCCTACTGTGTTTTTAAATAAAGCTGCAGTTGGTCATACAAAGCAATTGTTATTTGTAGCACAGTTGCAAATGACTGCTTTTTCTGCTCCGAGTTTCAATTTCCTTTCCACCCGCAGGGCATCTGGCGTATTCCAGTAGATGAGATTGATCGCCCAGGAAGTTTTGCATCTCATATGAACCGATCCATTGTCCTCTTGCTGGAGGTGCTATCACAGCTTAAAGATCACGACACCTTGCTGAAAGTGTCTTTCATGCTGCAGAGAACCCCTGATCAGGGAAAGTAAGGGCCAATTTCCTGCAGCGCTGCTGTTTGTTATAGACTTTATTCACAGTGCATTTCTTATGTCTTCTCTACTTCCTAACCCACTTCCTTCTCTCTTCCTTGAATCCATCAAGAAAATATTTACGTGATGTTGATCGCCAGGTTTTGGCCAAGAGAGCTTTCTTCCTCAATGTAAAAGTCCTGGAGGACAATCTGAACAGTCTCAGTGGGGTAAGAAAGAACACATCACATCACTGTATTTCCCCTTTGCTGCTTGTGACTGGTTGTTCTTTTGTATTTCAGGTGCAGCTTCCCAAAGCAGCGACCCCCTCCATGGGGGAGATGACCACGACGGCCGCATCCAGCAGGCCAAGTTCAGAGGACAGCAAAAATGCGCTGCCCAAGAAGCCAGTGCTCACAGAGGGGACTTGTACCACTGATGCAGGACGTAAGGAAAGCTCCCTACCACAAATTCCTCCACCAGTTGCGGATAAAAGTGGCAAAGTCGAGAATCAACCTGGAAAGGTGGAACCTGCTGGGAGTGAGTGCTACAGAACAGGGCCAGAGGAGCCAATGGATTTGGAATCTGGCTATTGGAGGAGACCATCATCAACCACAGATACTCAAGACAGGGAAACAGAGGCACAGATCTCTCTGGGTGTAATAGAGCCCCAGCAAAAAGTGACTGACAACAGCCGGACATCAGAGCTGTCTCTGGAGGAGCTGAGTATTAGCTCCAGGCAGCAGCAGCTCCAGTCTTTGGCCAGCAAGGTCACTTTGGCAGCTAGCAGCACCGATCAAGGTTTACCACGAAGACCCAGCAGAAAAAGGAAACTTTTAGAGGATGTTGAGTCGGGAAAAACCCTACTACTTGATGCATACAGAGTGTGGCAACAAGGCCAGAAAGTTATGACCTATGACCTTGGTCGCATTGAAAAGATCATGTCGGAGACATACATGCTCATAAAACAGGTAAAGTTCTTTCAGATGTGCCACAAAACATGTTCCCTCATTCGCGGTGTCCTCTGCTATAATTCTTTGATTCTGCAAAGTCAAGTAAAGTTTTATGGCCTTTCTCTTAGATTAAATGACTCCTCACAAACACCTCTTCTTGGAAGACATCGGCTATAAAACACTTTGCAATTTACAGTTTTTAAAGTTTGGGATGAAAATACTGTTTCTGTGTTATCTCAAGCAATTTAATTATTTTGGATTTATTGTTGTTTTTGCTGATTCAATTCAATAGGCCTGTGACTAAGAAACTAATTTAAATCAATTGTATTGATGTTGGTTCTAATCAACTATTGGTGAATAGGTTTCTTCCTTAGTACTCCAGCTTCCTTCCACATCCCAAAAATGTGCATATTGAGTTAATCGAAGACTGCTTCTAGGTGTGAATGTGAGTGTGAATGGTTGGGTTGCTGATACGTACCCTTTGACAGGCAAGGGGGATAGGCTTCAGTTCATCCGGTACTCCAGAGGACAAGTGGCATAGATAATTGATGGATCAAAGGGGTGCGTCCAAATGCATGGTGTAGTCATGGAGAGAAACTGCAATGGAGTGTTTTATAGAGAACAACTGTAAATTCTGCCTTATCAGTCCTGAACCAATCCAATGACGATGTACTGTGTTTTTGAATGTTACGGTTGTAGCTGCAGAACAGCCCGAACAAGCTTATTGAGCTGCAGATCAATGTCGACTGTACAGACATTTATTGTGTCATTGCCAGAGCACTGGAGTGGGAAGTCGGTAGCCAGAAGGGAGAGACATACACTAACTGCAGCAAGAACTTCTCTCGTACAAGCTCAAGTGGGCGCAGCACGCAGCTCCTACACAGTAGTCCATTATTTAGACAAGCCACTTTTGATTTTCTATACTCAAACCAACCAGACTTCTTGGTTTTAGTTTCCCTTGTGTTTGAATACACAATAACATTATTTGTTTGGAGGTGTTTTTTTCTCATATATAAGATATAAGATAAGCTACTATATTGGAATATATAAGACACAGCAAATATTTTGAGAAATGATTGAAAGTAGAGGTACTGTTTATCTTCAGTGAGACATGAAAAGCATTGGCAACATCAAAATCCCGCCTTTTGGGGATAGTGCTTTTACACCCAACAGCTGATTGGAAGGAACATTATAGCTGTGTGACTGATCAGCATTACCGGTACTGCTAATTGCACCATGTTTTGCCGTCGCCAAGCTCGACAACGTCCACATGCTAAGCGTCCACTCATAGCAACGGCTGCAAACATTGCCTAACTCTGCTGGATCGATCTTACACAGAATTGGAAATCGATAGTGGCTGTGCATTTAGTCCATTAGACCCATGAAAGAAAGAGTACATTGAAAGAGGTTTGTGAAGAGAGGGAACCTAAAAGATTCTCACTGTCCCTAATGGCTATTCTTCATCTTCTTGCTTCAGGTTGATGAGGATGTGGCTCTGGACCAGGCTGTGAAGTTTTGCCAGATACAGTTGGCTACTTCTGCTCAACGACAGGTACGCCAGCTCATCTCTCTTACTCACTGCGTATTCGCACTCCTGCAGGGTGAACATTCATTCCCAGCCGCATACTCACATTGTCAATTCAGTCTCACTTGAATCCGCTCTAAAAAGTTATCATACCCTGTGATGACTAGTGACATACGTAGATGTTTTCTCGAAAAGTTAAAGCAACACTGTGTCAGGGTGGTTTGTTAGAACTGCTCCAAACAGCGATAATCAAGGTTGCGAGATAGGTTAATGATTTTTTGTTAATCATTGAAAAATTCCCAGAGACACATTTTAAAATCTTGTCCAAAGTATTCTTTGAATAGTGAATACAGTTTTCCATTGTCACTTTTGTTGTCATGGTGAGGAGGTGTGGGTGAAAAATATTTGCCTGTATTCAGTGCGTGTGCGCGTCATGAGGTAAATTGTGCCAAACTGATTAATAATTTGGTAATCCCCAAATTTAGACGCCAGCGCTAAATATAACCCAGTGAAATTCCCTATTGGCATTTGTTCCTTACTCACTAGTTCCCATTATGTCATTGATCTCGGGATAGCAACAGTTTGCCTGTCCCTTACCTGTACATAAGCACAGTCACTATGCAATCTTGTAAAAAATGGAACACCGATACATTCATAAAAATCTAATAGAAACTGGATTTTTTAAATTGCTTAAGTTACAGTTCAAGGGGGGGAAAAGATCCCTACCACATTACATTCGGTGCCATATTTGCTCTGCCCATTGCCCATTACTTCTCTTCATCACGTCCTAACAAAAGAGGAGAGTGTGCATCTGGCGGCCGCCTAGTTTCCAAGCCTAATCCACCAGCTGGCTACGTGGAATCATTGTGCTGCCTGTAGCAAATGTGAGGAGACACCTCTGTGCTCCAGGCCCCAACATGAACATTCTGTGCCTGCTTCTTTTACACGTCCACACATTTTTTCAAGCCCACACAAGTAGAGTGCCAAGGTGCCTGTGTAGCACTCAGGATGAACATTGGCTGTGCTGGGGGTTTTTTTCTTTATTTTTATTTCATCTGTCAGAACAACGCCATCCAAATCGGATTCAGGCCAGTGTCAATAACTGCAAAGAACCTTTTTTAGTTCTGTCCAAGAATAATTTCCTTCTGCTGTACCAACGATTGGAAAGAAAATCATTAGTAATTATTGGGTGACCCTTTTAAATCTTAACTTAAAAAAAAAAATCAAACATGAATACTGTTGTTTTTCAGCAATTTTCAGTTGAAAAGTATTTGCACATTATCGTAATCCACTTTTGACGTTACTTTTCGCTTTCATTGGAATTGGGGTTAGTTCTGAATAGTGTCAATTGTGTTGATGCTTAATTAATGAGTGAATCATCAAAGCTGGAGCATGCTTGAAGCTTCTGACACAACTGTCACGGTGTCATTTTTGTTCATGCTTTGGGAAGGTTGCTCTGCAATGTGATTCCCTAGATTTTGAACACAATAAGACCCAGGGAAGAACAGGCTTTGGGCTTCTCTTCCATTCCTTTCTCATCCATTTTAAAAAAGAGGATGAGAGAAAGTATTCATTTCTGCTAAATGTGCTCCACTGTTGCCATGGCAGCAGCTCTATGGGAGCCAGCCCACTGTTGTCACAGGTTGTTTGTGCAACTCTTGTTTTTTGTTAGTGGTCCTCTGAAAAAAAAATCAGGAATTGAACAGGAAGGGATTCAGAGGAGCCAGCCATAGGTTGTTTGTGCAACTCTTGTTTTTTGTTAGTGAAAAGAAATTCAGGAGTTTAACAGGGAGGGAATCAGAGCTAGAACATCACCAGAGGGAAGTGATAATTCTTGCTAGAGGAGATAGACTCCAAACCTTTGCTCATTTGGATCCTTTGACTGAGAGATTTGGATCAGATTCTCCCTCAAGGTCAGAGGATGCAATTGTTTTAAGAAACCTACTTGAGTTCAGTTCTGCTGGTGCATCCCTAGTCAGTGAGAGCTTCTCATAACAACCCATCTTCCTGCAGCCCACTTGCGACGCCCCTACCACGCCTAAATACAAGGAGCACAGAGATCTCTTCTTCCCTGCCGCTCTGACAACGCCGGTTCTGCTCAGCCACGCTACGTGCCACCCATTGTCCAACCAGGAAGGTCAAGCCAAAGTGATGTTTGAGCCCCTGAGCAAGTTACCCAGACCTCAAACGTCGGGCTTCCATGATCAGCAATCACAGAGAAGAATGGCATGCCACCCTGCAGCAGCAGCAGCTCTGTCCTTCCTACAACACACAGGTATAGTGAGATCCACTTCATTGGCAATTGTCCATCAAAGGATGGCGTCACTTAGTAGGAGCTCTTAGATGGAGTGTGGCTGGACCAGCAGAGGGCGCTTGTCAACTTCTGTAGCACTATTACATAATAATAGCCTGACGCTGTTTACTCACACGCTTCATTTTAGACCTGTAACTCAGGGGCTTGACTTAATTATTTCACTTATTTTGAATTTGAATTGAATTGAATTTATTTGTTTCTAACAGGCAAACCACACGTAACCAATCAAATGAAGACAAATACACTCAAAAGCACAAGCACGCTGAAAGCCATTCAAACTATGACTGTACAAACAGCAGATACAAACAGAAAACAATCCACTGCATCATTTTCATCAAAGCATGTACAGATGATTTCTGTAAAAAGTCAGCAATACTTACTAGAGCAGTTGCCTTATATTCAAGCTCGGAATTTCAGTTATGGTAGTAATGTGGTCGCAGGAAAAAGAAACTTTATTGGATGGTTTTGTGGTGTTACCCACAAAAACGAAGTTGACATGTAAATTAGGGGCCAACACAAGCATAAAGAGAACATACAAACTCCACACAGGAAGAGCGGAGCCGAGAGTCGAACCCCAAACCTAAGAACACTGAAGTGATCATACTAACCACTGGTGCATCATGATGCCAAATAAAAACAGTTGTAAAAGCAATACATGTATTTTTAGTATAAAATGAACTGAGAAAGATGCCACTACATGTCAGTGAAGAGCTTCTTCATATAGCTTTATTTAGCTCTCAAGGCAAGTCTATTCCTCATTCTTATTTTAATGAGTTTACCTTTTACAGCATTAATAAAACCGTTAATGGGTGTGTGCAAGTCATAGCTGTAAATCACACGTGTCTACATAATTTATGATTCACAATTCTAATGAAGCCTTAATATTAATTTAGTGGCCTAACAGAGTTTCAGTGTTTGGGAGATTGTGAACAGTTTTTCTATAGTCACATAACAAAATTGAGGCAATTTGGAGTTTAGAATATTTGCACAAATTAAAAGTTAGACCCTATTCATGCAGAAGCTTGAATATGTATTTGTTCGTTTATTTTTTATCTGTCACAGCTGCAGGGCATTTATTTTCTTTTTAATAAAAGTCATCAAGTGTAAAATTGCATGGTACAATACTTAGACTATTGACGTCAGTGTTTTCTATGTCCAAGAAACACTGCATTCTTCATCTGTTGGTTGCATTCAATCAATAAAATGATTCAATCAGTATTGACGTCAAGGATGTCCGAGTTTTGACAAAGCTGCAGCCAAGATGACATTTTAATAGATTCAGATTTTTTTTTTGACAAATGAACAGAAATAATCAGTTTGATCTGATCATGGATTGTAACAAGTTTTGTTATTACTCCACCGCCCCCACCCCAGAAGAGCGTGAGGAGCCCACAGAGGGACTCTTGTACCGACAACAGGAATCGCACCTCTGTCAACAGATGAAACTGGCCACTGTGTCCCAAGCACGGGAAGCAGCAGCAGCAGCCGGTTGGTTCCGTGAGGAGACGGCCACATGTAGCAGCAGCAGCACGCAGCAGTGTCCAGGTCAGCAACACAGCAGGGTGCTTACAAGTTCAAGTGTACTTACCTTTACTACTTATGGATGTACAAGAAGCTGAAGCAAGAAGCATTTTATAGCAATATATTATCATTATATTTCCCTTTATAAAGTGAGTTGAGTGCAAGCTAATTTGGAACATTCTGACCGATTTTTCAATAATATGAATATTGGATTGTATGACTATGTAAACACAGAAACGACAAAATGAAAAATGAGACTCTATTCTTTAATAACAAAATAGTTTGTTTCTGCCTTATTTTTGGTAATCAGCATGGAACATGGGTTGGAGGTTAAATAAAATGAACACAGAAAAGCTTTTTGCGAAAAGGTATATTTTATGGCAATAGTGACGTTTATCCTAATAATTTTGCTTTAGTGACAACTCATACATCTGAACAGTACTTTTCCTTTATAAAATAATAACAACAATAAAAATATGCTTTAAAAGTGCAACATAATATATGTAGAAAAAAAATTACAAGTGTAAGGATTTTACATTTGACTCGTAGTAGTATTTAGTATTGCATGTGCGTATTTGTGTATGCATGTACATTTGGGTTTAAATTTAAATAATCTCTATAATCTTGTCTCATTTTCAACTCTGTTGTAGATTTAACATGATAAACACTTCACGAGGTGCTTGTAACATTGTCTTTCCATTCCAACGATTCACCATGTTTATGGGTTTCCGCATTCCATTTGGATTACATTGGGACATCAGTGATTTCATCCAAAACAAATGCAAGGCTACCATCTACTGACGTCTTTTGCCAGTACAGTTTAATTTTCAAACCAGAGTTTCCCAAAATAAACACGACTGTTCAAACATTGGGCATCATGCAGACAATTTTTTTCACCATGAAAACTCACTCTTGAA
The DNA here is from genome assembly GCF_059516105.1 of Syngnathus floridae. Lineage (NCBI taxonomy): Eukaryota > Metazoa > Chordata > Actinopteri > Syngnathiformes > Syngnathidae > Syngnathus > Syngnathus floridae. The sequence goes on along the minus strand of NC_142417.1, from coordinate 11,940,380 downwards.
TGTTACACTACTGTTCAAAGGTTGAGTGTCACTTAGAAATGGGAAAAAAAAAACACTATTGTGTCCAAGTTCAGAGTAACGTGACTTGAGAAGCTCCATTGTACCAAATAGAATTTAATGGTGGCCATTCATTTAAGTAGAACAATGACCAGTGTGGTGTGCACATGTTTCTCCCCAGACCAGCAGAACTATGCCAGCAGTGATCTGTCAAAGCTTCCAGACCCCAGTCGAATCCGCTCCCGCATCCCGCCTAACATGCCAAAGCTCTTCATCCCTTCAGCTGTCACCAAGTTCCCCCCAGAAATCACAGTGACACCCCCTACGCCCACACTTCTCTCTCCCAAAGGCAGCATTTCTGAGGAAACCAAACAAAGACTCAAGGTAGGATTCGGAACGTCACTTTTGATTCTGCACGCGTCCCGCGGCGCTCATCTGTGACCCCTACTGTCTGATCCCGGGCAGAACGTCATCCTGTCGTCGCAGTCTGCCGCCACGGTCAAGAAGGACACTCTGAGCCAGCCTTCCCTGGAGGTGCAGGAGACGTCTAGCCAGGAGTCGTCGTTTGAGAGCGAGTCGGACGAGGAGGACGATTACATGGACATCTGAGCATCAGTCGCCTGTGTGGAATCCCCTTTGAGCATTTATTCTATATCCGTCAAATCGAACTTAAGGTCCATGTACCAGCATTGTCCTCACTAGTTGGACAATTCAGCACTCTTTTATACCGCAATTAAACCTAAACATATTGCGATAGCATGGGGAATGTGTTCCAACTCAAAACCTCATTGTTGGCTTGAGGAGCTTTTGTCATTCAGTTGGAGTGCCAGTAACATGTATCATATTGACAGCAGAAACTAATGCAGATGTTTTCAAACCTTTTATACTATCTAAAATAATACTGAGTCCTAAAAGTAAAATCAGTTATGAAAAGCTAAAACCGACTGAACTTGGGCAGTGATTTGCTAGAGTGATTCAAAGTTTCAGAATCACTCAAATACAGTCGTACACAGTTTTGCTTCACAAGCTTTGCCAAAGGTGCCATAATAGTGATTGTACTAAAACGTGGAACTTTAATTTCACGTCAAAGATCAGGAATACATAATTACATAACGGACTTGTACATGGACCTTAAGGTGAATGTCAAGGATATCCAAGAAATCCTCAACCAGCTTTCCTGTCCGAGCAGACCGCTCTCTGCTGGTGTGACAATTATCACGCCCTGCGCCACTGTCACATACTTGCAGCTTCAGTCTTGATTTCTGTAATTGTTTCACCTTGCCCATCAACCTCCAACTGAGAGATGCAGTATTCTAGTTGGCTATGACAGTGTTGCCCAGTTTGTTTGAATCACCACAGCTTTAGTCTCAGCAGTCTGGAACATGCCGTCTATGCATATCACGGCGGCACGCCCAAGCAGACTGTCACCCTTTTATGCATCACCACTTAGGCGGTCTGCACCTTCGTCCAGCTCTTGGGATAAGGACCAATGCCCGTTGTGATATATTTCAATGGAACACAACACAGGCGACAGAAGGACAGTCACCGCACGACGCCGAAACTTGTAGCACATGGGAAATGTTTACATTCAACATTTTTTTCAGTAGAGCACTCACGTGTGCTGCTTTTGCTTTTGTACTCGCCGTGTTCCTTGCAAGACGATGTTTTGTTTTTTGTTTTTCCCGGGAGTACATTAGTAGCCGTGAGGTTCTCACCAGGGAGACGCCCGTCACCAGCACTGATGTAAATGATGTTGAAAGAGGACATTTTGTACATATCGTAATCCAAATACCTTTGGCAGCCGTAGTGGTGTGTGCGTGTGTGTGCGTGCGTGCGTGTGTGCGTGCGTTGGGAGGTGAGACTGGCTTTCCAAACCCTTCACTAAATTTGCTAGAATTCAACATGCATGCTGAAATGGTGTCCCTAAATTTCGACGCCTTTTCATTGGTCAATTTGTCGTGTTACTCAGTGGAAGACAACAGAATGTTTTTTTTACTATTTGTTTTCTATCAAACTAAGGGTATTTACTGGGTTGTTTTGTTTTCTGAAAAAAATAATGAAACTGTAAATGAAAACCTGTAAATGATTAATCTTGTCAAAACCTTTTTTTTTTTTACTGTTATTTCTTTACATGGTTGTTGCAATGAGGCGTGAGATACAGTATATTTTTATTTTTTATTTTGCGCATTTGGAAATGTATCAAAGCTGAGAGGCGAATTGTCTGGCCTCAGTCCGCTATGGAACTCTAACCAAAAATATATTTTAAAAATTTCTAAACTATAGGCTATTCAAATACATCCATATGTCATAGTACATGGAGCAATGCAGCAGATAGGACAGTGTTTATATCTTTGGTGAGTTTGAGGCCTGCAGAAGTTTTGGGGAGACCAACGCCGAGCGCCAGTGACGCATCCTGACGTGTGTCATCATTGTCAACCAGTATAATCTGTCATATGAAATCTACATGAGATCTTACTGCATGTCTAAGCACTTCCTTTCTATCTTGCCATTTTGCACATGTAAAATCAAATCTTCCATTCCACTGTCATAAAATGATTGCTACTGCTTGGCTCAAGGTACAGCTTAACTCCTACTTTATGTATTTGGCCTCATCTTCATTGGGAGATTTTTACACTCAAACACTTCAATAGGTTACGTTATTTAAACCCTGACAGTATGACTCAAGCATTTGAAGGCATGTTCAATAAAAGATAAAGCCTCAACAACAAATGTTTACGGCTGTTTTCCTCCTTATATCAATACAATTACAAGTGGTCATATTGTCCACCGGGACAGACAAAACAATTTCTCAAATTATTTCATTATCGAATTTACAATATCTTATTACTCACATGATCAGACAATGTTTTTGTGCATGCACTTCTAACCAGATGTATGATGGCATTTTACATATGGACCTCATTTGATCATACGTGCAAAACACGTGCTCTTAACAGACTTCATTTTTCATAAAATATTTCTCAATACATGTATTCTGCCTATATTACAAATCAAAATATAACCACATACTACTGTGGGGTTTTTTTTTACAGTGCAGAGAGCTCATAAAAATTGCCATTCAAGGATGGTACCAATTGGATGTACAACAAACCAACATGTAGTCCAAGAACTTTTTTTTTTTGTTTTCTTCTTTTTTATTGTCAACCTTAAAAAATCTTCAAAAAAAACACAGACACCTTTTAAAAATGTACTGAAAAAAATGTGTTTTGGGGGAAATTATTCAAGAGTCCACTAAGAATGTGGTTTCCCATCCCTGATCTGAATGCGATAACAAATACAATGACGTACTGCTGGCCATGATGCCCATTCGCCAGAGGCTGAGCTGCACTGTGGTTAGTTACAGACTAGCAATGCCATTTGCCTGCACTTACCTAGTATGTTCATGTGGCAATTCTAATAATCAACTCCTTCGTATGACATAATTGTCTGCATTTGATTGTCTCCCTCTTAGTATTTCTCAAGAGGCAACATTTTTCAAAAAACTAAATATGCAGCACATTAGCAGTTAAACTGCTGTTCCCTGAACAGACCACCCTGCTTACCACTTTGGTGCTCAAAGGGCTTGTACACTCGGGTGTGAAGTCTGCGACACGAGGGAAGTCATTAGTCTTCATTAGCAACTTCCAGCAGTTTTTTATGAAGTGCTGTGAAGTTGTCATTTGCCCCTTTGCCCGAGTGAGATGTGGGCTTTGTTTTCTTATTTGGGGGACCAAATGTGAGCATCGCCGGCCCCCGTTTTCTGTATGGGACACTCAACTTGCTTACAAATACAGATCTAACCTCTAAGGCTGCAGTTAATGTTGGATTCTCCATGGTGTCCTAAATCACCCATGAGGTTTTGATATATATATATATATATATATATATATATATATATATATATGTATATATATATGTGCCACACACACTTGAGCTTGCTCCGTCATGGCGTTGCATCCAGCCATGAGGCTCCTATCTCTACGAAGCCCTCAAAGTGACCACTTAGGCATCAAAAAGGGCATGTTGCATTGCTAATGTCAGCGAAAGGTGTGAGATTTCTCGTCACTCCACTCCAGGGGCTCTTTATTGGGCTGCTAGAGAGCCGTCTGATCCTCAGCCCGGGCTGTATATCGGCAGCTGTTAACAGTAGAGCACAGGGGGATCCGTGCAGTTAAAGCAAATGGCCGAAAAGGAGATCTAGGCCCCTGGTCGTCTGACTGCGTGTGGGCAACGATTGACGGGGAGTAAAGAGAAAAGATACCCGTCAGTCCAGCTTGCGTCTAAGTGGCCTTCTTTTACTCGGGTCTGATGGCCCAGTTTTATCCCAGGGGCCACGCTGAGGACTCACTAGTCCCCCCTGTAATCCCCAGTATGTTATGGAATTGCCACTGCTAAAATGCTTTGAGGGCTGATCCACCTTTCACTCTCAAATAAGATAAAAAGCTTGAGCAGTGAAAAAAACTTTACAATTGTGTACTGACCATTTTATTCCCGCTATGTTTTTGTAATAGTTGTTTTATTATTATTAATTGTGCATGAGTAATGCAGCAGGTGACAATGTAAAAAGAAAAGGTTGGGTGAAGGCAACAAATATCAATAAAATTTATGTTGGATAATTGAAGTTTTGCTGTTATGAAAATTAGCTTTCCTGCATTTCACAAGAGTTTTCAGAACTGTTCTTCCATCTATAACTACAACTTAAAGATATGTTTAAAACCAACTTGCTTGCTTTGATATGCTAACTAACATTGTTGCCATGATTTTGAATAATTTAGATTTTAAATACTGTTTTAGCCCAAAAAAAGTTGTTTTCAATATGACTAAATAGGCAAGAAGTTAGGTTCATTATATAAACAAAAAAGAAAGAAAAATAATTGTAAAATTCAGTTGTCTTGTAATTAGAAGGTACCGAGAATACCCTAAAATAACATTTACCGCTCGCACACAAAAAGTCACACACACCAAAAGGCTTCTCACTCACACCCAAAAAGCTCCCACACACCAGAAAGCAGCTCTCGCACATGGAAAAAGATCTCTTGCAGGGGAAAAAAATGCAATATTTTTTTCTGTGTTAAACCATTTCTTCTCTAAGGGATTTTATCGGAGCACTTTGCATAAACAATATTTACAAATATTGTAAAGTAAACTAGTAAGACACAAGCCACCACCAACGACTTAAAATGCAGCGAGCAATCATGATAAGACAGATGGAGATCAAAACACGCATACTTAAATACATAGGGAAGCTATGAATTAAAACTGTGTACACTATATAAATAAAGTTGTATTGTATATGGGGCTAGTACCGAGAACACACTGAAGGCAAAAAAATCTGACTTGACTAAGTCCTCCTCAGCAAGGAATTGGTGCAGTACTGCAACACTTAAACAACAAACTTAACAAACCTTAAACCTAAATATTTAAAAAGTAAAAGTGAGATTTTGGCTTTCTTGGGAAAATGTCATTGTACTTACAATTATTAGGCAACTAATAGTGAACAGAATTCTTATGCAACTAAAGTAAAAATGGAAATTTCCCCATCTCACTTGTTTATTTTTATTTGTTAAAGTGAGATTAATAAACTAACAACTCGAAATTTACGAATTAAGATGTTTTTAAAAATCTGTGATTTTAAAAAATCAGAACTGTACTACTACTACTTGAAGAAAGTGTCTTCTAAAAACTGGAAGTTGGTTAATTTGAGTTATTTTTTGTTTTAATTTCAGTTACTTTTAAGTCCACCTTTAACACGGAAAGTTCCAAGCAGCTCATCTTTAGTAATACCAGCCCATACCAGTACCCCGCCTCCACCTTGCTAGCGTCTGATTGGAAATGGAGCTCTGTGGCCGTTATTGATCCAGCTACAGTTCCAGCAGGTCCGTCAAGAGTCACTCTCATCTCGTCAGTCCAAAAAATCTGTCTACTAATATTTCCTCACCCAGTCTTGATGGTTCAACATGTCTCGCTCGGTGGTGGTCAGATGTCAGTAACTTCCGTAACTTGGCCATGTCTCATAACACATATCCACTTATACAGCATGGAGTTGGAAAAGATGCATAAAAATGATCATATGGTCAAACTACGCACTTGCCTAATAATTCTGCACACAGTGTACGATACATTTAAATATAGCCAAGTTTTTCAGTGTAATACTGGGCGATACAGACTGACCTTCCTGGGTGCTCCTCTCAGGCCTTAGGGGTGGTGTGAGGAGCAGTAAACAACAATTATTAGACGTTAAGCGGTGTAAAGAGGTGTGTAGATGAATTAAGGTGAAAGTCTATTTACCTTCGACAAGATGTAAGAAAAAAAAAACGCTGAGCTCGACCAATGACCTCTGACTGGATTGACGACGATGTCTACGCGGCCTTGTCCTAAGTGCTAAATGGTAAGTGAGGAGAGCCACACGCAACCTGTGATTAATCTAACAACTGGTTGCACATAAGGAATATAAAAGCACATAGCACTTCTTCAAGACCAATGTTGTGCCTCTGCGGCGAGGAAGAGGGTGTTAGGAGTGAAGGGGGTTGTTCTGGGAGAAGCCTGCATTTAACGTCACTTGGTTGTAAAATGATTGCACGGAGCTCTCTGTATCTTTAAGTGCATCATTACGAGCTGCGTGTTATTTTCCTTTTCGTTCCTCATCGACCCGATGCCAAAGTGTCAAACAAGACAGTCAATATTTTCACAGGAAATCTTAATGCACCCTGATATATATGATTGCTCAGTGTCAGAATGTCCTCTAAAGTGCGCCTGTTGCAAGTGTATTAAATGTGTCTCTTTCCATACAGTTACTGAAGCGGCTTTTGTGCAGAGGTGTTAAGAGAAGGCTCTGTATGTATGCAACACGGGAAAACAATGAGAAAGTTAAGAGGAAGTGGGATGACTGCGCAACAAAAAAGGTTGACAGAGACGTAAAAATCACTTCAATTCAAATTGTGTGGCCTGCATTAACATGCTATGACGCAAGCCGAGACGGGGCCTTCGTATGACACCCGGAAATTCGGTTGCATGCAAACGCCGGAAGAACGTCCGGGTTGTTGCGGCAGGTTTTTATTGTTTGTTCCTCCTGTCCCATTCAGGGCTGACTTTGGGCATGTGGTGCTAACTGGTTGTTAATTGGCAGCCTATACACAGGCTTTCGGCACATGCAGAAAGTAGCTCCTCGCAGGGAAACTAGCCTAATGAGATTATCTGTCAGAGCGTGGGCCTGTCTAGACAGCCCCAATACACACACACACACACACACACACACACACACACACACACACACACACTAGTGGCAGTTCTGCAGGCACGAGAGGATGCCCTCAGGTAAAATGTACCTGTGGAAGGAGTGCTAGTGTTATCACGCCATGATGGGTTTACACTGACTTTCCCTCCCAGCGTTATTTCTTTTATGGAGAAGAAAACGAGTGTGTGTTTAATGTTAGTAAATTACAGGTAGGGAACTTGGAGTCACATGACTTGGTTAAAGTAATAAGGATTTAATTTTAGGATTTAATGAGACTCAAGTCAACTGAATTGATATTCATGAAACTTGACGTAGACTTAAACTATATTGTGTGACTCGACAAGTCTTTCCTGTTTACATTTGAAGGTGTTTTACAAAAGATAGCCATTTGTTTTGTTTTTGAAAGATGTTTTTGTGTAGTCCGCACAAAACTGACAAGACACCAGTAGATGTGACTTTATGAAGCAAGTATGAAGGGAGCTAGCTTCATAGTTTGGCTCACCAATAGCTCGCACAAATATGTTTATTTGAGCAAACAAAAAAGTCATAGACAATATGAAGACTGGTTTGGGACCATTTTTAAAAAATAATTGTAAATTAGTACAGATAACACTGAGTGTAATGTCGCTAATGTGCAAATGTGTGTGAACGTGACAACACGGCTTGCCCTTGTTGAGTTTTGCCTTAAAACGTGAAGGTACTTACACCCACCCATCTCTGTCAAATAAAAATTGTTAGGAGGCCATTTTCCTGTCCTGCAATGGCACAATGTCAACCACCTCCTCCTCATTAACCGTATTCTGACATAATTTCTTTCTCTTTTGCAGGATGAAGTGAATAGGTCATTTAGCACATTGCACACACACATTTTTGTGTGTGTTTGTGTCTGTGTGAATGATCTTTACACAGCTTTTGGTGCCGCTGTCCTTCCATTCCAGATCTTCAGGCAGGAAAGTACGTCCGTATTTGTTTAAAAGTCTCTTAGCAGTTAATAAAGATGCATTTCCTCCGACCCTCTTCCTGTGGGGACGGTATCAAGGCTCTGTTAAGTTTCTTTGATTTCTGCCACCTCCAATCACAGTGGGACACTGGCTCATCATTGTGCCACTTCAAAGCCTGAGAATGACTGTCTTGACCCCACCCACTGCAGAAACCCCCTTAAAAGTCACGGTCATCCCAGAGCCAGCGACTGAAAGATGCTCACATCAGCGATGGAACTTGACTGAATAACTGGATTTCCTTTTAACGCAAGACAAAAAGAACAGTGGATATCATTGCTTGGATTTCTTATTGACCCTCTCCGCAGGACTTGTATATATACTTATTTATATATACATTACCCGACTGAATCTTCAAAATGCAGTCCATCAGGGGTAGGTAGACTTTTTTTCCATGATAATTTGGATGATATTTTTAAAAAGAGTTTATTACAGCTAGATACATTTTATTTGTCTTCTAGACTTGAAGGCCAACTTCAGCGGGCCTCCTCCCTCTGCCATGGCTTCTGGCGACGCTTATCTGCAGGGCAACATCCGCATGACTCTGGAGGACCCCGAACTCTGGAGGACCTTCTGTGAGATCGGAACAGAGATGATCATCACTAAGCCGGGCAGGTGAGATACGCCAAAACATCAACAATAATGTTCAAAAGTACTTCGTCTCCTTCTTGCATTCTCACGTACTCACTTTTGTTTTCCAGGAGAATGTTTCCACACTGCAAAGTCAATCTATCCGGTCTTATTCCATGTGCCAAGTACATTTTGTTGGTTGATATGGTGCCAGAGGACGGCTACAGATATAAGGTGAATACAATCCCCCCAAAATCTTCTCTTATTGTGTTGCTCCTTAGTGGCAACAATAACATTAGTTTCTTGTTTAAGAAAAAAATATATACATTTCCCATGACACTAGTGAACAGCAAATTATAATTGGAGATGTGCCCTAAAAATAGTTCTCGTGCAGATTTTAAAAAAATATATTTTTTTATTTATTTAAGCAAATCTGTTTGTTGGAAATACTTTCATGTTTTCTTTAGTTTTTGTAGTTTGACCAAAATAAGCTTGCGAAATATGTATTGTACCATGTTAATTATAGGTATGAAAAAAATAAAACTGTTGCTGAACCTAACCCTTACGTCATAAATATTTTTAATAATATTGCTGTTATATATAATGATAGTATTATTCTTATTATTATTATTATGAAAATTTACATGACTGTCTCAGAAAATTAGAATATTGTGATAAAGTTCTTTATTTTCTGTAATGCAATTAAAAAACAAAAATTTAATTAATTAAAGGCTTGCAATATTTCAGAATGAATCCAGAATGTATGACATTTTTGTTTTTTTTAATTGCATTACAGAAAATAAAAAACTTTATCACAATATTCTAATTTTCTGAGACAGTCCTGTATGTCCAAGCGAAAAGATTCAGAATGATCACAAAAAAATATATAGAATCATCTGTTGGCCTATGTTTGCACATTTGTGAAATGCTCCATTTTCATTTGCATATTTGCTGTCATAAGCAGAAGTTACATATCGAAAAGCTACTTTTAGTTGTAGGTCAATTTCCCCATTCATTATAACAGAAAGGTGACCCACTGAATTAAGACACATTTTGGTCACTTATTTATATAGCTTTGCCTGTTGATTTCTCTCAGCCTCCCAGACAAGTTTGTCAACCCCCCCCCCCCCTTTGCTAACATTGAACATCAAAGGGTGCTATCTCTTCCTGTTTTTCTATCCCCTGCCGGGAGTCCACTGTACTACCCCCTATCTCAGTGGGTGGCACAGCCAGCCATCACTCTCCCCTCTATCGTCCTCTTCTCACTGTGGGAAGGGGAGATGAACTTCCCTCTCTGTCACTCACCTCGCTGTGTGTGACAGATTAGCCTTTAATGACATTCTGTCTCCGTCCTACAGTGGAATAAAGAGAAATGGGAGGTTGCGGGTAAAGCGGAGCCTCAGCCCCCCTGCAGGACGTACTTGCACCCCGACTCTCCCGCCCCGGGGAGCCACTGGATGAAGCAGTCCATTTCCTTCCTCAAGCTCAAGCTCACTAACAATACTCTTGACCAACATGGACACGTAAATGGAAAACATTCGTTTGAGCTGATAAAAGTGCAGAATTTGACTTGGTTTCCGCCCGTCTGCAGATTATCTTGCACTCAATGCATCGCTACCACCCACGCTTCCACATCGTTCAAGCCGATGACTTGTTCAGCGTCCGCTGGAGCGTCTTCCAGACGTTCACCTTCCCGGAGACGTCCTTCACAGCGGTCACCGCCTACCAGAACACAAAGGTCTGTTTGAGTTTCTGTAGGCTTTACAGCTGCAAAGACACCAACAGTGCACTGACAATCTAATTTCACCCACAGATCACTAAATTGAAGATCGACCATAACCCATTTGCCAAAGGTTTTCGTGACGAAGGCACGACCAAGAAAAGGTACTGAGATGACGAACAAAAAGATCAAGGTTTTTGATTTGATATGCTGAAACTGCTTTTATTGACGCTGGCGCTGCTCTGCAGGCGCGCAAACAAGAACTTGGCTGACCTCGACAAGAAAGTCAAACTCTCTGAAATGAACAGGCAACCTGATGAGGACAGTCCATCAGGTATTGAATCTTTTCCTCTTCAGAAAATGTCCACGTCTTCCAGAAATGAAAGATCTCATAATGTGAGGGAAATGAAATACAATCTTAAAACAATCTATTCAAGTCTAAATAATAAGTCTATCTTCCCTTAAGAACATCCCGGAGCATACTTACATAGACTTAAACGGGAAGTCAACGCCAAATCACCTCAGGGTGCAGCCATTTTGGTTTCTACAGCGACTTGTTCTCGACTGAAAATGACATCACGGTCACTGAAAGCTCAGGTCACAATCGTCGAGCCTCACCTCTCTTTCTGAGTTTGGTCTTGTGACTTAAGCAAGCTGAGACCTTAAGCACTGTGATGTTATTTTCAGTCGCCACCTTAGGGCAAAACAGCTGTAATATTTTTCTGCCTAAATATTAATTTCAAATACCTCGGTGCTGATGCATAGGACATATTGGCAGGGAAATAAAATGTAAGCAAAGTAATTTTAAAAGGATTTAATGTTCTCTATCTTTCATATTTTATCATAATTGTTGTTCAATAACTTTTTTTCTGAACAATAAATTTGAAAAGGTTCTGGACATATTGGTGAATCTGGCTCATAAACAGATTTCCTCAGTGTACTAATTGTGACCTTATGAATACTTGAAACAAGCACAACTGGCGAATCCGTAAAAAGTAACGTCGTCGTGTGAGACCAAATGTTTTGTGTATTTGGAACCAACAAGAGGAGTGAGAAAAGAGCTTTGCTTCTTTGGTTGCTTTCCAGATTTCTGCAGGTCGTCTTTTGAAGCTTACGAGGGAGACGAAGCAGAGCTGCAAAAGAAGAAGGAGGTCGACGAGATCAAGGAGGAGCGCTACTCTCCTTGGTCGGCAGAAAGAGAGCACGGCGCCAGGAATGGCTCTCCTCCTGCGGCTGAATCACGGGACGTTTACAACACGGAGCAGCTGGTTCCTGCTCCGGCATCCTACCAGCCCTACAGGTGACTACTGGCAAAGAACTTAAATGACTGATTTATGGCCCCCCACAAAATACAAGTTGTGTTAAGTACGAGTGTATTAGGTACAAAAGTAGAAATGGTCAATTATGTAGAAAAGGGCTCACCAACCTCTTTGAAGCTGAGAGATACTTCTTGGCTACTGATTAATCCGAACCGCTACTCGATTGTTACAACACATTTGTTCAAATGACTTTTAATAATGGTATGATTAGGGCCTGACCTATGGCCGCATCTCCACAATACTGATCTTCTGTCTTTGCTTGACAAGGTTCCACGAGTACGGAAAGTCTCCCTCCCCATCCTCTAGCGTCGGAAGCAGCGCCAGCGGTTCGGGCCGCAGCAGCTTCGAGTCGCGCGTCCCGGAGGTGGCCGTCTCCGATCACGACTCGTCAAAGCCCCGGACGCAGGAGGTAGCCCCCTCCCCTTGCGCCCCCCAGCATTTCCCGAGCTCCCAAGACTACCCCGGAGTGCTCAACATGACTGTGGCCCAAGCAAGCAAGCCAGGCGTCCTCGGCCATCACATCTACGGCCCTTACGGCGCCGAGCAGCCCCTGGGACAGTGGAGTGGCTCTGGTCCGGCCCAGTACCCGCCTCCTCATCACCTGACCGCCGACTACACCACGCAAGCAGTGCATCACGGCTATCCCCATGGCAACGTGACCGAGTGGAGCCAGTACCCACTGTTTTCTTATTCTTGCTGGTGAGCACCTCTCCATTGGAGACTGAGTGACTTCCTTCATGCCGACACAGTGTTGCTCACGGTGTCATGCGTGCACGTTTTCACGCAGTCGGAGGCCAAGGCCTGTGACGACAATACAATCATCGGTGATATCAAGTAATGAGCCGTCTGGCTGGACTGAGACTTGCCTACAAAAGTGTGCAATGCCATACTGAGGATGAGGAATTGCTTTATCTTTGAGGTGTCTATTTATTTTGTATTTCATTCCATCTTCTAATCTAGTGAGTATATTATTTTTGTAAAAAAAAAAAAAAAAAGAGAGAAAGTGTGCAATTAATTTCTGTCTCCCAGTGTTGATGTGATCTAAAAATAAAGACTAATATGGTCTGTTTGGCGTCTCTTTAAATCTTGGCCATTTGCTTCAAATGTATTTTGGATTAGATTTTTCCTCTTATCACACTTCCCACAAGTACAAGGCAACAACAGCAGACTTCACATTGAATAAGCACTAATTAATTAGCCTTTATATTATAAACAGCATGTAAGGCACAAACATTTTATGTGACCTACTATCAAAAAAGTGTCTAATAAATGTTTTTTGCTAAATATATAGATTTTGTTTTCCATTCTGGCCAAATATCTAATAACAAATATTAGAAGCAGTTTGTTCATTTCACACCATCATTAATTAAAACTTCTGATTTCCAATTAAATTGGTTGTTAACAATGTATAATAACATTGATTATGTAAAAGATTATGGATATTTTTCACATCATAACGCCCCTCTGAGAGAAACCAGGATATTTGTGATCACGTTGCTGTATTGGCCTTTATTAGATGTGGACGGAGTGTAAGGTAAACATGCCGGCCGGTCTGTATGTCTGTCTGTTTTCGGCAATGTTTAATAAGCAGCACATCTTTCAATGGTGTTTATTTGTATTTCTCCATTGTGGCTCTAATGAGCGCCACTCTGTAGTTTCGACAGGCCCAGCATGCATTAAAGACTGTGTGTAAGTGCGACTGCAGCTCACCTGCTGAGGTTTACCCACTAGCATCATAAAGCAAAGCACGACTTTGGGGGGGGGACTTTGACTCTTGTTCTTCATGTGAATGGCTGGAAAAAGCATGACAATGGGGGGTTGGTGGCCACCCTTTCACAACTGGAAAATACAGGCTGAATAGTGCGCTTCCACCTGAGATGGATATGAGCCACTAATGACTGTTGTAAATTGGGGGTGGGATAGGGGTGGGAGGTCATCCTCCAGGAACATATCTCATCTAGTGTACAATTCATTATGTTGGAGGAGGGGGGACATGCAAATCGCCAATTCCATCATTTTGACTTTGAAAAAAACGTTTTTTGAAGGTCAGCTAAATAATATAGGGATTCCGTCTTTTGCTGGCTAGTTTATGTTTATCGTTAGGAACATGGGAAATAAAGGTATGATAGAGAATAAACAGTGGGCAAACAAAGTGAAGTATAAAAACTGGGTGGAAAAAAAGTGTGCAATGGTAAAGTTCTTACCAGCGCATTTTTTCTTTGGACACTACGAGCTTGCATAGCTAAATGTATATTTAACAACTTATACTCTTATGGTGAAGATGCATATGGTTGAGTAGCAGTCTACTGAGTAGTTGCAAAGGAGTCACAACATAGGAACATTCTCCTCCTACATAAAAAGAATAAAAAAGAAAAGTACTGTTTTTTTCTCTTTACAATTCCATTGGGTGTAATATGCGTGGTCTCACAATAAGGTGTAATGTGGGCCTTTTAATTGCTCTGATAATGGTCAAAGAGCAGCACATCGACTTGCACTAAGATGTCTGTAAAGTCCGCTGGTGTGGTTAAGTGCAAGACATATGTTTTAAGTATCCCTTGGTGGTACTAGAGCTTTAGAAAAGAAGGATTGACCTATGTTGATCGTAGACGTCCACGGCTGGTGTCAGCAGGTCCCCCCAGACAAGCAGCACAATAGTGTGAAAGATAGCAAGTGGGGGGCTGTTGAAGGCGGAGGGGGGTAACAGATGTAGAGGAAACACCCTTGAGAGGAAAGCAGCAGTCAACCTTCATAAAGCTGATGGAGTGTAGGGCCAAATGGAGAGGAACTAGAAGAGACTGGCTGGCTGGAATAAAAGCAGTAAGACTGAAACTATTGCAGTCCCAAAAGTCTCAGTCCACCTGTGGAAATCCAGCTGCTTCAGAAGGTTTTCATCTACAAAAAGACCTCAGTCCCAAATTGCGCCGTATTTTTACATGACTATCCAAAAGATAACTGGTAGAGAACAATGATAGTTAAAAAGGCCTAATTCAGGGGAGGTTCTTCAGGTCTGCTTAATATTAAAAATAATTATGTCTCTGGTGATTCAACAGTATTGTGTGTACTGGTGGTTTTTACTGAACTGGAACGCCTTGAAAAATTAATCGTAGAAGCAAATGAAAACTGAATTTAAAAAATAGAGTTATGAACAAGACGCAAGAAGAAAGGATCAAATTGATACAATTTTTTCATTTTTTTTATTTTAATAATAGGCATACAACTTATGTTGACAGTCTATGTTGCATTATAAAAGGCTTTTAGATTTTTGCAGCTCCAGACAGGTATGTTTTTTTTTTTTTTGGGGGGGGGGGGGGGGGGGGGGGCAATATGGCTCTTTGAACATTTTGGGTTGCCGAACCCTGTCCTAGAAGATCTTTAATGGTGAGCAAAAAATATTTGGCTACGAATAGTTGTTAATAAGAATTTTTTGTTGCATGACTGGACAGAAGCATAGTAAAAGGTATATATTATTGTTTATTCTTTCTTTACCACAGAAATACATTTGCATATTTTGGGTGACAGGTTTAACCTGTTACATGGAAGAGAAAACATGTTTAATAACATTTTGAGCATCACAAAGAATGCAAAGCAATGCAGAAAAAAAGAATGACAATTGTGCAACTTTTTTTTAACTCATCTGGATCATTTAAATAAACGTGAGGTATCAAACAGAAGCAACCTAATTAAAAGAACAAAATAGGCTTGGTTTGTGTGGTTATCTAGATAATTGATGACTCTGCAATTCTTTGTGGGTTCCATCATGACATAATTTGCATAATAAGTCATACTAAAGAGAAGGAACACACAAGTCACAGTAGTAACATTCGTGATTTGGTTTTCATCACACAAACAACAAAAACATCACTTTTCCGATGTTCAGATTTTTATCTTGCTGGACTCATGATTCCATTATAAATCAATGCATGAGACAGCCACTGAAATTTCATTGCGATCCAGACGACCGTTTAATGTGCATTTTGCTGTCTAGGGAGCCCACTTTTATGCAAAATCGGGTAAGAAATGTTTTGTTTAGATGTATGGCGGTTTTGTTTTTCCTCGACCAACCTGTTTTTTTTCCTTCTTTTTAAAATATAGCAGGTGCGGCTTCTATTCAAGTGGGGACAATAGACGGAAAATTATGGTATTTAAATGGTAGTCAGCTGCTTTCTGCTCATATTGCATAGTCATTAGAGAGAGGTTTCTTGGCCATAAAACAGGTCATACGTTAGCTTACTCTGCCATCAATTTAGAATGCTTATGAAATGTCACAGCAGATTTGTCCTATCAGCATTCTTCATTATTATTATTATCATTACTTATGAATCTTATGAAAACCCAGTGAGCTAAATAAAAAAAAAAAACAAGGAAAGATTCAGAGCTCCAAAAAAAATAGTCTAGAAATTTTTACTTGCATCTGACAAAAAAAAAAAAAAAAAAAAATGTTTACCAGTGTAATAATCAATGAATATTATTTCAAAAGGGATGGGAGAATCTCTGCACAAAAGTTGTGAACTCCTGTTTTGTGTCATGTTTGACAGAATAACACTGCATATTTTAACTTTGTATTTTAACCATTGTTGGGAGCAAATATTACACTACCTTGTGATGTTTTATTTGGCTGCACTGTCCATTGATGAGGATTTTATCCAATCAAGTTTCATGCCAATCAAAGATGCCCATGGCCTTCTGACGCAGTCTATATTGAAAATGGGACTTGTTACACTCAAGTCCCAATATACTGTAGCAGTCTGCCCAATACGATTCAAAACCAGCATCAACCAGTACCAAATGCACAGTCCAATATTGTCTAGTGTATCAAAGAGCTATTTGTAGGTATATCTAGCC
Source organism: Syngnathus floridae (assembly GCF_059516105.1). Taxonomy (NCBI): domain Eukaryota; kingdom Metazoa; phylum Chordata; class Actinopteri; order Syngnathiformes; family Syngnathidae; genus Syngnathus; species Syngnathus floridae. Next base: position 11,923,700 of record NC_142417.1, on the reverse strand, counting down.
CAAAGTAAGCTGGGATGGGCTTCAGTGCACCGTGCTATAGAAAATGGGATTCAAACAATCAGTTCCAAAGAAGTTCCACCCTTATGCCCATCGCTAATCGGGGAAATAAAGTTTAATGCACACATTCACTTCAGAGGCACTAATAAGAAAGGGCAGCTAGCATGATGTAATGCTGCCACAAATACTTAGATATACATGACAAAAGGTACCTTAAAGTCTAGCGCTCATTAATCATTAGTCTTCATCCGTGCTTGTGTGTGAGCTGGAAAAGTCATCTCCCCACGATAACTTGATGTGCTGCTCCAAGCTCTTTGCGAGTGCCATCACAGCTGGCGGCATGAGCGCCACGCAGGCGGCCAGGCCCGAGACGCGCTCCTTCATGGGAGCGTCGCTCTCCCACTCGTCTGTGTCGGTGTTGAACACGTGAACGTATTTCATTCGGTTGCCTTTGTTGTGGGAGCGTCCTCCCACTACGTGGATGCGACCGTCCAATATTGCCATGCCGGGTTCCCCATGGCCAGCAGGGAGTGGGCTCAGTAAAGTCCATGAGTTGTCTGAGGGATCAAAGCACGCCGTCTGAAAAAATACAAGATACAGTATTTGTGGTAAAATATAAAAAAATCTGAGGAATTCATTAAATGTAATTTCTTTTTAACCTACAAAGCCATCATTTCAATACTTAACTCTCAATTTTCTATGGTTAAGAGGGTGAGGGCTGTTGTTTTGGATTGTTAAATTTGCTCGTTTTATTTTTTATGTCCAATTCATTATCAAGAGTCCTGTAGGATTCATTTAGCCATTTTCTCTTCCTGAAATTTGATAAAATATTCAGGTTTTTTTAGATATATCTCAATGATTTTTCCAATAGGTTTAATATAAGTACAATACAAAAATATAATACTGGGAAGCAATTGAACAGTGACAATTAGGTAGCAGATTGCAAGCCAGTTGCAGAGCACATGTAGACAAACAACCATTCGCACTGACATTCACAGCTTAGTGTGTTTGTTTAACCAAACCTAGCTCGCATGTTTTTGGCTGAGTACACGAAGAAAACTCACACAAGTTACTGTACCTGTAAGACATCCCGCCGGTAGCCATGCTCGTCATTACTTCCACCAATGACATAAAGGCGTCCGTTTACAGCAGCCATGCCGTGCCACGCTCGCTCTGCTGGGCCGTCCGCACATGCCGTCCAGTGGTTGGCTTCCGGGTCGTAACAGGAGGTCTCGCTTAGGTACGCCCGGTCTCTGCGTCCACAAGTGATGTAAATCTTGCCATCTAGCACCGCTCCGGCATGGGCGTAAACCTACAATTAAGATTGAGCTATTAAGACAAGGTTAGGGTAGAGTTCTTAAAATAGGAGTGGTGAGTAAGTGGCGCCCTCGTGTGCACACAGGCGGAGTTACAGCTCTTACCTCTCGAATGAGAGGGGACACAAACTCCCAGGTGTTAGTATGCGGGTCGTAGCGCTCCACTGAGGACAACTCCTTGCTGTAGTCGCGACCTCCGATGGCGTAAATATGGTCGCCCACCACACAAACGCAGTGGTCCGCGTGCTGATGCTGCAAAGGTTGGATGGAGCACCAACTGTTGTGACGAGGGTCGTATCTAGAGAATGGGGTCAGGAGCAGATTATTAGGACTTCAAAAATAATGCGAGTGGATTGACCTCAACAAAAGCATCCATCATAGATTCCAGATTCCACAAGTAATTTGATGACCATTTTGACTACGTCAAAAATATTACAACAATTTACGTACACCGAGGTTGGAAACTAAAAAGCAGTAAATTGCTCGGTTATTTTGATTTGTTTTTTTAATGCTTGATTTGAGTTGTATTTAAGTCAATATTTTTCCTTGCATTTCATATGAACATGAAATTGCATGTAAAAATTATAGAGACCCCTTTCTGTTAATATAATAGTTTTTTTTATAGACAGACAGACAGACAGACAGAAGCCAAAATGTTGCCCTCACCTCCAGCATCGAGTCTCTGCACGAAATCCACTGGTGTTCCTGTCTCCACCAATAAGATACACAAAGTTGTTGAGCACAGCAATTCCCTGGTTGGACATCCGGGGAGTGTTCACTGAATTAAGAGTCCTCCACTCCTTCCAGCTAGGGTGGAACACGTGGAATAAGTGCTCGTTGTCCGTATGAGAGGGGGAAGCGAACATCCCCCCGAAGGCTAAAATACAGTAGAAGGTGGAACGAGGCTGTGTGAGAGGACTCTGAAGGACAGGCTGCCACATCTCCTGCTCATGGTAATGCAGGGCATCAGACACGGCTTCCTTTAGCGGGCACTGATCCAGTTTATCGTGCAACCTCTGCAGCACTTGCTTCTCCATTAGGCAGAAGCGCACAGCATCAAGCATCTTGAGATTGTCCTGGAGTACAGCAAAATGAGCAACATTTAGACACGCAGTGAACACTGGTCAACACATTTTTACAAATCGGCCCTCTTTCTTCAGCACATCAAGTTTTCATCCTCATAATATGATAACAATGACAGAAACTAACCCTAATCCTCTGATACATAGCTACAAATTACAGTGCATGATAACATCGGTATTGCTTTTATAACTCAAACCTTATGATGATCTGATGATCCTTGTTCTGAACTGCTGGAGCCTATCTCATCTCTAATTAAACTTTAGCTCTTGACCTGTGTTAACATACATGACGCTTGCCAGGAAAAGAACATGGACACACCAGACTGACCTGCAAGTACACCTGGTCACTCTCCACCTGCTCAGGACTGTAGTGATAGTGAAGCGCTGCCTCGTACACCTCATTCTCACTTTGCACATCCAGCTCATCACTGCTTAGAACTTGGAAGACTTCTTCTTGGGGGAGTCGCCGGTAGACATCTGTGCGGGACAAAGCCTGCAGGTTGCTCAGGATGTGGGCGTGGACTCTGGCATTGAGTTGCCGCAGTCCGTAGAGATCGGCGAGGTGATGCATCTCCAATAAGTTGCTCTCGTCCAGCCAGGAGAAGAGGAACTCACAGCAAAAGCCTATGACATCCTCAAGCTGAAAGACATGGGTGAAAAAAATACCAAATGACAAATTGTGGATGTTCATCTTTGGGGTGTCTTTGATTTATCAGTGCTGTGTATCATGAAAAGGAAAGAAACCACACCTGCACCAGTGTGGCCGCTATTAGGACTTCCTGCACACAGTCCAGGTCGAGCTCTATCTTTGAAGTGTAGATGTAGTCCAGTATTTTGTTCATGCCCAAATAAGACACTCCATGGATTGGGATCTCATTCTGCTGCATCTCGCGAAGGCCTCCAGTGAACATCCCTCTAAGGAAAACATTGATAAGAAAAAGTGTTGGGCTGAACAGGGAGATGTCAATGATCACTTGGAAAGTTTGATCTGTTAAACATGCCAATCATCTATCACACCACTGTACCATCCATCATTACTTCCTTGGGCTTCTTCACATAGATGCAAAGATTTGGTTTTTTTTTTGCACCTGTCCACTGGATGTACCTCCTCTCTGTACTTTGACTTATCGTTGTCCCTGATCCACTTCTGCTGTCATCCACAAACTTCATGTTTTTGGTGCACCCCTAGCTATGTGTAATTAATTTCAATATTCAGTTATGTAATTACAGATAACCTTGCTTATTTGCTGTCTTAGTTTTGACAGTAAAGGCTTCTTTACATTCCCTGTAAACCTAAAGTCTAGAACAGTATGTGAGGTTGTTGTACTAAGTTCATTTTGTTTTCACTTGTCAATCACTTCACTGGTTCTTTTATCTCAAACAAGAGACTCTGATGAAGGCGGAAGTACAAGCCGAAACATGTCAGGTAATGCAACCTAAAATATCTTGTTCGAAATCAAAGAACCAGTGAAGTGTATGTGAGGTTGGTTATATGACGACTGGGTAGTTATCACACAGACACACACACTTAAAGTGGTGTACAAAATCACATGACAGGAAGGACAACTATTGATCTCACACTAAAATCAACGCATAATGTGACAGAGGAATGGTGAGTTGCAGGACAGCAAATGTCATGCGCCTGACGGAATGTTAATTGCAATTAGGTTCCTCGAAGTGTCATTAATATCGACTTTTAGTAGTTGCCTTTACAGCTTAATGACTACGCGCTGCTTAGTGTTATTAGAAGCAGCATCATAATTCCACATCGCGTTTGCGCTTTGACAAAACAGACAGTTAACGAACGATATAAGTTTGTTTTACCTAAAATAATCGCAAGCAGCAGCGAGAAGCACGCGGTGGCCGTGGAGTGCTCGACCCTCCACCAGAAGCACCACGTCCGACAGGATGCCAGCTTGCCTAAGCCCCAGCAGGCTGTCCAGCAGGCTTTGGGAATGGGCCGAACTTCTGAACGTCTGACGACCGCGGCCACCGGATGAGGAGCCGCCGGTGACCGAACCGCCCACCAGACTCAGCTGTGCGTTGTCAGCCATCGCAGGATTGTGTTATTCAGGCTTCATCACCTTAGATGTCTGGCGCTAGCATTATCTAGAAGACTTCCAGTATGAAGTCGTTAAACAAACTACTTCTCCGGAAAACATCAACAACAGGAAGAGGAGGAGGGGTATGGGCTGCTGTCAGGGGGTTACAGTTAACCAGTCACGTCACTGCGACAATCACAGATTATACAAATACAATGTTCAAATTCAAGTGCATGCATTTACCTCGAATCGACGGTCAGATGTAACCTAAGGTCATCATTGATTAGGTAAACACTGCTAGCGAGCTAACGAGATAACGCTTAAAACCTCACTACTTGAAGGTCGAAATAAACGTTTGCCAATAAAAGAACGACAGCAATAAACACAGAGTCGCGATATTAAAGCACACCGTTTTTTGTACAATTTAGGATTATATAGTTAGTTTTGTGATTTTTGACGTTTGCTGATCTGTTTACTTTGAGGCGCTACTGTGTTGATCTGATGTCCCATTGGTTACGCATATTTTATTCGCCTGTGTATTTGCTCACATGAGCCTATCAGAAACGTGCAAAAAACGTAGCTTAAGCAATGTCAAAATACTTGAAGATTTTGTAGAAAGAATTTGCAGTCACATTTATTCGTTTTGTATTCTTGACTGTTTCACACAACTACACATATCGAATAAATCTATGTGCATTTCCGGCGTATCGTCCTGCAATTACAATTTTAAAACACTAGAGGAGGCTCTTGACTATTCAATGGGTGCGGGACGGGTTCAGTGTATCGTGGTTGTCTCCCAACCCAGAGATGGTGGGTTCGATCCCCCAACCATTATTTCCATCTCGAAGTGTTGTTGAGCAAAACACTGAAGATGATGAGGAAGCAGTGTAAAGCGCTTTGAGTACAAAAAGGAAGAAAATGGCTTTGAAGGTGACATCCCATATATTACACAATAATTTGGGTTTGTCCTATTTGTATTCTCTCTTGATCATCGCACAACACCATTAACTTGAAACACTTGCCATGTATTTACTTTGTGTAGTGGATTGAAGGGAAACTGAGGTTGGGTCTATATCCATCTGTTTCATCTGTACAAAATGACCAAATTTGTGACACTGTAGCACAAGTCTTCATTCCATGACTGACTACCAAAAACTGAGAGAGGACACAAGTCTTCAAAGCAACAAAGACAAGATGATGTAACAAAGGACAAACATCACCCCACCCCTAACTGCAGGCCTGCTGGGTGAGAGGCCTGGTCCTGAGGTCCCCCACAACACGACAATCCTGACTATCCTTTGGACCTTTTCTCATTATTCCCTGTACAGTAAAATAGAAAATTAATCAAAAATATGTTGGTCAATCCGCCTTAAACAGGTTTAATCCACATAGCCTATGTCTAGCCTAAAAGACGTCCATAAAATCATTCCAACACAGTACATGTAGTGTAGAGGTTTATACACTGTGGTAGATTCAATTGTTGCTCTGCCCATTTACAGTACAATGCAATTACACGGTGACCAGTCCAGTTTGTACTTTGAAATTCACCCTAATCCCATCAATATAGAAATCAGATGGAAGGACATACTGCTTCTTACACAAGTGCACAATAAAGAATATGCTGATGATACCCGTGTGGCAGTATAACCCTCAGATCATGCCGATAGATCTGGTTTCACTTAACCTTTGTGGAGGCCAATAAAGTTTGGGCTCGGCCATCATTAAGAGGAGAAAATTCCATCTTCTCTAATCAGGAGAAATCTGTGCCAGGGCATAATATAAAACAGAAGACTGCAGACACACACGGTTAATTATCAGTCCATCTGTTCTACAGACTTAGAATGGCGATGGCTTGTCAAAAACGGAGATAGTGAAGACATTTGACCCAAAAATCTGATGAGATTATAATCTGATATATATGTGATGATGCTTACTGTGAACTGAGTAAAATGTTACTTGTCCGGACGCAGTTTATTCCCTCAGCCAATGAGGTTGTATGTCAACCATGATTTTATTTTTATGGGATTAGTCAATTCCATATGAGAAGTTGCTGAGTCTTGTGTCAAAAGGAATTTGATGAGATTAGGAATGGATCTTGACACAGATCAAATAAATTAGTCTCTGCCTAATGCTGCTTATTGTTAAAATAGGTGTTTTAAATCATTCTTTCCGAAAACTAAAAATATAAACTCATAAAAACAATGCAAATGAAAAAGCTTTGGAAGTAGATACTTGTGTCTACATGATTAAATAAGACTAAACAATTATTTGATGTAATCTCCAATACTACTAGGTTCATTCCAACAATTAGTAATTCAAAAATGCTTCTCAAAGGTTTAAACGAGCGTCCGTTATGTTGTCTGCGTTGGACGTGTTTGTTGTGCTGTATACCAACACATCAGTTGTTTAACTACAAGTTCATGTTGAAGAGCAAAGGAAAACAACTTCACCAATAATTATTTGGGGACAACAAAACTCCAATGCTGCCATTCATTTTTATCCCAAGTGCTTTCCACATCTACTTCCTGTCATTTTTTTTATGTGGCCCAAAAGATTTTGATCCCAACATATAAACATTGACTCTAAATTGCTGACTTTTACTAAAAACCAATACATTTGTAGTCTTCAGATGCTTACCTATTTTTGACACCGTTAGCAGACTGCATTTCTAAAACGTTACCTTTTTCTAAATGGGAACAGAGGGAATATATCGTGTTGGCCTTTCGTACTCCTCTCACCATGATTTGTAGGGTGAATGGGAGGTTGTAAAGTTGCTACGGTGCACTCCTGGCAGGTGCAATTTTGCTGTTGCTGTTCTGTATTTAAGACCCGAGCAATCCATTTTCCTCCATACCAATGACCTATGGCAACTTGCTCTGCTGTTTGATGCCATCTGTTGTCTGCTTGCTGCGGGATGACATTTAATCCCGCACTTCACTGACAAATAACGGGGCTCATGTCTAGTACTTCTACAGGATTTGGATTTCAGATTGATATCTACTGGAGCAGTCTCTGGGCAGAAGGTGAGGGACACCCTGACTTGGTTGCCAGCTAATTATTTTGTTGCAAATTTCACCTGAGAAATATATATGGCTAAAAAATGAAAAATGAAAGAGCCTTTCCTCTTCTGAATTGAGATGAGAGGCAAGGTCACCTTGGGTGAACCATCAGTCATTTTAGGACTGACACATTTAGATGGAAAATCAATTAAAGGGACAATGTGTGAAAGTGTAATGAAGGTTCAAAAACGGCCCTTGGGATCAAGTTTGGCGTAGGCGAAGGATGTGGAAGTTTTTTTCAAATTCAAAGTAAAAAATTATTCTATTCTAATCAGTCGCACTTTCTGGCTCACACTACCTGAGAGACAGAGGATGGCCACCTTTTTAACACCCAGGCACCCACAAATAACTGTTTTCATCATCAAAACCATATGTTCATCATGAACAATAATAGAAGTAATTATCGAAAATTCCAATCATTCCACCAGCCATGTTCATGAGTCCTTAGATCGCTCAGAAACAATAAGAAATTTGCTTTCCTGCAAAATCCAGTATTTTGACATGATGGCTATTATGGTTGGCGGGCCAGTAAATTGGGCATTTTAAATGAAAGTCTGTGGCATCTGTGCATGGAATCCATGATGTATATTTTATCTTGGGTGACACGATGGCTTCTTACGAGACACGGAAAACAAAGTGGCGGATTGTCAAATTGACATCACATGGGGCCCACACGTGTGGACCAGTAAGAACTATTACACAAGACGTCACGCAGGCACTGCAGCGGCAGATAGCTTGTGCGGACGATGTACAGCTGTTCTCAAAAGGGGGAAGGTGGGCCTATGTCATGGCCAACTTGTCCCCGCATCATCACAGAATATCCCAGGCAACAGAAGCAACTTTATATCCCCGTCTGGTTTAACATGAAATTACTAATTAACATGCAGCTGGTTGTGCAGAACGTGCTGCATTTCCCGAGAGGCTTCATTTTTCAAACACTGACACATACAGTAACCTTGGTTACAACTGTCTTCCGAAACATTAGGATGAAGACGAATTTGGTCATATGTGCCACTGAAGATACTAAAGTCAAGCAATATGACCCCTGCGACACCATGTCGCAGCTGAAACGATTTGGTTCAGATCGATAGATAGATAGATAGATAGATAGATAGATAGATAGATAGATAGATAGATAGATAGATAGATAGATAGATAGATAGAGAGAGAGAGAGAGAGAGAGAGAGAGAGAGAGAGAGAGAGAAAGAAAGAAAGAGAGAGAGAGAGAGAGAGAGAGAGAGAGAGGGAGAGAGAGAGAGAGAGAGAGAGAGAGAGAGAGAGAGAGAGAGAGAGGATAACAGATAGGCAGATACACTATTTATTAAAGGAGTGACAGCCACAAAATAAACAACCACAAAAAAAAAACATCTGTAGGTCCATTACACAGATGTAAGGAGCCGTTTAGAATATGTTTGCGGCAGGATTCGTATGCAGACTATTTATATAAATTAAATTGGGTGATCAGGTTCAATGGACACCGTAATGAATCTCCCCTTCAATCTGTTCATTCAGCTGTTTTAACAAGCCACATCTCGTCTCCATCTTCTGTTAATGGCATAACAATACATATGCTCAGCACCATGCACCAAAGTTGTATTCTCGTTTTTTTTTGTTCGTTTTTATTTCTTAGTAGACCTAATGGTCCATAAGAAAAAGTGTATTTCCAAGTGGATAGTGGTTTAGAAACATTAAGGAAGAACAGAATGGAGAAATTAAGTGTTAGTATTGTGCTTGACTCAGAGATTCAACGCTATTGCATGTGGTCCATTAATGAGATGCTACACACAGAAATTGGATTTGTTTAGAAAAAAAGGAAAACAAAAAAAACAAGCGTTCATTAGCATATTGATTGTTCACAATATTGTACTCTGTTCTCTGATAATATTGTCTGAACGACCATCAAATTATTTGATTCATGTGAAAAATTGTCAATACGTCAAGGAAATGAATTAGTCGGATGCCTTTAGTTGTGCTCATTTTTAAATATCGCTTTTATAGACGTCCCAAATATTAATGCTTTATTTGTTGTAATTTCTAATTACGAATAATCGTCTGAATATTATCATTCTTCCAAGTCATTTTGTTCAACTGGAAAGTCTGTCCATTGTCTTAGAAGATTTTTTGTCTAGACCTATTTTGATCAATTTTATGGACTTTAATCTAATGAAAAGTCTGTTTAATATCATCTTACAAAATCAGCTACAGTGGAGTCCAAATGTATTCATCCCAGGGTGAAGCTTTTTCTCTCTCACACATTTAGACACACGCAGGCACACACACACACACACACACGCACACACCACACACAGAGTGTATATCATTTTGTATAGCCCCTTCTAGTTTTAGACCTACTTTAACTTAGTATCCAAGTGTAAAAAGAAACTTTTGAAAGCAAACTTTCGAGGGCAAAATCGATGTGTTTTGCCTTTTATTTTTTTTTATTTACCACTGGGTTCACGTCGAAGTAGAGTACCAATAGGGTGAGCTGTGTGTCAGACGTGACCTCTGCGACTGATCTGGGTTGTTTGTCATCGTCGATTACCTGTAGCATTTTGGCATTTGTTCTTGGCCGAGGTTATATAAAGCCTCCGGGGACTTAAACGACTGCAGTGATGGTGTCAAGGATCACTTCAACCTTCCTCATGAAAAGGGCTGTAATAAGGCGGAGGATAAGATTGTGCTCCACTCAATCGGGTGCTGTGTGCACACAAAACACCGTCGCTTGAGTGGTACTCAGAGAAATATTGAGCGACATAATCAATGTTATTTTCCTCTCCTCTTCCTTATTTGACTCAATGGAAAGAATGGATTATGCCCCACTTAAACGCTCATAATGACACATTTTAATATTGTACCTATGCTGTTTTCTGATTGTTTGAGCAAATCCAATATAAGAGCTGTATCGAGTTGTCCACCTTTACACGGGTAATAATGTTCAATTTCATATCAGAGAGGTGTTGAATTTAACAATTCTGTTAATGATGGTGGCGAAGATGTACTTTGCAGGAGTGTAAAACTGTAGGTGGTGCAGCAGACGGAGCGCTGCTCCTTGAAATTGAGTAATGCATTAGATTTATGTAGCGCTTTTCTGGACACTGTTGATTCATCATTTTTGTGTTTAAAATGAGCTGACTGAGCAAGGAGTGTTACTAAATGTTTAAATAACTTGATACTGAAGAAAACTAATGAGATAAATATATAATTGAATGTCTAATAAGTGAACGTACACACTGACCAAAATCTTGTCTGATATTTAGTGTGATCTTAGTCAAGAGCTAAAACAAATCAAAAATGCAAATGTATCAAAATGTCAAACTCTTTCTAAAATCCTCATCAGTTCCTTTTCCTTTGTGTAAAAACAGATTTTTAAGACCTTTGAGGATGTAAACAAACTTTTTTTCTTCATATCATCGCAACGTTGTGTGATGCAAGTTCAAAACAAATAACTGGGTCATGTGCATGATGCTCGCCTTGTGTTGTAGAAATAGAATCGCTCCGTGCAGCGGTGTTTCCTGACTATCAATGAGCCGAGGCACCCATTTTATGTTGGTAAATTCTCATGGCATACTGCCAAAAAGTAAAAAAAAAAAATGTCAATAGGTGATAGGTGAAAAAATGATCTCATCTCCACTTACTCACAAATGGACTCACTCAGTGTGAAGTCTGAGCTTGTTTAATTGGAATAAAAAAGATGATATCACTCACAGGGAATCCTGACCTTTTCTGTTGGATGTAACGGCAGTAGACTAATACACGTATAGCTTTATTCTACCTTCCGCCATTTAATGGACAAGTATGTTGTTGTTCTGCCTGTCCTGATACGTCGTTGGCAAAGGTAGTTGAACAAAGATATTTCCAAGTAATGAATAATAATTTTCGGACAAATTAAGTGAGACGGGATAATTTCCCATATCATGTTTGATGATCACAGCATACAAATGTGCCTCAGCACCCTGGTTGGAAAGCACTGCTGTATAGCCATGCTGACAGTTTTCAGTTATGACTCATGCAATAATGTGATAACACCTTTGCCATCTGCAACCTCACTCATAGATGGAGCTTTAAATGCATACTGCTCTGTTAAAACGCAGTTAAAAATTTATTTAAGAGACAAGCCATACAAAGACAGCAGTGACTAATTTATTGGTTTAACAAAAAGACAAATTAACATCGGAACAAAATGTGTTATGCCTCACCCAAAATGATGTGATGCGCTGGAGCTACCATGTCATACTCAAGTAATGTTACCTTGGATTATATGGTCTGTGACACATTCAACCTTTAAAAAAATGGCACCTTTGTGTAAATCTTGGCTTTTTTATATATGTCTCCCTTGGAATCCAAATAAGGCCATTTGTTTTATTTAAACCAATATGATGTTTTATGTAAGTGTAGACAGGGAGGGATGTCTAAACAGTTGAGTCAAGTGAATAAGGGAGTGTGCTATCAAATAAATGTTAATAATCTTTGACCTATTGTATTGTAAATATTTGTCCATGTTATCTATCCTTGTTCTCCATGAACTCCCTGAATGTTTGTTTTACTAACCATAAGACACATTCTTCCTCCCCAGACTACAAAAGCTTATCTGTCTTCCCTTTTTGAGCTGGGACAACTTTCCGCTCATCAACCTGTCACACAACTTTGTTGTCGAACCATTTCATGTCACCCGAGACATGAGACTACTATGGGGAAAGGATTGCTTCTTCAATCAAGATGGGAGCAGAAAAAAAAAAGAGAGGGGAAGAGAACTGAAGGTTGTAGAAAGATGCTCATTAGAGGGATGTAATTCCCAAGCTTTTCATCCTAAAGTCTAACATTGGTTCTTGAGTGGCCTGTCACCCATGTCTCAGTGTTAAGTGGACACCTACGGAGATGCTGGCGGTTGTTTCACTGTTCTTTCTTGCCAACAAACAGCTAAGACTGTGCTCGCCAACAGCCTCCATTTGAGATAGCCATGTGTGGGGACAGTGTGAAGAGGCAGTTAACAATCTGTTGCTCAAAAAGAGACATTGAAAAAAGGAAGTCGAAAATAAAATTAGGTGTTACCATCAGTGGAAGCCAGACACCCATTGTAATCGAAATGATGTTTGGACGAAGAACACAATAGAACAGCCTGCGCATGGAAGATCTCATTTTTTCTCTATAACCTGCCAGAGGCCAATTACAAGACATTTTGCACTGATAAATGACAAGCAAAAATGTGATGGCCCTCTCAGAATGAACGCACAGCAGTTCTTAATCTAATGTGCAAAGCAAAACATTCAAGAAAAAAAATATATTTTAGTAGTGATGACTAGTGCATTGGGGATGGTGAGATAGTGGCTGACTAGATATTATGATTTCTCCATTATAGAGCAGTTAGAACAGTAAAGAAACACAGTAGCCCTGTAGATAGAACTTCTGCATCATAGTTCTGAGGTTCAAATTTGTATTTTAAAGCAGGTGTTGTCAAACGGTGGTCCGCGACTCTCTAGTGGTCCGTGGTGGTATTGCAGGTGGTCTGCGACATTGCAAATGGATTGTAACATTTTTAAAAATAAAAATGATTTATCACTCAGATTTGATTTATTTTCCAGCTAATTTTGTGAATCATTTACCCATCCAAAATATGTCAAATGCAGCAGAGATACCCAAAATAGACATACAGATGCAAAAAAATATCCTGTATAGACCTATCCTCCTTTGGTGCAAAACTAAGTAATATTCTGCCAAATTAGTGGTCCCCGAGGTGCTTCTTGGTTATAATGGTGGTTCCTTGGAAGAAACCAATTGAAAACTCCAGTTTTAAAGTAAGTGACGTCTTGGAATTACCCATACGTGCGAATGTGAATGAGAATGGTGGTTTGCCTTCATGTCACCTGTGACGACTCATTGGTGTACCCCAGGGATAGGCCCCACCTCCCCTGCAACTTAAATGAGGACAAGCGCTTCAGAAAAAAGACTGAATGGACAGTTTTTCAATCAATCAATCAATCAATCAATCAATCAATCAATCAATCAATCAATCAATCAATCAAACAACATTTATCTACATATTCTTGATTCATTATCATCACAATGTTGTGATTGCAGTAATTTCTCCAGTTTGCATATTTCTGAATTTCTGTTCCTGCCAAGCAACAAAATCAAGCAGAAATAAAGTAAACGTGGGAGTATATGTGTAAAATGGAGGGTGTAGATGATGAACGAAAAGGGGCCCTTAACTCTGACATTCCCGTGCCAGAACACGCTCGGCCGGCAACTTTCCTCAGCTACACCCCTTCATCACCGTAATGTCTGTCACCTGCTCCCTCTCGTTGTCTCATGTATTTAAACCCTCCCCGTGTATTCCTCCTTGTTGGTGTCTACTGTTGTGTTCCGTCCCTGTCCGCGCCCAGTGTTCCTGTCATCTGGTTTTCCCTCGGTCTGTCTGGAGGCTCACGGTCAGAATTTTATCCTTGTCCAAGTGGACTTCTGTCGGTCGGTCTGTCCGTTTGCTGGCCGTGAGTCTCTATCCCGTCTGTGTCTTCGGTTCCCCACCTACCTCCCTTCCAACTCCCTTTCCCTTCAATAAATCCCTTCAAGCTGCATTTGGTCGCCCTGGCTCCTCTCATTTCCTGACAAACTCCAGTGATCTGTTATGCTTCCGCAGTGTAGACTATGCGCATCACTTGTGCTGAATTTAAAGGGAATGAGAGGAGCCACTTGCATTGGCTAAGAATCAAGCTGGATGTGTTCCGTCCCACTACGGCGCAAACGCCCATTTGAACTTGTGCGCTTTTACAAAAATGCAACAAGAAAGAAAACAAAAAAAACCCCATGAATTTTTACACTCTTATTGGCCAAGGAGTGTGAAGCAGATTCCTATTATTGTCAGAAGTGACGGTATTAGTGTTTATTGCTATTATTGTGTTGTGAAAACAAGGAAAATCATTAATATATATTGTCTTTGTTGTGGCAAATTTCTTAAACTGATTAAAATGCACATATGTCAACTTTAACATTGTATTTGTGATCTGAAGATTAAAGCGCATATATAATTAAAATGCAAAGAACTAAATTGCATTTCACAAACTGGAGTCTTACGTCCGAACAAAGAACCCGCTACTAATTCGGACAATTGGTGCTCGTTTTCATACCCCACTCTTAAATGAAACAAACCAACTTTAAAAGTTAGGGTAAACGTGACCATACATATGCAATTCATAGTTGTTGCTTTTTTTTCACCAATGCTATGTCACTGCAGAATAAGTGAAGGTCTGACATTTCTCCAGATTGGTGAAGCAGACCGTGTGCACATTTCTAATCATTCAATGTCCCCACTGGCCCCTTGTGCATGTACGCGTATGTGTGTGAGGGGGCGCGTGAGTGCGCGAGAGCGTGCGTGCCACGGAGGAATTGATTATGTAACATGTTCCCAATCACATCGTCTTTGCGCGAGAATGTGAGTGAGGTCGCTTTAAGGAATATCTGTGCTGCCATCAATCGTGAACAGCAGGACGCCTCCTCCTACCTTTTTCTCCGACACCACCACAAACTCTCTGTCATTGTGGCTCACCTGGTGACGAGCAAAGCGACTCCAAGTCAACACAAGAAGCTGCATTTCGGTAAGAAACTAGAGCTCAATTCTAAGAAACTGACTATTTATGCAATCAATATTTAATATCTTTATTGAAAAATAGGGCGTTTTTGATTTTTAACGAGCAAGCAATGACAAGCACCCTTGTTGGTTTCCAATGAGCCTTTGTGCGAAATTTGACCCCTGCCGGCGTTTTTAATATTCCAACTGAAATATTGACTTAAAAGACTATTTCAAGTGGATTGCAGAGTCCGCTTTTAGTCTCGCACTTTGTGTGATGCTTCGTGCAAAGTGCAGCGCTTCATGCTATATTGTGCTGGGTGTCCCACGTACGGGAGAGGCGTGGACGCACTTGTGGGGTGCAGCCAGAGAAGTCTCCTCCACCTGCCCGAGATATATGGAGTTAGATAACTCCATACCGCTCGCACGCACGCACGGACGCATGCGCGCCCCAAAAACTCGAGGCTCAGCTGCAGACACGCCACAGCATGGATGGTGGGCAGGACTTGCACCATATCGCTCGCGCGCACGCAGATTGCCGCTTTCACACTTTTCATCCTGTCATGCTTCTCTTCCGCCACTGCTGTCTCCCATTTGTGCATGAGCAAGTCCAGACTGGTGCCTGTTGTTGTTGCTGTGTGTGTGGGTGCTATGACTGCTTCAAATGACGGATGTCCTTTATCAAAAATTAGAAAAGTCCTCCCCCCCCGCTAAAAAAAAACAAAAACAAAAAAACAACAACCATACAGTATACTTTTGGCATGTTCTTTACAGATCACCGGGATCATACAGACGGACAGACAGACTCGTGATCATACAGTGCCTAAATAAAATATTTAATCTGTATAATTTTATTTCTTGATTTTATTATATATCTCTAGGGAAAAACATTCATTTTCAATATATTGAACCTTTACTCAATATCTAAAAGCCAATAGCCTTTAAATCTCTGCATAATATGCATTCTAAGATATTCATATATTTCTATATACAAATAAGTACAAAAGAATGTTTTGAGAGTAGTGATGTTTTTCTAATTAAAAATAAAGTAAATAACATTTGTGTAGCCCCACTTAAGCCCCTCCAGCATTTCTCAAATATATTTCTAAATTATTTTCTCAGCCCCCCATCAGTCAAGCCCCGTTTAGCCCCTTTAATAGTCCAAGTATGACGTATGTGATATTTAAATATTTTAATTTGCTCAAAGATAAGGTTTATTTTGTTTACCTGTATTGTATTGGTGCACCAGGAGGGCACTTTTTAAAATATTAATTTGCAGCCACCCCAAGGTCGCGGATCTTGAATCTGCAATCAATAATGGACCTTGATTGTGTGAAATACAAGCAGGGAGGAATGTGTTGTTTAGTGATTAATTGACACAAGTGGATGAGTCATTTTGTTCAGGAAAAATAAAATAAACACGACCAATAATCAGTATTCTCACTCTCGTCTCATATTCTCGTCTGTGTCCGTATACATATTTATTTCAATCTTGATTAAGTCTCTGTTGTCCACAGCTCATTTTTGGACCAAAAAAGTGTGATTTGAAACAAGTATAATGAACTTGATGACTATGACTTGATAATGAGAAGTACCTGAGATAGCAAATGTAATATCTCAAAGAGCCCTTAACGCTGGTCAAGCTGAGCTCTTCGACCTGTTTGAATGTTGAATAAGTTGAAGCAGCTTTGTGTCCGGCTCCGCGTCTGCACCGTTGCCCTCGCTTTTCTTGTAATCACCACAGATGAAACTAGCACTGTAATAACAGAGATACCCTCCAGCAATTTATGTCCCACCTGTCAACAGCTATCAGTGTTAAGGGCTCTTTAAACAGAAAGTAATAAATCTGCTATCTGTTAGTTTTCATTAAGTTAGCATAGCCGTTGCAAGCCACACTTTGTGAGCTGTGTACAAAAGCGACTTAATCAGCATTGAAATAAATATGTATGTGGACACACAAACACAGACACTGCACGCACACCCCCTCTTGTGTGCGCTCCTTTTGTTTGCGTAATGGACCGTTTTCCAAGCAGCCATTTTGGCAAACATGCACGTTAATGGCATTAAAGAAGGCTCTGTTCTTATTTGCAGAGCCCTAATTAACATGATTAGGGATAGCTTTATTTACCTCCCCCATTCACGGCGAAAGAGCTGTGATGAACAAAGACGTAGTCGTGACTTTGCAGTCCTGGCCTATCTCCCTTTCGCAAATGGCAAACTATTAAAACAATGGGCTGGTGAGCTATGAGGAAAATGACAGACGTTCATGGTATCAATTCCCATTTCGAAGGCCTGTTCTTCCAAAGATAGAAATTGAGCACATTCTCCCACTCAAGAAGATTGAGGCAGTGAGACAGGATGATTGTCTCGGAGCAGTCATTACCTCCATCATTATAGTGGAAATCACATGCTATTTTAGAGACGCTATAAAGTCTTGATCCGCACGGCTCACTGGATGATGTGCTCCTGCCGGGCAGGACAGTGATGAAGACAAATCTGCTGAATGAGTGACATTCCGCTTGGATGCAAATGAAAACATGCTATTCTATAACTAGCATTCTCAGCATGACAATATTTTAATAGTTTAAGAGACGATTCCTATTTAATGATGAGGACTTTTCTTATTTCCTAGCAGAAAATGAAGACCACTGCACGGAGGAAAATGATGAAAGGCTCTAGAGACTGCCACCATTACTCCTAAAATAATTGCAAAAAACTTAATTTAACAGCCCCTGCGCATTTCCAGTGACGCCAAAACAATGGAGCAAGAGCTCAACAGCAACCACAACCAAGCCTTGTGGAAAGAAATTCCGTGGGATTTCACAGAGGACTGCTCGCTCTCGTTGAGCGGCACCACCTTCCTCATCATAGCGTACAGCGCCGTTCTGGCAGTGGGACTCGTCGGGAACTCGTGCCTGGTGCTCGTCATCGCCAGGCACAAGGAGATGCGCAATGTCACCAACATCCTCATTGCCAATCTGTCCTTCTCCGACATCCTGATGTGCATCGTGTGCCTGCCGGTCACAATCATCTACACGCTGATGGACCGCTGGATCCTCGGAGAAACTCTGTGCAAGCTCACACCTTTTGTCCAGTGTATATCGGTCACGGTGTCCGTCTTTTCCCTCGTCCTCATCGCCATGGAGCGCTACCAGCTCATCGTCCACCCCACTGGATGGAAGCCGATGGCAAGGCAGTCCTACTT
Organism: Syngnathus floridae; assembly: GCF_059516105.1. Lineage (NCBI taxonomy): Eukaryota > Metazoa > Chordata > Actinopteri > Syngnathiformes > Syngnathidae > Syngnathus > Syngnathus floridae. The sequence continues at coordinate 11,905,438 of NC_142417.1, read as the reverse complement.
AGCGGTGGCTCTCACCTGGATCACGGCCTGTTTAATCTCCGTGCCTTTCGTCAATTACAGCGTCCTTACATTGCCCTTCCAGAACCTCAGCGTCCCATTCCCAGTTAATGACCAACTTGTTTGTATGGAGCGCTGGCCTTCAGTTCAAGCCCGCCAGGCCTACACCACCTCTCTGCTCATCTTCCAGTACTTCTTGCCGCTTTCCCTCATCATGCTGTGCTACCTGCACATCTATCTGCGGCTGAGGAGGAGGAAGGACATGGTGGATCGTGGCAGAAACACCACGCAGAAGAACAACAAAGGTGCCACCAGGATCAACATCTTGTTAACCGCCATAGTGGTGGCCTTCGCCCTCTCCTGGCTCCCTCTCAACATCTTCAACACCGTCTTTGACTGGAACCACGAAGCCATTCCGTCCTGTGGCCATGACATCATCTTCTCCTTCTGCCACCTCGTGGCCATGGCCTCCACCTGTATCAACCCGGTCATCTACGGGTTCCTCAACAATAACTTCCAGAAGCAGCTGAAGTCCACCTTGCTGCACTGTCGCTGCTGGGGCGTCGCAGAGCGCTATGAGAGCGTGCCGCTCTCCACTGTAAGCACAGAGGTCACCAAGGGGTCGGTCCTGAGCAATGGCTCCAACAGCATCAATACTTAAAGCCAAGATTTGGGGTGAAAAAAGAAAGCAAGCGGCCCGTTTCCCTCCTCAGCTACCTTTATTTGATCCTTTTAAGGCTTTTTGGTTTGTTCAACACAAACGCACGGTTGACATTTACAGAGAACCTGACAGTAACTGACCAGAGGGAAGTAATGTCACGTCCCCGGCATGACTGCTGCCCTCTAATTGTTCCGGTTCCTGAATAAATGGAAGTGACAAAATGACAGGACAACGGTTGGAAAGGCTTGAAGTAATAAAGGTTGACTACAAAACACACTTCACATAAGAACTTTGTGCATTTGCACCCTGTACAGTGCTGTGGGACCATGAAATATTTATTATATCCATCTACCAAAAAAGGCTAGACAAGATGGCATCTTTTCATGCTGAAGTCAATGTATTTAAATATTTGCAGCTTGCTTTGCAAACTGTGATTCTGTGCATTGGAAGCCTCAAATGAAGTGACTAGAACAGGGTGGGTGTATGGCAAATGCTGACAGCAGTGATGACTATAAAATAGAGTGTGGCCTGCGATGTGTTAATGATTATTGGCTGAGTAGACCATTGCACGGTCGGAGGGAGGAACATTTTGCTGTGGCTTTGGAGATTTATGTGCATTATCTTTACATGTTACTTTTGACCTAAACCCACAAACAGTGTAATAAGATGAGACTTTCCATGTTGTCCACGAGGACGTTTGCGTCAATATACTGTGTGCAAGTGTACGGAGGACCGAAAGTGCCAAAATTAAATAAATAAATATACCATGACATTTTTAATTAAAATGTCATTGCTTAATTAAAATGGCATTAATTAAATGTCTCATTTATTAATTTAATACTGAATTAAATACAAGTGGGGGTAGGTTATCTGATGCGTCATGCACTGCAACAATATATTAAGTGTTATGAAAAAATAAAATCAAATGAAATATCAAATGGGCAAGTCAGGCCAAAGTTTGATTCCTGAACTGTATATAACCCTACTATATGAATGTATGCCCTGTAAAATATGTGACACTGTTTATTTCACTAGTTTATTGTGTGGTCGGCAATAAAAAGCATTGTGTAGCATAGCGGGAAAAATATGTTACTCACTTTGGTATGTGGATTGAATTAAAACATTTACTGTTATCTTGAGTGATGTATTATATTCATTCATTGTACCATATATATATATATATATATATATATATATATATATATATATATATATATATATATATATATATATATATATATATATATATATATATGTATATGTATATATATATATATATATGTATATATATATATATATATATATATATATATATATATATATATATATATATATGTGTGTGTGTGTGTGTGTGTATTTATTTATACATATTTCTTTAAAATCATTTGATTGTCTCTTTGCACATTCTCAGACCACAGCAGATTTTAGATGCAGAATAAATCAAACTTTTACATTTGGTGTCTGCAATGTTAAACAGTGTGGGTAGGAAAAAACAACAACACTCAACTCAGAGCACAGTGGGGATTGCTAAATATTCATGCTGGTGGAACTCATTCCAGCACATATTCATTAGATACACCTGCACAATCTAAGCTATTACAAGGACTGTACTAAAAATATTTCTACAAAGATAACTGGGTAGTTTTCACTATCAGAGGTACAATCAATATGGTTATTATTGTAGTTTTGGACAAACATCAATTACACTGAGATCGAGAGCAGTGAGAGTACTCAATTCTTGAGTAGTCAGCGATACCAAGTACAATACCACTAGTACGTTTGAAATTTATCAAATATATAATTTTAAAGAAAGACATACATATATGCCACAATATAGCAATTTTCCTTTCAATTGTATGAAATCATGGCCATTGACTATTCTTCAAATTTCGAATGTCTAGTTCCAGACTGTAAAACAACCACAAGACGAGTATCAATGTGATGCCATCCAGCTCCATGCATTTTCAGTGACTATATCACGTATATGTAGGTTGTTTCTGACCTCTGTTAAAAGTGCTTCTGTGAACTTGTCAAAAGTTTTCCCAGGGCAACCTCTTAAATTAGCTCTCTGAAGGCCTTGTCAACATAATTGACTGCTTGCTTCCTCCACTCCAGTCGATGCCGCACTGACCTTTTCTGCCCCCAAAGGCAAGATGAGGGGCCCGAAGGCAGAGGCAAGCCAGAAACATTTTTTTACAATGCCGTCTTATGTTGTTGAGAGGGGATGAGGGATTTCTGGGTCATTAAGGTGCAATGAAACACTGGAGAACTATTGAGTTCACTCATTTTACACTCCCAATTTTTGGGGGTAATTCCAGAAAAGGTTTGTATGTTGGCTCCTTGTGTTTTAATTTTGGAATATTCTCATGGAAGGAATAAAAGCTGGCAAGACTGCAATCTCAACTTGCTGTTAAAGCAATGAGATTTCTTTTAGACGTACCCAAATAAGGGAAGTCAATGTTCATTTTTTTGTTCCCCCTGTTTCAATTACACAATCATAAATGTTAAATCAACTTATAGACAACTACCAAATCACACTCACATCGACGGACAATTTAGAATGTTAATAAAATATAAATTATTGATATTAAAAAAGATTCAATTTAAGTAGTCATAATACAAATATCCATTTACCAGATTTTATTGGTTTTAACTTTCCCAATTTTAAGCATTGGTTGATCCTGACCAAACTTTACAAAGGAAATAAAGCAGCAGACCAACTGACTCAATACAAAGATACTCAACAGTTCCACACTAGGAGTTTACGTCAACAATATTTGCTATGGCGTGTTGGCAGGTGAGAAATAGTGGAGTCAAATTGATATCAACTGTTGCTGTCTTTTGTTATTTTCTTATGTTGACCCAATGACATTTTCCACTAGGCAAGGTGGTTTAAAGGTTACAAGATTTTCAACTGAGCTCTATGGGTAAAGATATTTGCACCCCAGACTGGAAACAAATCAGAAATCTTTTCTCATCATTAACTACACATCCTGCTCATCTAAAAATAGATGTACAGTACATATATTCTTAAAGATTTGATTTTTTTTTTTTTTTCCCAACACCTTTTTGGTGAGCACTGGAGCGGCACGCTAGCACTCTCTATTATTGACCAGTTGCCACATGCCTGTTGGTGCAAGCCTGACTGGAGCCAAAAGCCCATTTTCTTATCTTAACATGAAGTCGAAAAAGGGGACAAACATAATCTTGCTGAGGGCGCCTCTTCAGATCACTTGTAAATCTATTACGTGATATCATATTTGTTTTCAACCGACTGACTAAAAGCGACAACTTGCCATTTGCCAGACTACGCCATGACTACCAGTTGCTAGGCAACCAGCAAAGACTTAAGCAAGTTACTGGTTCCAGACAAAGTCGTGCTTCAGTATTCACATGTCTTAGTGAGCCCCTGGGTTGTTGATAAGGGAAAGTTGGAGCCTAGGGCTGTTTTTATTGACAGCCTTAATGTGAAAATAACAATTAGTAAAAGTGTACTTTTATTGAAATTAACAAGACAACTGGGGAGTTTTTATGTGAAACTAATTGGTATCCACGCTAAAGTTAGTCAAAGTCCGGTAAGGACCAGAATTTTGTATTTACACATAAAAAAATTAACCTAATTTAATAAATAAATGCCTTTCAGCTTTAAAAGGATTGAATTAAAGAAAAGGATTTTCTGAATTTCCTTTCTGCCAGGCTTTTACTGCAGCCGCTGTTACTTTCTGCTTGTTTGTGGATCTTGCTGCCTTCATTCTTGTTTTTTCAGTAACAGGGAAGTTGGCTTTTTTTGTCTTTGTGTTTGGGGAGGCAAAGCAACAGAAGGATCTCGAATGGCTAAGTCACTTGCCTGGTCTGTTTAAAATTTCTCTTCCAATGACAAGGTTATAATTTCATTTCTTAGGGAATAAAAGAGAAAAAAAAAACAGCTGAAACAATTTCTAGCAGACTCGGCCAGAATGATCAAAAGAAGTAAGTGCTTGGATTCATTTCACCGCAATACATTTGGCAGGCTTCAACCATCTAAGATGTTGTGAGTACATTTATGTATGTTATGCAATTCTTTAATGATGGGAAATGTGATTTTGACAGTCTTGTATTCAGTGTTTCGAATATTGAGAAGCAGTTTTGTTTGTGTGTGGTGCATATCTGACAGTCTTCTTCTTCAGTCCTTCACCTTGTCTTGACTGATCTTGGTGACACAAATTAGAAATCCAGTGTGGTGCCTCTCTCCAACAGGTATTTTCTTGATTAGAGTGTTGTTACAAATCATACAAGAGTCCTCGTCCTAGATATTCTTTAATCACCCAAGTTTGCCAGCTCGGTTTGCTCTAGTTTCATAAATTTCAATTCTCTGATTGAGGTTTTTCACAAATTACATCTTGTGTGAATGTTTAATGTTATACTGTGCATATTTAACATTTAATGTATGTACAAAAACGGCTTTCATTAAAAAGCAGAGTGGATGTTTTATAAGGTGTACTATGTTGAGTGAAATTAGCCGCAATCACATGAACAAGCTTGGAGGGGCTTTTTGCACATACTGCTGTGACATCACATCAGTTGCAGATAATTCAGTTTACTCTTTTGCAATTTTGCGCAGTGACAGCTGTGTACACCTGTACATTTTCCCAAGTAAACAACTGAGACACCCCCAGCCCCTAATCTTAACCCCGCCCTCCCCACATCCCGGGACCTGCTTTCACAGACACTGCAGTGCATGAAAACACTAGCTCCAGGAAATAAAACTGATTTGGATTACAAAGATCAGGCAGCCCCTTTGACAAAGTTAAAGTTATGCAGCAATATGTTGTGAGGTTTTTTTTGTGTGTTACTTCAAGGAGCTGAAACAGAAAGAGAGCCACATCCTGTGCCTATCCGTTTATATATAATTGACACTAATAATGCCAAATACACTTAAAAAAAAAGAGAACTTATATACACATAGACGGTTATGATTTTTTAAAATTAAATAATAGGGAATGTTCATACTGACAATAATAAAAATATTACAACCCTCCTATTTTCTCACTAACTGGAATTGTTCATTATCAAACTGATAAACTATATCTAACATCATCAGAACGGTAGTAGGAATATTGACTTGCAAGAACATGTAAAAATCTTGAAATTTGTTGCTCGGTGCTTTAGGGGAGGATTTACACATAAGATGTATACATCTGTGATGGTTTGTTTGGCCAAGTGCTTTCAGCGCTGCGTGTACAATAAGATTTAAAACAAAACAAGAAACAGTATCTGGGCAACCCTCCATGCAAAAACCCCCAGTGATTTTCTGTCTAGTATTCTTTGTTTGCTTCTTAACAGCACATTACTTAAACTACTTGGGGGGGGAAAAACCCTTTCCATTGCCGATAAGAGCGCAGATGGACAGCAGGATATGAATAGTTGTCTATCACGTGTTCAGTATTTGTTTGTCTGCCATTTGAGATGTTCAGATCAGGAGCCTAAACTAGGCTTGTGATGGACAAAGTAGACCTCAACTCATGTTTGTTTTTGTTTGTTCAATCTAATCGAATGTAATCTATTATTATTATGAACTGTTATGAAATTTCCAATGTCTTTAGATGTGCTAATATGAAGGGCTTAACATTTTTGACAGTGCAGAGAAACTGCATACTTCATCTGAAAATAAACAGCACAATGTCAAAATGGCTGTCATTTGATCCCTCCAAAACATGTAGTCAGGCACAGTGCCTCGGAGAACAATTGGAAATGTACTGAGCGCGCTCTGCTACACTCTGGACCGTTGGGCAAACTCAGAGGTTTTTCAAATGTGCTGTTCACAGATGGAGCCGACTGGCTGCTCTGGATGGTGAGAAAAAGATGCAGATCAGTCAAGATGCAAGGGTTGTGGGATGAAAGAAGATTTAAACAACCTCATTCACTACTCTCAATCTAGCCTATTCCACTTACTGACCTGGAATAGTTGATGGCCTAGCTTTGGCTAAAACAGCAATGATTTACAGCCTCAAGGCCAGGTAACAGTGAACACTGTAGCAACCCGCTGCTGGAAATCAAAGAAACATTTCTGACATGCAGGCTATCTAATGTACATTTAATTCAACAGCATGGCCACAATTGACTGATTTCCAACATATACATACGTACACACGTAGTACAGTGTGTTTTGTAACAGTGCTAAGCATTCAAATTTACTTCCATTGAAGTGTTCGTAACAAACATGGATGTATGGAGTAAAAATACCTTTTCTGATTTGTGAAAGCCACAATATCTCCATCTCTTTCTTCTCATCCTCATTCCAAATTGATGCCAGTAAATAGTGAGATTTGACTCTTTTTTCCTTCGCATCTATTGTTGCAGGAAAACACCGCACAGTCATTTACCAACTTTTTTTTATGTTGAATATCAGATTTATCAATTTATTTCTCATACAGCAGTCAGCACATTTGTAGCTTTTTGTGTGGAAGTGTTCCTTTCTTAGTCATTTAGTGCCAGTACAAGCGATACAGACCCTGTCAGGCAGTGACCAAGGTAGACCATTCAAAACAAAATAATATTTTATGAAAGTCGAAAAGTTTCCTGGTGCTGCTTTAAGTCGTCACTGTCACTGATAGAGAAGTGAATGCATTTATCTGACTTGAATGTATTTTAAGTGCAGGACCCAGAATAAATGGATGGAACTTCCAAGAAGTTTTCTAGCGCCATTTAGTGGTTCAATACGAAATTACGGCTAATTTGTTGGATATCATGTAGTGAACAGTATTTTTAAATATCTTGTTTTAATAAATAAGACAAAGACACGATTTATTCGTGTTAAAATACAACCTGAAACACTTTTGTAACCAAGAACAGTCTTGTCTACAAGTATATAAGAAAGGGAGGGGAAGTGATCCAAAAGAATGAGGTTAGGCTCAACATTTCACATTCATAAAGGATGTCCAGGACAGCAGGGGGAATATAACAAAGGATGTTTGGATTAATGCATGATAAAAGAGTGCAAAATGAGGAACTGAAATGACAACGAGTGGAATAAAGGCCTCAGCTCCTGCTTTAACTTGCTCATTCATCTTGAGAGGATAGCGCACAGTTGGGAGTGGGTGGGTTGAGATGGGGAGAGATTGATGAGAGAAAACCCTAGATCTGCCATCAATGAATGGTAAAAAGATTTTTAAAAATAACAAATTAACTTCAAATAGAACGGTAAAATAAATGGCATAATGGGGAAAATAAGCAAGATTGAAGAGAAGAGGGACCGACACAAACAAGTGCAAGACTGGAAAAATGAAGTAGAATGGTAAGGAAGGTAGATGGGATTAGAATGGAGATAAACAACAAGGAGAGTGAAGCGATGGGGAGATTAAGAAAGGAAATCAGACAAGATGAATGGATGTGAGGCACAGAGGAAAAATAAAGGAAGATAAATGAGAAAGAAGGATCGATATCTGAAAGGTAGGGATGATGGGTTTATTTATGAATCATAGCAGTCAAGTCCTGGTGCCCCACCCTGACCAACACATTTTAATGATTAAAAAATAATGAATTTTTTCACACTGGACTCCGTAAAACACACACAGACACACAAATCACTAAGTACTGTGCACATGCAAATATGAACATTTATTGTTCAACCACATTTGTTTTAAAAGGTTCTTCGTCCAGATTGCTTACCAGCAGTATTTCCCTAAAAGAAAAAGGGGGCTTGCTGTGAGTTTCAAAAATAATAATAGAGAATAGAAATGATTTTAGTCCGAAGCATACATTTTGTAAGATGAATACAGACACACACACACACTGACACATTTTCTCCCTCTCTTTCTCTCACTATACATACACACATACACCCATTTTAATTATCCCGCGGGTTAACGTAAAGCATCATTGGGCTCCTGAAATGCGCTACATAAATCCAAGATGTCATTATCATTAGTCTCTTCATCATTTTAAAATGCACCAAATGCAGAACTTACATGAAATTCTTTCATCCTGCATATTTTGGCAAAAAGTGACAAATGTCCACATGCCACAACTCCGCAAGGCTTTTCCACTTGCCGAAAGCCATCAATCACCTTTAGAGGGCAAAACACACGTTGATTTGATAAAGGATGGATGAAATGAATATGAATGAATAGACAAATGAATGAATGGAGTGTCGTGGGAGTGCTTACCGGTACATTGGTTTGCTTGTCTAAAAGGAGCAGCTCTCTTTTTCCTCCAGGGTTCAATCCATATGACCAGTGCTGACTATAGATTACTTGCATTGACGTTGCCAAAATCAACAGCCACAGCACCAAGGACTTCATGGTTTTACTTTGCACAAGACAAAGTTGTCGATACAATATAATTAAATGGAAATCTGCCCATAATTTATAAACATCATAGATTTTGAAAAGTCAATTTTACCTTTTGTTGTAAGAGGAAAGCTTCTTTCAGCTGTCTGCTGTCCTTAGCAAACCTTGCAAGGTATATATTTGGTTTTCTTTCCTGCCGAAGCCCATTCATTTCACTGCAGGGGGTCGCAAAGTGGGATTAAGCAGTCCTGACCTTCAGGGCAAGCAAAAAATTAATATGCTCTTAAAAGACACATCTCCAAAATTAGAATATCATAAGGGGTTCGGAATATGGATGGAAGTAAAAATGTGGATTGAGGTAAATGTGAGGTAAAATTCATCACCTTAGCGTGAAAGCCAGTATTTCATTATATTTTTATGTCATCTTTATGATTGTAAACAAATAAAAATTCTAATCGACTTGCATTGTATAATGCACATGAAACAATCAAATTATTTTCATGATCAAAATTGGCCTTCTAAAAAGCGTGTTCATGCATATGCAGCCAATACTTGCTTGGAGCTACTTTGGTATGAATTGCGGAGGTGATTTTCAGCTTTTCCACAATATTTTATTTTATTGGGACACACTAGCACATTGGAGAAGTTATACTTGTGTCGATATTCCAAGACTTTTGTATGAAATAAAGCGTAACAAATGATGGCCAAACAAAAAAGACAAAGAAGATTCCTTTACTCTCAATGAGTTTATTTCTAAGAGTCAAATAATGGAAAAGTATTTCCACAGTCAAGTGCAATAATCATGAACAAGCAGCTCTGTGTACACCCCCACTTCAAAACAAAACAACCATAGCATCCACAATGTTTTCAAATAAATAATCAGATCACTTCTTTTGGGATTCACACCAACGGTGTAATTCGCCAACATTACCTTCATCAATCACTCTCACAAGCTTGGTACCTTCTGTAAAATAGAGTAAAAAAAATGTATTGCATCAGAGCAGCGCTGAAATACAGCTAAATATTTTGACCGGTCAAAGACAAACAAATACATGTAGACAGAGACAATCCAGCAAAGAGAAGATTGTTCCTTGACAAAAGAACATCTCCCTATATCTATTTACAATCTTTTTTTGGAAAGTTTAGGAAGCACTGGATTCAATGTACATAGGAATACACAATTTACATTTTTTGGGGATGAAAAGATATACTTGTGCAAATAGGTTCAAAGCATGATTAAGTGTATATATAAATGGAGAATTACTGACAACAATGGCCCTGATTATGTGTCTACAACCTTTGGGCAAAACAAGATGACTATTTTCGTCTCTCTTGATTTAAAAAGTAAGATGTGACTTTGACCTACATGAACATTTTAGTACGCGGTGCCACAGTTGATTACTGTACGTACATGCAAATGGATCACTGATGCAGAAAAAACAGAGGTAGATCCACAGAGGACAAGGATAAGAACAACAATCAGCTTTTTGAGCACAAAATATTGAGTGCTGTAACAGAACATGATAGGTGCAACCTGCATACCTGAGCCGTGTTGACATCTTGCTCGTGACGTAGTTTCACAGCAGCATTTTGAGCCTTGACACTTTGAGCCTTTGGCTTTCGATTATAAAGCGTTGTATCAGGCCAAAGTTACTTTTGGTGAAAAGTACAGCAACACAGTCATTTTTACGTGACATAGCTGCTGATTCATTCAGAAGCAGCAACCATTGTCTGGTTTGAATGCCTATTAAATCAGTTAATATATTGTGCTAAAGACTAAATGATGTAATTGTATTGCATTCAGACACTTCTACACACATTTTAGAAATGATTTTCTTTTATAATGTACGTATGTGGATAAATAGCCCCTCCATGAGCCATCACATTATTGTGGTGGAGAAGTTTATGTGTCACACTGATCCTCAGAGCTAAGCTGTCTGGGTTTCTATGCCCCTGTCAGGGTCGCTCATGACAGACAGGCACCAGACAAAGCAGATATCAAGAATACTTTGAAAACCTCCTCATTTCCACAGACACGTCTTTGAGGAAGCAGAGTCTGGTCAGTTGAGTTGTGTTTGTGTCTTGCAGACAAGTACGTCCCCATGCCTCTGTGTGTTTTGTGCCGCTTTCCTTCTGTGTGTGTGTGGTGGACAAGCAGACTCTGGACCAAAACGCTCCAATTCAGGAGTCAGTAGACTATTTTGAGTGAAGCATGGTGTCTGTGGTCAGTTTTGAGTTTGTGTGGGTCAACGTGCGCCTTCGTCAACCCCGTTCCCCTTTCTAACCTCCGCTGCCATGTTTGACCCTTCCTCAATTAACATCATGAGGAGGAGTCGTAACAGTCGCGTTCAACAGGAACTTGGATTCAGGAGGATCAGTGTGGTTTTTGGCCTGGCTGTAGAATAGGTGACCAGCTCTACACCGTCAGAAGGATTCCTTGATGATGCATGGGAGTTCGCCCAAACAGTCTACATGCGCTTTTGGACTTGGAGAGGCCGTTTGACCGTGTCCCTTGGGGGATCTTGGGAACGGTGCTCCAGTACTACAGGGTACTGAACGCCCTAGTATTTAGTCCATGTAGCCTGGTGTCAGAGTTTGGTGCGCAAATCTTGGCTTCCCTGCTTAACCTGCTTCCCCTGCGACCCAACTCCAGCTAAACGGCAGAAGATTGATGGATAGCTGAACACACACTAAGGTACATAAAAAAACCAACCCTGGATAAATAGTGTGATATCTATAGCGAACATGAGGTGGGTAGAATGTCAGTGAAGTGCATACGATTGATTACCTGCGCTAAATGCAGGCAAAAAAATAAAAAAGTTGAGACTGAGCGCATATACCATCAGAGGCTGTAGAGATTAAAGGAGTGGCTGAGTTGACGTGCATGCTCAGTTATCGAACGCTCTGCGACATGTGCAGTGGCGTTAGCATCTCCTCAAAAATGGCTCCTTTCACATTGGATCCCCTCAGGTTAGCCTCTTGTAGATCACAGCCAGACAGGTCGCAGTTCTGCAGCAAAGAAGCACATAATAGTATTGGGATCAAAAACTATAGGAAGCCTCGCTGTGATATGAAGAGTCCGCAAGCCAAGATTTAATTAAATCACTTCTTCCTAGCCTTGTGTGTCGTCCATCTAACTCAAGGCTGAAATTAGTATTGTCTGCAAAATCAACAAACAAATCTGATGTGATATTTGTGAGTGATACTGGTGCTGGGTAATCTAGTGCATTGGTCCCTAATTTAGGTTCAGTCGGGTTCATGCATTTGTTGGTTTAGTACTTTGAACAAGGTGATGTTCATGCATGGCTCATTTTGTGCACGAGTAAAAATCATTGATGTCTTGCATTTGAAAAAAAATATTTTAGTTTTCACTAAAGAGGGGTTCGGTGAATGCGCATAAGAAGCTGGTGGGGTTCGGTACCTCCAACAAGGTTAAGAACCACTGCTCTAGTGGGATAATGCACATGATTTAAGCATAAAAAAGAAATTTTACATTAGCGATTTAATAAATATTAATCGCTCTGCTGGACTCATCTCACCTCAAGATCCGTCCCTGCTAAAGTGGCACCCCGCAGGTTGCAGTTTTTCAGCTTTGCATTTTTCAGAGTGGCCACCCGCAGGTTAATGCCGGTCATTTGACTTCCTTCCATGTCGACTCCTTTCAGATTTGCACCTATTGGCAAAAATATTGACTGGTAGCAAACCACATCACAACAAAAGACCACCACATCTGCCTTGCTTAAAGAGTTGATGGGTTACCTTCCAGGTTGGCCTTCAGCCCAGAGGGATCTTCAAAGTTGCATCCTTTAAGAGAGGCACCTTCGGCATTGGAGCAGAGCATCTTCACGCCTTGTAAGTTAGCACCCTTTGAGACACAGCGTGTTTTATTGAAAATGTCAAGATTATTTCTCACTTTGGATATCCATGTGTATACTTCTTATGTGCTTCATTGGGCTCGTGTGGGTGCATGTGTGGACAGAACTTCACATAACAGAGAGGGGGAGGTGTGAAGGGGCTCTATTGTTCAATGACGTAATCTCAGCTATTCATTCATCTATCTATTTTCTGAACATTTTAGCTGCCTATGGGTGAGAAGCGAGATATACTCTATAGATCTTATGAAGCTCTGGACAGTGACGTACAGAGCTTTGTACTGGTCGCCAGCTAATCGCTGGGAACGCAATCTACTGTACTCAAATTCCAAATGACACTCAGCAAATCTTTGAGAAGAGAGTGTACAAAAGACCAACTCACATCCAGGTTGGCTCCGGACAGATCGGCCCGCTCCAGATTGGAACAGCAGAGGTTGGCGTGTGTCAGATTGCAACGGCTGAGATTCGCCATCTTAAAATTGATGTAGCGCAAATCAAGCCGGGACAGATCCGCACCACTGAAATTAAGACCCTAAAATAGTGAACAAGAGGATCATACACATGCAACATTTCTTGAGGTCGTATCTTAATCATATCTTTTGACCAATACCAATATATAATTTCAGTCTAATCGTCTGGCTTATGCGCACAACTAAATAACACACACACATAATTATTTACATAAATCATATTCAAATGAATAAACAGTGTTTAAATAATTCTTCAGCATTTGGCAATTACCTGTCACAATCTACAGCACACTAACCAGCTACAGCATTATAGCCAGCCATGTGCTTAATATAATAGGAGCTAAATCAGGAGCTGAAACATCGATTCTGACAAACTTATTTTGTAAAATACACGTCACTATTACATTAATTCCGTTCCTTTAGTGTCAACCATAACTGAAGATTAATATCTTTGTAAAGACAGAATATATGATACAGATTTTGTAATGTGCAAGCGATCAAAGTACTGGCTTGTCTGCGCATTATGAAGTCTTACTATGGTCTGACTATACATATTTCATCTCCTTTCTCCAGTCTCCAGACTTTGTAACGTGTGAGTTTCCTTAACACATAAATCACAGGTCTTGGACTGACAAATAATCACATTTCATGAACAAATCTATGGAATGCATTTGATGCTCCCTTTAGGCTGGAGCCATGTGATGCAGTCAGATCATTATATACTGTATTGATATTTTTAAACTTGTATTACCTGGCAACGGAGCTCAGACTTGGTGGGTGTAGCCAAAAGAAAACGCACAAACTCCTTGCGGGAAATGGGAGAATGGTCTTCGGGCGGCTGGGAGTTCTGGTGTGCATATATGACTGGTCAGTGCACACAGCTCAGCCAGAACGACACATCTTGAGAATGTCAAACTACATTACCTTGATGACCAATTCCAACTGATCGGCAAGTTGCTCAATTCCAAAAAAACGAGCCTCCTCAAGAACACCTGGAAAACATGTCATCACTGTTCATATGTATTCAATAGGACTGAAAATTTTTCAGTAATTAAAATACCGGTAATTTGATTACTTGTTCATCCATGCCATACATTTATATTACGTATGTTTAATCATTATAAATGTATTCTTACCTCTGATATTTATGCCCTCATTGATAATAAGCTGACCATGCCTCAAGTAATTAAGAATCGGCTCAAAGTATTCAGGGCTGCGGTCGATGAGGTAGGCCCCATGCTCATCTTGCTTGTTTCCCCACACATCTGCAGCAAAGAGACAAAATAATTATCATCGGAGAAATAACTTTGACAAAGGCTCAGATTGAATATGAAACAAGAGTTGGGTAGCTTTAATGCTCTAGTGTACCTTTCTCTCGAAACATGTGAGCTAGCATACTCTCGGGCTCTTTGCTGACCAGTGTACTCCTAATATACAAAGGGATACAAACAATACAAATTTGAGTGACTACAATTTGCAGTAGGTGAAGACACATTGATGTAACAAGAGAGTGTGAGAAATACCTGGTAGTGGTGAAAAGACGACCACCAATATTCAGGGTTAACCAGTCAGTGTGAGCACCTTGTTGATCAGATCCACCTTTGACTTCATTTGGAAATTCTTTGAGGAATTACAAATGTTGTCTTCAGATTTACTCAATGGAAAATAACAAACTACAGACATAATCCAACTCACCAATAAATGGATCGCCTTCTGAGACATACAGCACGTCGTCATCTCTATTAAATCCGAGGCAATACCATTTAGAACAAGGCAATAAGGTTTAATTTACATATTTTCGTTGTGTCCTCTTACCTGATTAGGGCAATGTCATCGATGAGACCTCCTTTTCCATTATATAAACAGGATGCTTTAATTCCTAATTTATTGCTGGCTACGGATAGTAAGTCAGACAAAGCCCCATAGACTGCTACAACCTGAGCAGAGAAAATACATTTACTGTATTTATTTATGTTACAGTCTTCGACAAGATTGGAACGAAATGGCTCGTCAGCTTTGATGCAGGGCTTTCTGAGCTGCGATTGGGTGTGAATGGGCAGAAGAGTACAGGAAACAACCTTGAATTGGGGGATGAATGACAACTTATGCGACAAATACTGGTACGAAAACCAACAAAACAGCGTAGCAGGCCAAACGTACTCGCATAACAGCGAGTTGAGTTTTTACCTACCTTGCCATTTTTAGACGTCCCGTTAACGAATAACGTGACTCTTCTCATTTTTGCTCTTTGGTTATTGGTACTTTGTTGGAATTTAAAAAAAACACTTGCCTGCCTGCTAGCATGTATCGTGTATCTCAGGCTTACTAGCTAGCAAGAAAACACTCAACAACACGAGATTGCCGGTGCGTTCATGACAATCTGGAATTAATGTAAATATTCAAATAGTTGAAATAAGATCATTAATGACTGTTTTTTGAAACACTAATATTAATAATTTTGCAGTGGGTTCTCACATATTGAGTCATTATTAATCTTAAACGTGACCACGAAGTATTGAGATTATCTGTATCTACGATAATTTAAACTGAACAACCGTCATTGAAGATATCCTCTGACTGCCGCACTGCAATTGGTTGAGCAGGAATTGGCGTCATACGTTTGGGACGTCGATGGTGACGTTCCAGGTAGCAACATTGAATCGTATCGGTCTAGTATTTTGTTTACAAATAAGAGTTAGATCATTTATTGACTACATAAAATATCGTATTTTCCTCAAATTAGTTCAAATCGATGTAAGTTTACTATCAACGTTTTTGATAGCGTTAATGGGTGAAGGCAGACGTGTTAAACCAATGGAACGAACATTTTCAAAACAACTTGAAACTAAGAGGCAATTGTTTATTTAAACGCTTAAATGATGATGATAGAATTCTAGTCAGTGCACACAAACACAATGGCTTCTGATGGAGAACATTGTTGCTCGTGCTGCACCCTCCCTGTCTCTTCCAGTGTTTTCCAGACAGTGAATGAGATGGACTTTGAAAGAGGTTTGTATCGTTTAACTAGGAGACATTAGAGTTTAAATTGTATATAGAGGTACAAATCTTATCGTATGCAGGTATCTGGTCTGCCGCCATGGATGGAGACTTGAGGCGGGTTCAGTCACTGATCCAAAAGGGCACCCATCCAAACCTCAGGGACTCAGCTGGATATACAGCTCTAGTTAGTTCCCTAAGATGTCATCATTGTATTTATTGTTCCTGATCCATGTATTAAAAGTGTTTTGTTTGTGCACATTTTGTTTCAGCACTATGCAAGTCGCAGTGGTCATCTCACTGTATGTAAGTATCTTCTCGAAAATGGTGCTTGTGCATCTCCTCAGACACCAGGCGGTGCCACGCCTCTCCATCGGGCAGCATTCTGCGGTCACGTGGATGTCGTTAGATTGCTGCTCGTCTATAAAGCCGACCCAATGATCTCTGATGATGATGGCGCGTCTCCTCTACACAAAGTAAGATATACCTGCCAGAACATAGTAATGGGCCCAATGATATTAAGATCCCTATGTTTGAACTGTTCTTGCTATTGTCTGTCAGGCTGCAGAACAAGGTCATGAAAAGGTGTGTCAGCTCCTTCTTGAGGCCTGTCCCCCACTTTGCAGCCAGAAGAACAAAAGGCTCCAGCTACCCTTCCACTTGGCCCCTCAACAACATTTGCAGAAGATTCTAAAGCAATTCCAGTAGATTAATCCCAACCAAGACTAATTGAGCAATCGAAGGCTTGCTCAAAGAAGCAAGAACACGTACTACACTGGAAACGCGTTCAGAGTGTCCTTACCTTCTCAGATCTTCATAATGCCTTATTACTACAATCCAAGTGTTCATGTCTCTGTCTAAATTGTCAGAATGTTGGTATTGTAACTGGGATTGTATGTTCAATTCTAATAATGACTGTTCTCTTTGTTCTTGTTCCTATTACTAAAACCATACATACTCTTATTTACATCGGCATATGTTGAGCTAGTCATTTACTCTCATCTATTCCGAGTAACGTAAAGTTTTTTATGCATGCCAGGTGCACCATCTGTTCTCTACGAGCGATTGGTTTTCCAAATGTGGAGAGGTTTTAAGCAGAAGAGACAGTTTTAATTCAAAAAGAGTTGAACGTTTTTGTGTTTTCATTTGAGTACTGTGAATGTTAACTGTGAATGTTTGTTTACATGTGAGGTTAGTCTCTGCTGGCTGGTAGTATGAGGCCAGGCAGCAGGGGGAGCCATCAACTAAATGGACTTACTGCTTTGGCCAACCATGTGTGACCTCGTTCATTCTTCCTGCTCGTGTTTAGAAAACTAGCTGTCTGTCAGTCTGAAAGACCATAAAAAGCCAGAGTGGCTGCCACAGTTAATTTTAACACATTGCCCTACATAGGTAACTAAACAGCAGTGGGTTGACTCCTATTTTCCATTTGAGTTTTAAAAAATAATTGGGTCTCTCATAGTAGGAAAACTTACATGCAATATTTATTTTGTCACTTGCCAGCCATAATTTAAAAATTTTAACCTGTTTTTAAATGTTCTTGTATAAAAGGACTGTGTTACAGATGTCATTGGGGGGAAAAACACAGTTGAGACTTTGTTGCTCATTCTACCCTTTTTTTCCATCTTTCTTGTCATACGGAAAACAAATATCTTGGTTACAAAATATGGAGACGATATGCTGTATCTCTTTGTTTTAAGTTCTGCACGCCTACAGTACCAAACAATCTCATGTTTATTGTAGTCACAAAAAAAACGATATGCAGAGAGGGGAAAACAAAGAAGGAAAAACTGGGAACACATCGGCCTTTCTATAATATGAAAACAGATGGGGAAAATCTCATAATTGAATTCTACTTTGGTAGGAACCACATGTATTTGTTGGAGACAAATACCTCTCTCCTTTACAGTGCAGTGCACTAGACAAAAACTAACTGCTCCCTTAAATCTGAGCAAGTTTCATTGGGGCCGGCCAAACTACCTTCTAAACCACATCCAGTGCGGCGACTGGATGGGTGCCAGGCCACATCTGGAGCTCATTGCAGCTGACGCCACACAGCACAAGGAGATGGGGTGTTGGGGGCAGATGGGGTGGTGTTGGGGGTGTTCTAGCTCAGAGGACTTTGCCAAGAGTGCTGTTTACACTCAGTGACGAATTCTTCCTCGCACACAGCCAAGAAGCACGATCACCCAACTCGAATGAGTGAGCCTTTTTCCACCCAAATCAGTGAATCATTTAGCATTCATTACATTTTGAAGAAAGAGCTCATTTTGCTTTTTAAATTAGCTGTGGTCTTTACTGGCTCACCTGCTGGTTAATGTTAAGCCAGGTGATATTATCATATGTGGTACATACAAATGTGGCACGTGAAAACAGAAACAGAAATGTACTCTGTTTCTAATAGTTGTTTTTAACTCATCCTCATATAATGAGGACATGTCGCTTTTTGGGATGTGAACAATGAAAAGGTGTGATTTTTCTATGCCTTTACCTCTCAGAACTTTCATGTCATGTGGAGACAGAGGGAGGACTCCACAAGATGAGGAATTTGGATTACAGCTCTGTTTAGTGAGATTTATTTGGAAAGCAATGAAACTTCCTGGCCCGGGAACCCACTTCCACCATAATGAGCCCAAGTTTAAGCAGGAATGGATGTTATTTTCATCCAAAATAGATGGCTGTCTGTTTGCAATTCTTGGGTGGATTTGGAACTTGTGTATAAAAGAAACAAAACAAAAAACAGAATGAGGTCGTTCTACATTTTGACAGTTTGGAGATTAAATTTAATGCTGCTAGATCATGTACCTATGCTTCAGTACTACTGTGCATGGCTGTAAACTTGTTTTCCATGATATAAGGATAGTCTGCACCTTTTTTAAATGATCTTTACAGTAGCTCAAGCCTTCCAGCTGCCCTGGCAGAGCTGCCCTGGCAGAGCTGGACCCGCCTGTCCTCACCTGAAGTAATCCGATAAAAAGCTGGCAGATGGCTACACATTAAGGATTCAGTATCAGAGACTGGCATGGAGGTCTGTCCTATGCATGGGTCTCATCTGCATAAGAGAATTGAAGTGGGAGTCTGGGTGCCGAGTGAGGGGGTGTAGGGATATAATCAAATTTATGGGAACTGCTTTTCGGAGATTAAGCATAATCCAATTTGGACCCTCTTGCAGGTATCTTGTCATCCTCTGTTTGAAGTGTTGCTACATGTCTTTGACTTGCCAAGTAAGCAGGTGATAAGAACCAAAGGTCCAGTGACTGCTTCATGGATCATAGGCTTGTTGCATCCTCATGTGGTCCAAAATGGCAACAAGAAAAAAAAACTACACTACAGAAACTTTAATTACAAGCAGGTTTCCTCGTGAATAAAATTGCAAATAACTTGCCAGTGGTTTTGTCATTGGTATATTTGAGAAGGGAGTTTATTTTTCTTTTACATTGGGCTGATTGCTTGGGTGGATGGTTTGTTTTTATTGATTATGGAGATGTAATCTCCTCGAAAGCAAGGCCAGACAAGCAAGTCATAAACTATACCATATGAGTCAGAGGACAATAATGAGGCTTTTGAGATCATATATCTACATCCTATCACAGCTCATGACCATAAGAAAACACTTTTCAAACTTGGCAGAAGTATGCTCCTTACAATGTGATACTTTGTATTTTCATTCAAACATGGGTTTCCACATTTTTCTTTTCCAAAGCCATCATACAACTTTTATGTTTTGGGTGCTCCATATACTGTACACAGATGGGGAGATGTTAAGCCCATTTGAGGGTTCTCCGAAATAACATAAACCAGAACCGTTTTCTTCCCAAGCCTGATCTATCAAACAGCTTTCATTAATGACTTGCAGCATACAGCTTCAAGGGGCCTTTGTGCAGAAAACACCAATTAGAACATACCATATACAGCATATCACATAAAAGGAAAACTTCACTTTTGATCCCAATTTCCTCTTTTTTTTTTAATTATGGCGTCAAATAGGGTGTTGGTGGAACTTGAGGAATGATTCATGCAGGTGAATAATCTATAATTACAGCACATAGTACTGCCAAATCAGCAACAATTTTTCTCACACATTCGTTATCATGTGCATCATAAACCCGTGTTATCAAAAACATCAGTGAGTCAATCTGACTCCTACTGTATAAAATATCAGAAGTGATTTGCTGAGCAGGATATGGTGCAATACAATACTGAAGTTCAGCACATTCAATGGTTTGTCACATTCCAGCTTATTTGGTATTTTACTTCCCAACACTGCAGTGTCACTGCAAATGTACATTTACATGTATACATTGTAGTGTACTATTGATAGTGAAGGCATAAATGTCCTAGTATTTGGCAGTAAGCGTAAACGCAATAGACTAACAAAAAAAGGTATGCATATAAAGGTATACACATGACTCGTATAAAACAAAACTTTCCTCCTATAGACTTACAAAGCAGATGTGTTTTATCGTCAGCATTCCATGAGATGACACCAATGTTAAAACAATCTATCAAATCAAGTTGTAATGCAATATTGACTATGTACAGCATTTACAAATATTACAGAAAATTACATCATACCATCAAAATCTTAAAACTAGGAGTGTTTCAAAATTTGTGTTACAAATTTTTCCCGGAAAATTTTGTAACACGTGTTGTGAAATTAAGGGAGTCAACCAACGTCACAACATCTGTCACATTGGGGAACTAATTGTGTTAGACCTTTGATGACTGACTAACAAAACCTAACAACATTTCTAGTATGGACGGAATCCATTACAGGTACGTGACCTAAGACGACCTCATCAAAGCAAAAATAAATTAAGGAGTCAACCAACGTCACAACACATCTGTCATGTCAGGGAACTGATTGTGTTAGACTTTTGGGGACTGAGATTGTGTTAGACTTTTGGGGACCGACTAACAAAACCTTACAACATTTCTAGTATGGATTAAAATGATACAATGGAGCTGGAAAAACATCATGGCAGCAACTGAATACATTTACTTATAGGTACTGGATAAATGAATTTAGATACGCTAATAACATTGTGTCTAGTGGCTATTTATACATGTTATTATTGTCTTAGGATAGGTTTTATGTTATTTTCATTTTTATTTTTGGGGAGCAACACAAACTAAGAGATGCACCCTGATTTTGTTGCATAGTCACTATATTACGACATAGGTCCTTTTACTCTATTTAAAATGCTAAGATAGTAATAATGTTTTGAATATTTGTTAATAATCACCATATTATGACAAATGACTTTTTACGCTATTGAAAATGCTAAGATAAGTAATATATTGATTATTTGAACTGTCTTTCTATGGATTGGATCTTTTTAGTTCTAAAGACCACCACGGTGGATCAAAAATGAAACAAACCAGATGTCTTCAAACTGCAGACTTTCAGCTTTAATTTGAGGGTATTCATAACCAAATCAGGAGAACAGTGTAAAAATGATAACATACTGATGATGTGCGCTGAAAACAAAACTGAAAAAAAATGCCCAAAGAACAAGCAGAAACTGAAGACCCACGCAATTTAAGCACCAGGGATGAAATCTAGCATCTGGTGATGTCTCTGCGTTCCAGACTTCAGGCTGTAACTGGCTTCAAAGTGATTGAAATCAAGCATTAAAATGTCAAGTTTGACTTATGGTTGTTAATATGTCCCATTACATTTGGGCTCTCAATGGTGGGAGGCAAAATATATGCAAACTGTTGTAATTCCAATACACAATTATTTGAATGTACATAAATACCTTCAAATTAAAGCTGAAGGTCAGCAGTTATAGTAAGTCTTATTTCAAATCCATCACAGTGGTGTTTCGAGCCCAAAAGTTGAGAATTGTGTCAATGTCTCATTATTTACGGACATCACTGTATGTCAGCAACAACAACAACATAACTACAAAGTCAACACTTTGTTTTTTAGTGTGAATAATCAGGGAACGTTACACGTTCTAATTGAACAAGTTGGTTACGCTGATGAAGAAGAAGAACTATACAGGCACGTCGTCCCTCTATCAGCAGGTGCCCGACACACACTGGTCCATTCATATGCGCATTCCTATCTCTCCACTCGCAGTTCAGCTGGTTCCTCCCGGCCACTCAGGACAGGGGCGGACGCACACAAAGGGTCTTCAATCTGCCTCAGACAACAGGCAGCATAAAGACCCGGAAAACCACAACAGCGTTGTGTCAAAGACCAAGCTGGGGGTGGCGAGCCTGGGGGGTGGGGGGGCTGTGTAGGACAGGGCCACTGCTGATGGATGGATGAGGGTTGAGCTCAAGCAATGGATTGGAAGACGAGGGTGAGGGCTTTGTGCATAAAAGGAGAACATTTGTACTTGCCTATTAACAATGGAATGCAAACACAAGAACGGACAATGAAGCATCCTTTTGGGGTGATGCGGAAGCTGCTAGGAAAATGATGATGCAAAGTATCCTGAGGACAGATATTGTTTACACTACCTGTTGCCCGATTCTCTGTGTACTTTGGTGGTGAGCTGTGGTCAGATTTGCCTTCCGTTTACTTTTGCATAAAATATTCTTGGCTTTTCACAGTGTCTGGCATATTTCACAAAACAGAAAAGGAGTGAGCTGTGACCAAGAAATGCCCCACCTCACTCTAAACTAAATAGACTGTGATAAAAAGAATTGCTAATGTAGAAGTTCAAACGACTTCGAATCAACCATACCACTGTAGCAATTGATAAGAAAAAATACAAACAAAAAGTAAAATGATATTGCTTGTGTCTTGGAGCAAATAAATTTGGGCTGTCTTTCCATTTCCAAAAGTAGGCTGCAGAAGAAAACCAGTGTGCTGCAACAAAACACATCAGGACTTGTATACTTGTCTTGCCCTTGTCTGCTTGTGTGACATGAGTTTAGTGTTAACGATTTTAAAGAATTTTTCACATTTCAAATCAGATATAGGCCTATTGATGATGACCCATGTGAAAATATCCGATTGTTTTATTGTTTAGAGAGGAAGTCAAGCCCCAAATTGTCCCTGCAATGATATGGTGTATGTGCCCCCTAGTCTAAACACAGCGTTATGATTATTATTGCATTTGAGGGATTCGAATTAGGCAGCACGGTGACGTACTGGTTAGCACGTCCGCCTCACAGTTCAGAGGGTGCCAGTTCGATTCCACCTTCGACCCTCCCTGTGTGGAGTTTGCATGCCCATATGAGTTTTCTCTGGGCACTCCAGTTTCCTCCCACATCCCAAAAACATATTTGGTAGGCCGATTGAGCACTCCAAATTGCCCGTGAGTGTGAGTGCAGATGGTTGTTCATCTCTTTGTGCCCTGCGATTGGCTGGCAACCGGTTCAGGGTGTCCTCTATCTACTGCCCAATGACTGCTGGGATAGGCTCCAGCACGCTTGCTACCCGCGTGGGGACAAGCGGTACAGAAAATGGATGTATTTGACTTAAGCATTAAAACCCATTTTTAACCATCTCAGGGGGCAGCCATTTTGCCACTTGCTGTTGACTGAAAATGACATCACAGTCACACCCAATCACGGCAGATAGCAAAATATCCGCCCCCTGAAACGAATAAAAACAGGTGAATTTTGCCTGTTTTCAACATATTCCACAAACGAAACAATCAGAAAACTGTTTTTCAACTAGTTGGGCCGCTCAGAACATTTATTGCAAAGAAAATTCAGGGGTTGACTTCCTCTTTAACCATGGGAGACATATTGTCCTGGTAACCTCTTGACAGTAAACCCTCAATAGGTCTGGAAAAAGGTATCTAGTAGTACCATGCCTTTTTTGAGTGCTAGAGTGAATTCCATTGTTTGCCATGCCCTATTATCAATAAGAAATGCAGTATCCAACATCTCTACGGTAACCCAAACAAAGTCATCTCAATTTATGGATGCCCATAAGATTGCACAGAGTGAATGTTGTGCATATGACTAAAAGCTGCCACGTAATAAAGTCCACATCTGCTGCATTGTTATTTAATTACGCTACCAAGATGGTGTTCATGTGCTTTACAGCAATCAATCAGTTATAATCTGTGACATGAAGTCAAAGGCTTTCAAAGGCCCCAGTCAAAAGACTGTTTTGATCAGACTGTGCTGACTTGGTAGGTATTCCAAAATTACGAGTGTTTGAAATGATGCCAAAAGATGAGATCTATCCACGGGCCTAAAAAAGCTTTTTGCATTGCTGCTTTGAGTAGGACGTTGAGGAAAGTGCTGTTTATTTGTCTGGGTGAAACATATTGCTCAGAAATATTTCCACCAATGCTCATCACATTCAGTGAAGATTTATTTTAGCATCTGCTTAAACGTATTACCCCTGAGAGGCGATTCAAGTATCAGAGGTTTAGGGGTGCCAAGCCGCTGTAGGGGGCAAGTTAAATATCATTGCACAGAACTTAATGCAATCTAATTCCCACATTTATGAAAGGAAAAAGCACAATACTGTTTTGGAAAGTTTGCAAAATTTGCTGAAGTTTATCTAAACATCGCACTGCAGCAAAAGAGGAGTGGATTGGATTTCTAAAACAAATTTATGGTAACCCGATTAATTTATAGGGGAAGAACTCGTTTTGATCACCTCTGCTAAAATTGGCTACATACTTTTCTCATAGATATTAAATCATTCAGTTCTACCGCTGAGATGAGATAATCCCAAACCTCTGGGTAGGGAGACAAAAACACTCTTTCACTGAGCCATACCACCCAAATGCTTAAATTTTATTCATTGAAATCCTGACTGTGGATGGTATAGTATCGTGAACCACTCCTCACTAAGGTCGTGTCACCCTGGCCACCCCACTGGAAAAATTACTATTTTTATAATGTCATTACTTTTGTTACTTGTAAAGTTTATTTGAGAGTTATCATTTATTTCAATCGTCTTGTTGGGGTAATGTATATTAGCAAATAGAAATGCAATGCAAAACAATATCCTATTACAAGCATGAGCGTTGGGGTCAATGCCTACAATGCAAAGTGTGAAGAGCCGCAGAGGTGCAAAGGATGGCAGGGAGAGCCAGGTTTCTTCCAACCCTCCAGCGGTGTCAAAATCTGAATAACAGCCCGAAGAGCCGGTAACCTGAACTTCAAAATAAAGCAATGTAAACGACTTTTTTTTTTCTTTTTTTTTTTTTTTTTTTACAAAAAAGCCGGACTTTGGAGGGTCTTTACTTTCCGAACATGAATTCCCTAACTCTTGATAGCGTACAAAAGATTTACACATTTCTCCCCAAATGCAGACTTTATCCTTTACCTATTGTCGTGTTTATTTATTATTTGTTTTATTTTTACAGCGCTGCACTGTTTGGTAGGGTTATTTTAGAAAGTGTGGATTGCTTCATTAAAAATAGTCTAAACATTTGTTGTGAATACTTCAGTTGATTGCAACGTGGTGTAGCAGACGCTTCACGAGGTAATTTTCATATTTTTTCCCCTTGGTTTTACGATCTGCTTTTATTTGTGAACTACAAACCGGAAATGACCACTGTTCCTTTTTTATTTTACTATCTAGGATATATGCCCATCCACTCGTCTGAAAATTAAGGGGGAGGTTTGGATTTGCACGGATTCCCGTTCTTGAACATTTTTTTTCCCAGCAGGACTAGTCCCAATAACTTTTTAGAATCTACTGTCTGCTGTTTTCACGCGAGGGAATAACACAAACAACAATTAATTTGATAAACTTTGGTCTTTTTCCCCCTGGAGGTGAGAAGACTGCGATTTATCGCGAGTGAAGACGCTGAGATCAATGGACGACCGAATTACTAAAGTTTGCCAACATTGTTTGTGTTAGCAGTGTTTTAAAGAATACCAGTGGAAATAAAATCCTGGCTGTATCCCACGATACATCTATCAGCTCAAATCCGTTTCATCCTCCGGAAGTTTTGTTCCGCTTTTCCCTCTGGTCTTTAGTCTGGCACGCACGCGATTTTCCCTGGCCAAGTTTGGGAAAATATGCGCGAGCTTGTTAGCTAAACTTCCACAGTTGCGACCAAAGTGAGTGTTGCAGCTTTCACTCATTACGTGTGGATATTCTCCATTTTTGGAGGTACTTTTTCTCCCTCCAATCTGGGCTAAGGAGTGTTCTTATCAGATTTATCAGACGCTGGCTGGCCCGCCAGTAAGGTGAGCTTCTCCTTTTCTTATTCTCCAAACACGTTTTTATTGTATGTTGACGTGCTGTGGGGTTAGCATTGTTCTCCCGCTGCAATTTGAGATCCTACAGATAAGGGAATTTTCTTCACAAGGAATGCACTAATGAATTATTTCCTTATAGCCTGGACACTTTTTTTTTAGCTCTTTCAACAATTACATGCATTTATATACGTAAACACTTTAGCACTATAGATTTGTATAGGTTTCCTGACATATCTTTGTGTCATTGTTAACACATTGCAAAGAAATGCTGCAAAGTGACCATAATCAATACATTAGTTATCTGAGCATTTAAAATAGAGTAAAAGGGCCTTTGTCATAATATAGTGACTGTGCAACGAAATCAGGGTGCATCTCTTAGTTGATGTTGATCCCCAGAAATAAAAAAAATAAAAAACATAAAACCTATCCCAAGACAATAGTAACATGCCTAAATATCCACTAGACACAATGTTATTAGCGTATCTAAATTCATCTATCCAGTACCGATAAGTCAATAAATTCAGTTGCTGCAATGCTGTTTTTCCAGCTACATTGTATCATTTTAATGTGCTTCAGTTGTTTGTCTTCCTTGTTGTTTTTGTATTTATTTTTGCTTTGATTAGGTTGCCTTAGGTCACGTACCCGTAATGAATTCCGTCCATACTAAAAACATTGTAAGGTTTTGTTAGTCAGTCACCAAAATCGTTACACAATCAGTTCCCTGACGTGACAGATGTGACAGATGTGTAGTGACGTTGGTCGACTGCTTTTATTTCACACCACGTTTTCCAGTAAAACTTTGTAACACATATAATCGAATCACTCCTATTTTTAAGATTTTGATGGTATGATGTAATTTTCTGTAATGTTTTTAAATGTTATTGTACATAGTCAATATTGCACTTGTGTGAATTGAATAGGTATTGCAGTATCTGTCAGAAAAATCGCTATTCAATCGTTCAACTTCAGCCCTACCACTTGCCACTTTTTCATTGACTATCTATGAATAATGTTTTTATTTTTAACTTGCCATACAGAAATCCAAACATCTTATGCTCTAGGCTCACAGTGAAAGGAATTTGGGATGTAAATGTGAACCAAATGGCAATGTGTCAAGCAGCTTGACACTGATTGTTTTTACATTGAAGTGTCATCTCATGGAATGCTGACGATAAACCACATCTGCATTGCCAGTCTGTCAGGGGAAACTTTTTTTTTTGCACAAGTCAAGTGTATATCTTTGCTTTAGTAAAACGGTATGATACTCTGTCGCTCAACTGAAAGAGTAGAGATAACTGAGACAAGGAATTAGGGAGTTGAATTTTTTTTTATGATTTATGGATGACAATGAACACCAATTATGGTGTAGGCCTTGTTGTTTATGGGCTAGGCCTGTGACTTTTAGCTTTGTCAAATAAATCCTTTCTGTTGTTTTAATTTCATGATCTGTTATAAAGAAACCTTTCTTTAGGACTTTGTAAAAAAGAAAAATCCAATCTTTTTGTGTGTTGAAAACGTTTATTAGCAGTATATCTGTGGTCATTCAAACAATTTTTGGCTTTAGAGACAACTATATATTTTACATTTTGTTTTTGCTACTGCAATTTAACAGATGTCAATTATTAGCAGATTTTTGGCTTTAAAGAAAAATAGATGTTTTGGTTTTGTCAGTGCAATTGAATTGGCGTCAATTATTCTCAGATTTTCTGTGTGGCCAAGCCCTGTCCTTATCTCTTATGAAATGTGGCGGTCCACTCTACTGTGCTGTACTTTATTGAAGTGATTTGAGGGGATGTTCTTTCCAGACAAGTATTGTTTATAATTCCAAGTAAAATTTCTTTGAATTTTACTGAGGTTCATCCAATACAAACCTGTATTATTGAGATGAACATTATTTCTACACAGGCTACATTTTTCATTTCACTTTTTTTCCATCTTTTCCAGCCAGCTGATATTCAATTAACAAAATATACATAATTTTGTGTTTAAGTGTATGAAAGTTAAAAAGCAAATTCCATGAACCAAAACTCTCTCACTGGATACGCATTGCTTTGGCTTGGTTTGCTAATTTTGGACTTGCATTGGTTAATAATTCAGACGGGTGTTGGCAAAACCAAGTTGGAGAGTCTACGCTGAGTGTGTATGCATAGTAAAACACACTTTAGTTTGACTCCTGCTCTCATGGAGACCGAGAATGACAGAGCTTTGTGTCATACTTTGGACAAGCGACTTCCTCCTTCTCACTGCCTGGTCGCTGTAGTGCCAAGGGAACAGGGACCATGCGGTCTTGCCGCAGAAGCACTTTCTTGGAACCATCCCAAAGAGTGAGTCACATCTTACGTAGCCGCAATGACCAAGCTTCTTCATCACCCTTGGTTCCCTATGGGCCAGCTCAGCTGCTGGAAGAGTGAAGTGTTCTCGGAAAGTGAAATGAATTGCTGTAGGGGGAAACAGAGTGCCTTTTTGGGAGATAAACATTCATTGGTGATTAACACTCAAAAGAAACCGCATCTGCATCAGAACATTGCTCTGGGTAAACAAATAAAACCGATTAGGGTTTTGACTCACATGTGACATTATTTGTTGTTTTCCTGTTAGCTTACTGATATCCTGATATCGATCGGTGACTAATCATCGTCGGCCGCTGATCATGATTTTGGATCACTACACTGATCGCCCAGCGGACCCGGGCATTGACAATTCTGGTTCGCTAATACATCTATCAATGAAACGCCAAAGCGAGAAAAAAGAAAAACTGTATAAAACCACACTGTCTTGCGATTAGATTCTTGCGTGATGTCAAACCTCAATGTCTATTAGATTTGGATTAATCGTGCAGCGGTATAAAACCCTGCCCGGAACCTCCCTACTCACAGCAAAATTATTTGAATTATTTTTTTAAACAAAGAACTTTTGTGTCCAGCTCTCTCTGCTGTTGTTGGACATCCCCGCAAATTGTATCTGTGTGTTTCGTTGTTGTTGTTTTTTTGCCAAGTCAGTGTAGGGGAGCAAATTGTCATTGAGGCTCTTGGTGTTGGACCAAAACCAAATGTTAGGTAATAGATCTTGAAGTGTGGAAATGATGTCTCTCTACAACGGTGTCACATGACACGCTGTAGTTTTTTGTTCTTTAACAGATTCCTCAAGGGGGTAGGGGCAAGTGTTAATCTCTGAGGCCAGATGCTAGGGGGTGATGATGCAAGCAGATGTGCATGTGTAGGGGTCAGTCACAGTGCTCCATTTTGCAGGACATCGTTGGTAAAAATGTCTTGAGAAAATACGATGACAAACTGCACGAGTTTATATTCTGTGGTTACTCAAAGGTTTTGAAAATAAAACATTTAAGTCCATCAAACTACCAAGATGTTTGGCCTGTGCAAGACTGACTGCATTTCTCATCAGTGTTTATGAAGAATAAGGCCGTAGTGTTTTAGTACCTCCCTGAACTTTGCACACATTCCGAGTTTTTTTTCTCTACTTTCACATTCTCATTTTTTGTCACTACATGTCCTCTATGACTCTTTTGCTCCCTGCTGAGTTGTAGTTTTAAGACACTCAGAATGCTCACACATTTGTGCTCCTGTTTTCCGCAGTTTAAATCTACAAATGACCTGCTGCTGATGCCCCAAAGTTCTGAATGGAGTTCCTGTCGCAGAAAAGCCACCAATTGTAGCTCCCTCAACAGGATGCTGATGAGGCCAAGTGTACTTGTCTTTCTGGCTTTCTTTGCCCAGGTTTTAAGGACACAGTGCCGCCCCGCCATTCCTGATGAAGGTAAGTTTGTGGGATAACCCCACACACACACGGATACATACAGACACTTTGATTCTTGTATTTTTCGACTTGATTGAAGTGAACTCCTAAGATTTCTAATGTGATTGAAAAGCATTCATGAAGTGACGGGCTTCCGCACAAAGCACATCACGTGGTGCAGTGTTTACAAAAGTAAATAAAGGCCCACAGTTAAAAGCTCATCTCATTTCTCTATTTGCAACATCCTTGCACCTCGCTCCTCTGCCAGAAACTCCATCGAGGACACAAGGAGATTGGCATAGGAGCGAGGCAGCAGAAGGTTGAAATGTTTTGGGAAAATAATAGAATTGCTCTTGAAATTTAATCATTGCATGGAGACATCTATTAAAGAAAATATCACCTCATTGGTGTCATTGGCATTGCTGAATTACTATCACCACATGTTAGAAAGAATCAATCAATATGAAGATAGATAAATAACTTTGTCATGTTTCTCAGCCTTGTATGCAAAAGTGATTTCTCATATTGACTGTTAACGTTAGACGGGTTTAATATGGAAAATAACTGACGTTATCGGTCAAACATACCACTTTATGACGCTAATTAAGTCCACTTTTACTCACAATACACAATAGATTCTTGAGATGAATTTTCATTAATGCGTATTCGTATAATAACGTATTCCAAACGTTTTAGTTTGGGGTCTTTCACTAAGGAAGCCGGCAACAGCAGCACTGCACCATTGACATGCCGCTGGCTGACTTTAAATCTGCGCTACTGTACACAAATATCGCCGATGGCAATGAATTAAAAAAATAGCAAATATCGGCCCGATATATTGGCTGACCGATACATCGGTCTGATATGGACTATTTTTACACATTTGTTTTTTACAATGTTTAGTCCTGCCAATTGTAATGTTATGACTTTCTACGACGTATTCATTATCAACTCCGTCACTTCCATAAGAAGGGGAGAGACATGGTGAAACCCTCTAAATGTACCTTTTGGATAGGCGGCATGACCATAATAGACATGGGTAGAATACTTTGGGTGTTGACTTCTCAAAGTCGGAAGTGGGAATGCGCAAAGAGATATGATCAGTTCAGCATTGTAATCAGAATAATGAAGCAAGAGGGGCTCTCCAGGGGCTTAAAATAAATTTCTGAAGGTTGCATTTAAGCCAATGGTGGGACATGGTGAAGTAAATGAGTCCCATCTGTGGCTCAAGGGCAGCCCTCCCACAATTTTAGCTCCTGTTGTTCATAGTAAAGAAAGAAAAATCACTGAATGCATGAATTCACTGAAATGATTCATCAATGCCTTACTTTTTAAGAGGAAAATGGAAGAACAATACTGTGCTATAATTAGAAATTAGGTTTTGGGGGAATGATTTTCTTCCAGGTGAGCTATAGCATAACTTCCTATTTACGTGGGGAAGTGTGAGACACTCCTCAGTTCTTATTCACCAAATGGCTAGGTATTATCTATGCGCCTCTGTGCTTTTCCTGCTGCCCCCCCACTGACTTAAGCTTGGGAATGCTTCACTTTTCTCCACTTCCCTACTGGGTGACGGATGGCTTCAGCTGTCGACAAACAATCACAGCAGAAGCATTTGGTTTCATTCCTTTGTCTTGAGAAGGGAAACAAAATAGTTGCATGGAAATTAGTATCTCGTACCATAAGCATGTTTTTTTTTTATGAGTCTTGGGGCTTTATTTTGCGATGCTCACATAAGAGAAGGCTTTTCCATTTTCAAATTAAACACACCGATTACCTCCAGAGGCCACTTGTATGTTCAATGGTTACAGATGATAAGAAATGTGCTTAGGTTGAACATTATTATTGGTTGCAGTTGCTCTTTTTCATTTTTTTGCTGCAGTATTTAAACCAGTGTTTTTTAATTTGTGCCGTTCAATGGATGCTTTGCAAAGAATTGCTTCTTGAATTGTAAGGTTTTATTCTTAATGGAAGTGAATGCTCATATTCTGCATGTACAATGGAACCTTGGTTCAAGAACGGCCAGTTTATGAACAAATATTATCCAATATATTATGAAATTTTGGTCAAGTAGGATTTTTTTCAACGCTGTCAAACACAGGATCAGTCTGTCAATGCTGAAGGACACAGAGAGCAAGGGTCCTCACACCAGGAGACACCATTATTGAACCCACCTGAACTGCAGCTGTGAAAGGTTACCACTGCATCATCCTCATGCCAGAGAAAATAAGCATGGAGATGGTGGAAGTCCTGAGAGTAGTGGAGCCAAGATTGTCCATACACCTACCAGCACTTGCATTGACTCTCCAGAATTCCATGTATGGAGTTGTATGGCGCCTGAAGAAGGAAATCCCCAACTCCCACATCCTATCATATCAGTATCGCAATCCGAGTCCCTGGTTCACTGCAACACCAGAGCTGGAAAAAACATTTGGAGACAAATTAGACTTGTATTACATAGAAATCTGTAAGGGTTCATGTGACTTACATTTCTCCTGAAGTCCATATATGGGTACTTCCATCTGCCGTTTATCCGAAAAGAGGTGCTTTAAGTCCAACTTTTACATTTCGGCAAGCCGACCTCTGGGGGTTGTCTCGCAGTTATCCATAATTGAGGTGCCTGTTACATACTTGTATTCTGTCGTTGACCTGGCAGCAATAGTGACCGCACGACACAAAAGTCGTCACTCAAGTTCTATTTGAACATTTTCTATAGTGGAGAATGACTTTACTTGCATATTCACTCCAATGGCTGTTTTTATTTGGTGTTCTTTCCTACATAAACAATGAAATAATTCTAATCTGCGTTTTCAAGCGAGCGTACTAAATCTTTTTACCTCCAGCTTAGACACGACCCCAAAATGATGTCACATTGTTTACAAACTCTAAAGATGTCCATTAAGTCAAGTCAAGTCAAGTTTATTTGTATAGCCCTAAATCACAAACAGTCTCAAAGGGCTTCACATAGACAAAAATTGACAATTATTCTCAAAGCATCCCCTGATCTTAAGGTCCCAAAAGGGCAGGGAAAAACTTAAGAAGCCCTACAATCTGTTGTGGCTCCATGAAGGCTCTGTGGCTAAAACTGTTTGACACTTATTTTAATGTGAGAGACAGAACAAATTAGTGCTGTATCCAAGGCTCCACTGTACTTTTAAGACTTTTATTGACCAGTGAAAAACAATTTGTCTTATTTTAATGTTTCGTTGGTCCACTACTCACTACTGTCATGAGTAAAAGCAAAGTCATAGCAGAGGCTCAACAAGAGCTGCCAGCTACCTTGATTGAAGGAGAATCCTTAGCAAAATAAAATGTTGAACCAATTTATTCACGACTATTTTGACTCCCGTGACTTGTAGTAAACTGTTGATAGCTTTGAAATCTTGATCGTAAGGACAATCCTTTCGTAAAATACTACTTATAGTCAGAGCAATAAAATGTTTTGCTGAAGTGATCTATTTCGTTTTTGAGCTGCCCATTTGACTTTGTGGTGTGAAGCTAAATGTTGTGCAGCTTGTTTTAAATGACAATAGAAAAACTTAATGTTTAACTTTGCCATGCACAGAAATCCTCGTCGCTCCCAATTGTTAATCCATGCTAATTGTCATCAGCTAATTTAGCAGTGAAAGGGTCGCTCCACTGGAGAGCTTTCATGAAAAAGTTTTTATTTGAATTTTGGTGGATTTGCTAATGGCCATTGTGCTATTCTTGTGCTTCCTGCATGTCCTGCCTTTTGTCTCGAATCGGTCCCTTCTAATCATTGCCCGCCTTTTCAATCTCTTGTGGCTGCTTAACAGAGTACCACTACAGAGCCCTGACTAGCCAGCAGATTTTGCTGCATTTAGCCATCACTTCAGTGCGAGCAGGAAATCCCAGAAGTCATTCATGCAGCATATTGCTTCCTATCGCATAGCCAGAGTGTGTTCCAACGACTGGCGCCAACTCTTCCTTTCACACCAGTGAACTTTTTTTGGACCTCTCATTGTAAGCTTGTCAGCATGCTTACATCTTTACATACATTCCTTCAAGGATTTCAGTTATTAGGCTGATTTTAAACGGTGTCAATCATTGTCTCGCCAAATAGTTAGAAGAACAGTCCAGATCTTTAATCTAGTGTAATCCAATCATAGCGGCGGCAGGAGGCTTCACAGAGATCAAACATGCTCATATCCAAAATAAATATTCACTAAGCTTTATACTTGACTTCGGGCGAAGAGTTGAAAGCAAATTCCTGTTGCGTTTTGAGTTCATGAAATTTCCACATGAGCCTTTTTTTTTTTTAAGTTAGGTGCGTTTGTGTTACACTCAATGCTATTGTCCCTGAAGCACAAGTGCTCTGGACTGTGGGCTACAATAAAACAACACCTTTTTTTTACAACTTTTCTGGGCGTTTTATGATGTCTGCTGCCAGATTAACAGATGGTATGTTGACACCGTTTTATCAGTGGCATCTCCGTTTAGAGGGTAGTAACAGAAACACATCGAATGGCCCTCACACAAAGCAGAAGACTTTGCTTATGCTTTGGAAGGCATGCACGTTGGATCACAATAAATGTCTGCTTTGGACTCTTTGGTTGTGTTTCTGAGGAGAAAGTTGATCCTACCCCCTGGCCCCTTTTC
Source organism: Syngnathus floridae (assembly GCF_059516105.1). NCBI lineage: Eukaryota > Metazoa > Chordata > Actinopteri > Syngnathiformes > Syngnathidae > Syngnathus > Syngnathus floridae. The sequence goes on along the minus strand of NC_142417.1, from coordinate 11,870,661 downwards.
CTGCTCGGATTAAGGGCCTGTCAGACATATGCGATCCAGGAAATACCTTTACTAGGCCCAAGCGCAGTCACCATAGCAACTGCTAGTAGAACCTGCCACTGCAGGCCCTCACTTGTGCGCGCTCATGTGTACATGCTAACTCTTTTGGGCTTCCTGGCTACTATTGTGAGGAGGGCTTTGTTGGATGGTGGGAGGTGTTGTTGTTGTTCTACTTTAATATGTGCTCGTTGTTGTGAAGAGGTATGTTTCTAATTACTTTCTTACTAGCGACTTTGTTCTTTTCTGACAAAGTACACGTTTGGGATCATGCAAAGGACTACAAGGTGCCTTTTAAAAAGTGTTCGCCATGCGGCAATTTCAGAAAAGTTGCCCAGTGACGCTTCCTACCTTTCTAAACAAACAACACCATTGTGACTGTGTGTCAACATAATTCGGTTACTCCCTTCCTCCTGGGCTATGTAGTAATTTAGAACAAGGGGGGCTCAGGTGTCCTGCTCTGTGACGCCTTCCCTGCTCTTCATTCCTGTAATTGAATTTTACCTTCCTTTCCCTAGTGGCTCCTCGCCTGTATGCCGATCGAGCCCCATTTAGGAGGCAATTTAATTTGGGGAAGAGGCACCATGGGCCTAGTGCCAGAAGGAAATCGGGGAAGGTCTTTTCAAGTGTCTCTTGGTTATTGCTGTATGATTAAAGTACATTTTTCAAATGGACGACCTCATTTTTGCGTGGTGTCTGACTGATGAAGGAAGTCACCATCAGTTGTATTGATTCTGTGGATTTGGAGGAGTTTTTTGCCTGATGCTGGTTATTTCTTTCTTTTATTGTTTTTTTTGAAAATGATAACACAAGATGAACTGCTAAATCAAATACCATTTCCTGTCATTACATTTAGTTGCCTTGGAAACGCAAGCGGAGCTTTTCACCCTCTATCTTGGGGATCGTCTGGACCTAAGTTGCTTCACCAAGGACTCCCTCCATGCTGTCAACTGGACCAAAGACCACGTGGTCGTAGTAGATGGAGAACACACACACATACGCAATGGCCAGCTGGAGATTGAGACAGTGGAGCTGGCGGATTCTGGCATCTACGCATGCATGACCTTGGGCAACCACAGTGTCTTTTTCAACGTCACAGGTTGAAACGGCAACCAGAAATAGTCATGCATGCAATCATTGTCAGTGCACTAAAATGCCCAAAACAAAATACTTCTATTCAAACAGTTGACACCCTGGCCTCGTCTGAGGATGATGATGAGGATGAAGAATCTTCTTCGGAGGAAGCTAAATTATTAGGCAGTCAAAAACTACTTCGTGAGTTGCCTGAATTCTGTTTACCTTACTAGTGCTGCTGTATTGGCTAATCGTCTTCACACATTGGAATTCACACATTGAAGAACTTTCTTGAGGGTTCAAGGTTCAAAGATTGTGTGCGCTCGTGTATGTTAGAGTGTGAGAAAATCACTCCGACATGTACGTTTAAGACTCATTCAAAGCTTTATCTGTCATTTTAAGAATACAATTCAAAAACTGATCAGCTTTCAAAATTTTTGAGTATTGTGACCTTTATCTTATTTAAAGTATTGATTACCTGTGTTTCTCTATTTCCTTGTTGTAGCAATGGCTCCACAGTGGGCTCACCCAGAAAAAATGGAGAAAAAGCTCCATGCTGTCCCTGCCAGCAAGACTGTCAGATTCCGCTGTCAGGCTAGTGGCAACCCAACACCTACACTAAAATGGTACAAGAATGGAAAGGAGTTCAAGAAAGACCATCGAATTGGAGGTTTTAAGGTCAGAATTGTTTTTCCAAGGCTGTTGATCATCATCATCATTTGATCTTCTACAATTTATAAGTCTAACCTCCTTTGACATGTCGTTACATGTTCTGGAAGTTCAAACAGGGGTCCTCCTCACAGGACATCAGTAACTCAGTCGTATGTATTTTGATCGTTCTAATGTACATCGTAACTCAGTGACCCGGATCCCACTCCACACAGAGCAAACACAGAGCACATCCTTTATCTAAGCAAGCTGAATTCATAATTGTTTCACTGTTGGTCAAGTGGGAGTTTGCACTATTCAAGATAAGGCAACTGTCTCCAATTTCCGATTGAAGCAACTGCCAGATATTTTCTGAATTTGTTTTGTGATACCAGTATTTAGATCACAAAGGGTCAAGTAAATGTTGAACTCAACATTTAAAAGGTTTTTGAAATTAAGTCATTTACTTTTTCACACATGAAGTTTGTTTTTAAATGGCGCTTTTGTTATCGTCCCGTAATAACCTGGGCAGTATTCATGATCCAGTAGCATCTGCATATTTTTCCATTTACACATTTAGAGAAAAGGAATTACACCCGCCTCCTCTTCCTTCCCCTTAATGTCTGCTATTTCTAATAAAGAATGATATCGGCTGGTTTAGCCTATATCTAAGTCGAAGTCTTCTTCCTTCCCAGCTGGGACGTATTTAGGAGTTTCCTCTCAGCTGCCTGTTCCTTGCCTCTTTGCCCAGCCTACAACAACCAGGCAGCACACCTTGCCATCTGGCTGCTGCGTTTTCTTTCTTTCCTTTTTTTTTTTTTTTTTTTTTTTTTTAATCATGCTGCAAAGTTCCACATTGGTGGTTCAGGATGTCTCTCATCTCACTCACGCTTGCTTTTATTGCCAGACTTCTATTGTTCATATTCTGTATATCGTGTGCTTTGAGACGTGCTGGAAGAAGAAAATAATACGGACCATATGTATGAAGTCAAGCACGACACATCTGGCAGCAGGCAGCTGGATTCCCTCTTGTGTTGGCTAAATGAGGGAAAACGCATGGCTCAGTCTCTGTACGATGCATGTTTGATGTTGCCATTGCCTTGGAGGTCTGTTAGCTAATCACGCAGTCCTGGTCTTGGCAGATTTATGAAAGAAAAATTATTGCTCGAAATGAAGCAGGATCCAAAAAAACATTCTTGTTTTGTCTAATTGGCTTAGTTGTAAACAAATACACAGCCACAGGCAAAATGTATGATATAAGTAGCGGTATTTACGTGTTTTTCTTGTGATGCATCGAGACTCAAAACAATTCATGTAATCTTACAATCGTACATCTTCGGAAGTACTGTTTTTATAGTATTTCATAAACTTCCTGAAGATTTTCACTATTCTCTTGACTGGCTTTCCTATAATTTTTTTATGGATTCTTGATAGAACTGGAAAGCCTAAAACATTAGTTGATTACATTGCTGTGGATGAAACTCTTTTCTCCAATGCCTAGGTTCGTGACCATGTTTGGACCATCATCATGGAATCTGTGGTGCCCTCCGACAAGGGAAACTATACCTGTGTGGTGGAAAACCAATATGGAAGCATCAATCACACCTACCAGCTGGATGTTGTCGGTAGGAGATGTTTCTAAAAATGTTTTACAACAGAGTTTCTTTCCTTTTTCAAGGGTGTAGATTTTTTTCGACTAGAACCTAACAATACATTGACAGGGCTAAATGTTGCACTGTTGCGCTCAACCTTTATTCTTTGGTGGACTGGCACAAAAGTTAGTTGCACTATTTTCTACCACATCACATTGAATGTATAGATTCAGCGATTTTATAGATTCTGCTGTCTTACTTTTTCGTTTTGTAGGTGTATAGTCTTAAGAATATTGAACATTCACATTGAAATGTTGAATAATACATTTTTAACTTGGCTAATTTGAAAATTAAAAAGTACAATAAACATGGAATTTATTAACAAAACAATCATCAAACAAATACACTGAACAAAAATATGAATGCAAAATGAGAGTACGTACATATCCACATCTTTACATGGTTTTATGTTTTGGCTGTGTTGCAGAGCGCTCTCCACACAGGCCCATCCTGCAGGCTGGTCTGCCCGCTAATCGCACTGCAGTGGTGGGCAGTGATGTAGAGTTTGAGTGCAAGGTCTTTAGCGACCCTCAGCCTCACATCCAGTGGTTAAAGCACATCGAGGTCAACGGGAGCCGCGTCGGCGCAGACGGCTTACCGTATGTCCGTATCCTCAAGGTAGGAGCTCAGTCTGATTGTCTTTCCTTCGATCTCTCGCACTACTGTTTTAATTTTGCTGCAGCAGCTAAATGTGTAAAAGGATCAAGCCTGTTGAATTGTCCAAAAGTGATCTTGATGAAATACCTCCAAGACATGCGAGTTCTGTGTTTGAGCTGCACATGACATTGTTTTACTTCCAGCATTCTGGGGTCAATAGTTCGGATGCTCAGTTGCTGACCCTCTCCAATGTGACTGAGGAGGACAGTGGACAATATATATGTAAAGTGTCCAATTATATAGGAGAGGCCAATCAGTCGGCCTGGCTGACTGTCACCAGATTTGAGCCCACAGGTAAACATCACGCAGCTGTACAGGACTACACAGAGGAGACACTTCCAAGACCACCTGGATAAATTAGGGCCGTACAACAGGAGACACCCTCAGCTGTTTCTCTCCTCCCACCCTCCCTCCTTTTCCTCCCACCCGCTCTCCTGCCTCAGTGCTCCTGACTGTAAATGACGCGATGGAAAATTCCCAGCAGAACAGTTGAATGTCTTTAGTCTCAGGTTTACATTGGACCTATTTTCAATACTCACTCCTTCCTCTGCCTCTACCAACAGCCCCTTTGCCATCTTTCGCAAATTGTGCTCCCTTGACCTTTGACATGCTCACACTCTCTTCACTCTCTGTGTGTGGACTCCCTTTGGTTATTTTCCTCTTTCACAAACGTCTAGTTGCTTGTCTACTGCTCACTGTCCACAGACAGGAATGTGTGCCCCAGTGTGAGTGTGACCTGTTCTGCTGTGGAGTTTTCCATGTTGCCCATCTTGTGCATGGGGAGATGAAAGTGAGGTTTTCAACATGGTGATGGGTTGGGTTTAGGCAACCAGATTCAACCTAACTAGCTATTCCACTAACAGATTCTTGTCTTGGAGGGGGGGTTCTCCCCGACAGGTCCTTGACTGTGGCTTTAAGTCATCCCTTTTTGGGCAAATGGTGTTTGATGTAGGAGGAGGAAACTCTCCTCTGTTACTTTTCTCTTTCAGAATTCTTTACTCATGGTTCCCTTCTTTCTATTGGGCCTCTTGTTGGGTCTACTTCCTTTATTTTCTAGACCGCTGGCCTTAACACCACGGACAAGGAAATGGAAGTCCTGCAACTGAGAAATGTGTCTTTTGATGACGCTGGGGAGTATACCTGCTTGGCGGGAAATTCTATCGGGTTCTCTCATCACTCTGCATGGTTGACGGTGTTTGAAGGTATCAGTGGTTCTGCCTCGCTCTCCCCAAGTTCCCCTCTTTTTCCTTTACGTCAGCCTGTCTGTCTTCACGTTTGTCAGAATTTGAATCAAAGGAAATTCTGTCAAAATGTGAGGGGGGACAAATATAGTACTTCACTTCCTTTCCCTCAGCATGGCTCCTTCCTTAACGTGCGCCTCACTGTGCTTACATGACAATGCCAAACAACTCAAACTACCTCAAACCTTGTCTGGGAAACAAAACATGGACTAAAGATGCAAAAATTAATAACCATTTAAAAATCAGGCAGTAAAGAAATGAAGAATTCTTTTTGCCTTTGGCCAGATTTATTTTTAAACGGGTAGTTTGGCATCTCGGTTCAGATTAATAGATGTTTGCTTTTCTTTGACAAGCGCTTTAAATGACATGTATGCCTCGTGTCATTTCCTGCTGCGAGTCCTCCGGCCGGCTCTGATAATTGGCTCTCTGTCCTTTGTGTGTCTCATTCCTCCGTGTCGGAATGGGCATTTGTCCAATTATCAAGCTGCTTGTCAGTCAGCCTCTTAACACAAGTGTAGCTCACTTGCGCAATGCTGGTGTTGGTGATGGGTGTAGCAGCACACTTGGTTTGAGATGCAAAGCACATCAGTAGTGCTATGTTAGACAAGATTCTTATACACACACACACATGATTCTTATACACACACACACACGTATTTAAGAATTTAAACTATGCAATATAATGATACGCAGTGCAGTGCCATCCCAAGCTAGTGTGTGCCTCATTGTGGGTTACTGGGTGTGAATACATCTTTGATGCTCCTTTTTATTGAATGGGAGGATAAAAACAAGATCTCATTAAGTTTCAGTTCTATATTTATTTCCTTTTAATTCCATGCTTATATTGGCTCTTTCATAAAGAATAGCAATACACATGTTTAGTGAAAATTACACACGTAATTAAACTACATGTGAGCTTATGCCTTGTGACACTAGAACATTTAAAGTATGCATGTCCCTGTGTGTGCGTGGGTGTATTTGTGTGAAGCATGCATGCATAGCCTAAGCGTTGTGTGACAACCATGTTCTTGGCCTGGTTTTGGCCTTTCCCTCTTTAAATGTTAATTGGGTTATAATCGTGCTAAAATTCAAATGTTCTAATACTAAAACCTAAAAATTGGCTTTTTGGGGTTTACTTAAAGTATCTGTAGTTTAATATGCCTGTACCAGTGATGATAAAGTCCCATTTTCAGTGTTTTAGAGGAGTGGTGCCAAAGCGTCTGTTTTTCGACACAATAGCTTGATTGGATGTTTGTGTTTGTGGTGATGTGTGAAAGTGCTAATGAGCATGTTTCAACAATTAGGTACAGGTCATATTTAACAGTTGATGTTACTACTCCCCATGTATAGCCATGCCACACTATCCTCCGGCCAACCACACGTATCTGGAGGTTGTCATCTACTGTGTGGGCTTCTTCTTCATCGCTGTCATGATTGCCATCGTAATTATTGTGAAGATTCGCACCTCCTCCAAGAAGAGTGACTTCAACAGTCAGCTGGCTGTGCACAAGCTGGCTAAAAGCATCCCTCTGCGTAGACAGGTAACAGAAAGTAGATAGGGGGTTTGGAACATTTTTACCCTTTCCACTCCTTTCTCTCACAATATCCCTTTTGCTCATACCTATATGAGTGTGTGTATGCTTTAAATCTACTAAAAGCATGCTTCCATAGATATTGTCAAGAGTCCCAAGTTGTGTATCAGGTAGGTATCGTGTTTTTCTTGAACTAGTGGTACAAGTTAGTCAACAAGGTCTAAACAGCAAAATATTTGTTTTGTTTCCCACTGCTCTTGTCTAAATTTGTTTAGGCAGTCATCTGTGTGTGTTTCCCTATGAAGGGATTAATGTCAGGCTTCTTCATCTCAGGTGTCAGTGGACTCAAGTTCCTCCATCCACTCTGGTGTGATGTTGGTTCGACCATCTCGGCTTTCCTCCAGCGGCTCTCCAATGTTGTCAGGGGTGTCTGAGTATGAGCTACCGCAAGATCCCCGTTGGGAGCTTCCTCGAGATCGGTATGTACAGAAGATGTCTTTTTCATACTTAAAGATGCCATGCCATAAAAATCCACATTTTACCACTCTTATTTAGCATATTATGGGTCAACGTGAGTCTGTGACATAGTTAAAGGGTATTTTGTAAGTTTTACGCAATAGCAGATAAAACGCAAATGGCATGGAAAATATATTAGCCATCACTATGGCCTCGATACACTCGTTATTCAAGTACCCTCCCACTCAAGTCCACTTTGCTCCGTCACAACTGCCAATTGGTGGCAATGATATACACGACGTCCATCCATCCATCCCTACAAGAAAAAAAAAAAGAAGAAAAAATACACGGCATTACATTTACTGAAAGTACTATTAGACTAAAAACACAAGACACCGACCACATAAATCAGTGGTGTGAAAGAAAATCCTACTATTTAAACCTATCAGTGTATGGATGTAACTGCATGTAGCCTTCTTTTAAAATGTCTTTCTTGCAGACTTGTTCTCGGAAAGCCCCTGGGCGAAGGCTGCTTCGGTCAGGTGGTGATGGGAGAGGCACTGGGTCTTGACAAAGAGAAGCCAAGTCGTGTGACAAAGGTTGCAGTGAAAATGTTGAAATGTAAGTAAGCCCTCTTTTTACCACTTAGTATTATCTGTAACTGTCATCGGTTGGAATATATATCTCGGATTAGTGCAGCAGCCGCAGACCTCTGTGCCTGTTGGATCACTAACAGTAAACAACAGTTCAATTGACCGTGATGGGGGATTCAACAAAAGAAGCATTCATTGTCTTGAATCAAAGCACGAGATGTCTAAGAGCTGTGCTGCTTGTTTCAAAGAATGTCCTATTCTTTTCAAGAATATGGTCTAATTCCCCTTAATATAATCTGTTTGTGTTGCCCTCCAGCTGATGCCACAGAGAAAGATTTGTCAGACCTGATTTCAGAGATGGAAATGATGAAGATTATTGGCAAACACAAGAACATCATCAATCTGTTGGGAGCCTGCACACAGGATGGTAAAAGCCCCCCATCGCCTCTCACAAGGAGTCATTGTTGTGCTGAATCAGAAAGTGGTTTAAATCAACAGATATGATGGATATCAAAACAATAAATATTTCCAGTCATCATTTTGCCCATTTTTCAACAGGTCCTTTGTACGTGATTGTGGAGTTTGCATCCAAGGGCAATTTGAGGGAGTTTTTGCATGCACGGCGCCCTCCAGGCATGGAGTACTGTTACAACCCAGACCAAGTTCCTGTCGAGAACATGTCCATCAAAGACCTGGTGTCTTGTGCCTATCAAGTGGCCCGAGGCATGGCGTACCTGGCTTCCAAAAAGGTAATACAAGCCCAACCTGATCAGTCTAAAGAAACAGCATTTACTCAAACCTCTTCATAATGTATAATAACCCCCCCATTGGCTTCACTCTAGTGCATCCACAGAGATCTTGCTGCTCGTAATGTTTTGGTAACGGAAGACAATGTGATGAAAATAGCTGATTTTGGCTTGGCAAGAGACATACACCACATTGATTACTACAAGAAGACCACCAATGTAAGTAGTTTCATCAGTTTGGAGAAACACATTTGAATTTGATGAGTAAAAATAACTATAAGGCACATGTTTTTTCCCCACAGGGTCGTTTACCGGTCAAATGGATGGCTCCTGAAGCACTGTTTGATCGAATATATACACACCAAAGCGATGTGTGAGTATCATATCGCTGTATTTTCTTTAATCTGTCTCATTGCAATATGGTGAAAACTCTTGAGTTCCTGTGCTTGTCTGCAGCTGGTCATTTGGCGTTCTACTTTGGGAAATCTTTACTCTGGGAGGCTCTCCATACCCCGGCGTCCCTGTGGAAGAGCTGTTTAAGCTGCTGAAGGAAGGTCACCGCATGGACAAACCCTCCACATGCACCCAAGAGCTGTAAGGAAATTATGACTTCATCTGGCATTTTACCCTGGAATGTTTGCAACATATCCAAAAACTGGAGAAAATTTGGGACCTTCACTGGTTGCCTGAGGTTATGTGTTGGTCTCTGTTAGTTTGGTAGTTCTAATTTGTTACAAAGTCACTTAATCAGCGTGTACAACAGTTTTAGCGTAACCATCTATTAACCATTGCATTTTAGGTGGAAGGTGCAGATTGAGGAATTTATTACTATTTGCCTTTTGAGACACTTCATAATAGTGCACCCCAGAATCAAAATCTTAGGTCATCCTCCATTAAGAAGAAGTGGTCTGCCACCCAGCAAACAAATGAACAAACTGCAATTTTTTGTTGTTCTCTAGTGATGGTGAGGTATTGCTTAACTGCTTTACACATGTGAAAAGCCTTATTTGTGAAAAAATAAGTAAAAAAATAAAACATGGGTCACATTTTGTCTCAATCACATTCAGATGTTTTTTAGATATATACATGGCCCCAAAAGATGATATTTCATAAAAACGATGACACGGCCCCTCCCGTGAATTCACTGCCATTCAATAGATACTTACATTTCCTTTGAGCAGATGTTATTATGGCAACTATTTACATACAGGCCAAGATCTAAAAGTGGAATATTTAAGGTCAGTCTTTTAACTCTGACAGGTACATGATGATGAGAGATTGCTGGCATGCTGTGCCGTCCCAGAGGCCAACTTTCAAGCAGCTTGTAGAGGACCTGGATCGTTGTCTTGCCATGACATCCAACCAGGTCAGTCCTTTCCTCATCAAGGGTGAGAGCAGCGGCGATATGTGTCGTGGAAACAAAGGTTTTCATAGTGAGTGTTTCCCGCATACAGGAGTATTTAGAGCTGTCCGTGCCATTGGATCAATACTCCCCCAACTACCTTGACACCCGCAGCTCCACTTGCTCTTCTGGCGAGGACTCTGTCTTCTCCCACGATGCTGGTGCTGAGGAACCGTGCCTCCCAAAGCTCCCTCCCCATTCCAACGGAGCGGCCATCAAAAAACGCTGATACCTCATCACCAGTCAGACAAACATTGACATTTCTTCCACTCCCTGCCTCGTGCAGTTGTGGACTCTTCTTCCCTAAAATTCCCAAAGATAAAGCTAAGGACCGCCGCTGCTTGGTGAGACAGGAGCTGAGAGACACCTCAGAGAACTTGTTGGATCTCAAGGACCGCAAAGCGCAGCTATTTCCCGATCCCGGTGGAACGATGTTTACTGGGGCACTTTCTATTATCATGAGTGGAAGTTTGTCACGGTGTTGAAAATGGGTTTCCCATTCCTATGCAGGACAGGGCCTTTTTTATTCATTCAGTTCATCGGGATAACATTTTTGCTTTAAAGACTAAATACCGAGGAACTAGGACCATGGTACATTGCGCCATTCACTATGTCTTCTTGTAAATACTGCCAGAAAAATATAAATATGAATATATATGTATGTATATACCGTGTATGTATGTGTGTGTGTGTATATATATATATATATATATATATATATATGTATATATATATATGCATACATACATACATACTTAGACTATACTCTTATTTTTATCACTGTAATAGATTTTACTTTTGTAAAGTGATTGATTGACCCATTCTTGAGTATAGTCCACAGGGGAGATATCACATGACTATTTTCCCCCCAGAATTGATTGCCCTCATTTTATATTGTAACCATCAATACAAAATAGAGTATTTTTTTTATTTCTTTAACATGCTTTTTAATATTACATCATGCATATCAGTGTACCAGTGATATTTGCAGGTCCTCCATTCCACACCAAGATGAATATCACTGTAACTGATTGTGTACGTGAGTAAACTGAATTTTATACATCTTGCCCAACTGTCAACATGTAGTTCCTGCTTATAAAAGCCACCCTAATTAGCTTCAGTAAATGTCATGCACTTTCTCTGTGCATGTATGTTGTGTAATTCATTTACTGTATAAGCTTTAACCATGATGTTCATCTTCTGCCAAATAACTTCTGATGATGAGATGTGCAACACTCATCCTCATAAATGGATAACATGAAATAAAATGCTTTTTTAAAAAAAAAATAAAAATACAAAAGCTGTTCAAGAATGAGCTGAAATGTGTGTGTGCGTGTATATATATATATATATATATATATATATATATATATATATATATATATATATATATATACACACACACACACATAGAATAGTGTCAATTCCCCTCGAGTTGCTGATTAGATTTGATAATGTGCTGCTGACATCAGCAGATGCGTGGGATCCATGGCCATGGTACGCAGTAAACATGATTTATGGTCATGTGAATGGCTTGACAAGTGTTAGAACTACACCTCCTTCCATCAACCACACCAACCTTGATGCTTGTATCACTGGTCTGGCTTCCTGCCATAGACTGATGCATTACCTGGCTTGCAATCTCCATGCAGCCAGTTGTAGCAAGCCACACCATGCGGGCAGCAGTTAACCTTTTTTAAAAGCCAGCTCTTGAGAGTTTGGGTCAGTGCAGATGGCCCTTGATGTGTGACATGTTTTAGCAGATGAGGCTAACACTTGGATCTTGAAGACAATTATGCTTTAAAATCAATCACTCAGGTTACAGAACATGGTGGCTACCAGTGGATGCTATAGGAGTCAGACAAACACATGACCTCATTGTTTTGGGGGTGAAATGTTTTCCACGCCTGGAAACAGGGAGCAATAAAAGTCCCCTGTGCGTTTTGTGGTTGAGGTGATTCTGAAGGGCTCCATATAAGAATAGGAACAACAAGAAAAATCTTGCTTTATGAGCTGCTAATGGTGCACAGGTGCTATTTGGCAAAGGGTGTTATCACTTTGGACAGATGGCACAGGAAGAATTTTTATTGTCAAATATCATCCAGCACAGCAACAGTTAAACTGTCAAGTCAGTTGACGATCGTCATCCATGAATGTGTGCTTTGTATGATGATTTTTCGGGGGGAAACATTGTGGGAAGTGTTTGATGTCTCAGTGAAAGACTAAAAAGGCTATGATAGAGGCGAGATCTTGACTCATAATTTGCTTAGCAACCAAATCTTATTTTTAGTGTGTACTACATCTTATGCCAGTTCAAGTTCATAATGTGATTTTAAACGAAGCTTGAATCTCCTAGAATGGTCATCACTTACCATCCTTTTTTACCCCCTCAGGTTTGTGAATCGGCTCCTATCCATTGAGGCCTGAAGGCTTTGATTCATGCCAGGTTTGCCTTGCGTGTTCATTTTCAAGAAATCACCCTTCACTGGTGATGAATAACACTTCAAGTCTCTGTCACCCCTACATAAGAAACACTTGATTAGTCAGAATGTGTGTGTGTGTGTGCATGCGGGTGAAGCAGTGGAACAGAACTTACAAACAGGTAAAAATACAAGTCCCCATTTTGTCATGCTCCAAATCAAGCTAAATTAATGTCTCAAATGCAGTTATTTTTTTTTAATGCCAACCAAAGACAGCTCTTGTTCGAGAGCTCAAGCCTATGCTCAGTTGCTGGCATGCTGAATGGAGCAGAAATTTTGATGCTTTGTTGACACTTCAGTACTTAAGACTTCTCCACTGTGTGAATGGCTACTAGCCCCAGTCCCATGGGACTTTGCACTTGACCATAGAAATAATTTCAAATATTGAAAACATTAAGATTAAATATATATCCATTTATAGAGGAGGTGATTAAGGATAGGCTTGGGAGTAAACTCAAGGCCTGGGGGCCCAGATACGGCCCGCCACATCTTTTTATGTGTTCCGCAAAGACAAATTGTGCATCAAATTCATGCCAATGCTACAATTACAAATTGGTTTCACCTTTAAAAAATAGAGAGATAGACATTTTTATTAGCAGTCATATTTTTAAAACATTTGAACAGTTTTTATCAGTCTCTGTTTACATATATATAATATGAGGCATTCATTTATTTGGGTTGACAATTATAAACTATGACTGGAGTAAACAAACATGCATTAGATGAAAGTTTGAAGTCATGATATGGTAAAAGGCCTTTCTAATTAGTCTCTTTTGGAGAGAGAGGGAGACCTGAGTAAGGTGCAATGTTGACGTCAACCCATTGCGCACCTTCTTCTCCAAATGAAACCATTATTCTTGCGACAGAGGACAAATGGTTTAGCAAAACGGATAGAGAGTAGAGTGGCAGCAGCATACAAATTGAACCCATGAATATCATCCTGGCAAACATCCATGTGCAAAGTGAAGTGTATATTTGTCCCTATATTTCTTTCCTTGGCTATGTTAAACTTTGGGTGTACATAAATCCTGCAGTGTCACAATGATTTGCATTAATTGTTTAATTATCTTTAATTTATCTTCTATTTGTTTACCCTGACATATATAGTTGTATTTGACTCTAAATACATGAAGGAAAAAAATAAGAATACCATCATACAGATAATACTTGTGGCCGCTGTTATTTGCAAATGAGCCAAAACAATTGGCAGACGCCCAATGTGAGTCTTGAACCCATGACCCTAAGATTAAGAGCCTCATGCTCTACCGACTGAGCCAACCGGGATCTTAGTGTTAAGACTTTGTTTCATTTTTTTTTTTTTTTTTTTTTTGATAAGGTATGGCAGATTAAATGTTAAAACTTGTCCGACAAGCGGCAGACGCCCAATGTGGGGCTCGAACCCACGACCCTGAGATTAAGAGTCTCATGCTCTACCGACTGAGCTAACCGGGCTCTTTTGTATGAGATTTTTTTTCATTTAAATTTTTTTTTTTTTTTAAATCGGGTATGGCAGATTCAACATCAAAACTTGTCCGAAAAGTAGCAGACGCCCAATGTGGGGCTCGAACCCACGACCCTGAGATTAAGAGTCTCATGCTCTACCGACTGAGCTAACCGGGCTCTTTTTGTGTAAGATTTTGTTTTATTTTTTTTAAATTTTTTTTTTTTTAAATCGGGTATGGCAGATTCAACATCAAAACTTGTCCAAAAAGCAGCAGACGCCCAATGTGGGGCTCGAACCCACGACCCTGAGATTAAGAGTCTCATGCTCTACCGACTGAGCTAACCGGGCTCTTTTTGTGTAAGATTTTGTTTTATTTTTTTTTAATTTTTTTTTTTTAAATCGGGTATGGCAGATTCAACATCAAAACTTGTCCAAAAAGCAGCAGACGCCCAATGTGGGGCTCGAACCCACGACCCTGAGATTAAGAGTCTCATGCTCTACCGACTGAGCTAACCGGGCTCTTTTGTATGAGATTTTTTTTCATTTAAATTTTTTTTTTTTTTTAAATCGGGTATGGCAGATTCAACATCAAAACTTGTCCGAAAAGTAGCAGACGCCCAATGTGGGGCTCGAACCCACGACCCTGAGATTAAGAGTCTCATGCTCTACCGACTGAGCTAACCGGGCTCTTTTTGTGTAAGATTTTGTTTTATTTTTTTTTAATTTTTTTTTTTTAAATCGGGTATGGCAGATTCAACATCAAAACTTGTCCAAAAAGCAGCAGACGCCCAATGTGGGGCTCGAACCCACGACCCTGAGATTAAGAGTCTCATGCTCTACCGACTGAGCTAACCGGGCTCTTTTTGTGTAAGATTTTGTTTTATTTTTTTTTAATTTTTTTTTTTTAAATCGGGTATGGCAGATTCAACATCAAAACTTGTCCAAAAAGCAGCAGACACCCAATGTGGGGCTCGAACCCACGACCCTGAGATTAAGAGTCTCATGCTCTACCGACTGAGCTAATCGGGCTCTTTTTGTGTAAGATTTTGTTTTATTTTTTTTAAATTTTTTTTTTTAAATCGGGTATGGCAGATTCAACATCAAAACTTGTCCAAAAAGCAGCAGACGCCCAATGTGGGGCTCGAACCCACGACCCTGAGATTAAGAGTCTCATGCTCTACCGACTGAGCTAACCGGGCTCTTTTATATGAGATTTTGTTTTATTTTTATTTTTATTTATTTTTAAATCGTATGGTAGATTCAACATCAAAACTTGTCCAAAAAGCAGCAGACGCCCAATGTGGGGCTCGAACCCACGACCCTGAGATTAAGAGTCTCATGCTCTACCGACTGAGCTAACCGGGCTCTTTTTGTGTGAGATTTTGTTTTATTTATTTATTTATTTTTTTTTTAAATCGGGTATGGCAGATTCAACATCAAAACTTGTCCAAAAAGCAGCAGACGCCCAATGTGGGGCTCGAACCCACGACCCTGAGATTAAGAGTCTCATGCTCTACCGACTGAGCTAACCGGGCTCTTCTATATGAGATTTTGTTTTATTTTTATTTTTATTTATTTATTTTTAAATCGTATGGTAGATTCAACATCAAAACTTGTCCAAAAAGCAGCAGACGCCCAATGTGGGGCTCGAACCCACGACCCTGAGATTAAGAGTCTCATGCTCTACCGACTGAGCTAACCGGGCTCTTTTGTATGAGATTTTTTTTCATTTAAAAAGTTTTTTTTTTAAATCGGGTATGGCAGATTCAACATCAAAACTTGTCCGAAAAGCAGCAGGCGCCCAATGTGGGGCTCGAACCCACGACCTGAGATTAAGAGTCTCATGCTCTACCGACTGAGCTAACCGGGCTCTTTTTGTGTAAGATTTTGTTTTATTTTTTTTTTATTTTTTTTTTTAAATCGGGTATGGCAGATTCAACATCAAAACTTGTCCAAAAAGCAGCAGACGCCCAATGTGGGGCTCGAACCCTCGACCCTGAGAGTAAGAGTCTCATGCTCTACCGACTGAGCTAACCGGGCTCTTTTGTATGATATTTTGTTTTATTTTATTTTTTATTTTTTTTAAATAGGGAATGGCAGATTCAACATTAAAAATTGTCCCACAAGTGGCAGACGCCCAATGTGGGGCTCGAACCCACGGCCCTGAGATTAAGAGTCTCATGCTCTACCGACTGAGCTAACCGGGCTCTTTTATAAGAGATTTTGTTTTATTTTTATTTTTATTTATTTATTTTTAAATCTCGTATGGTAGATTCAACATCGAAACTTGTCCAAAAAGCAGCAGACGCCCAATGTGGGGCTCGAACCCACGACCCTGAGATTAAGAGTCTCATGCTCTACCGACTGAGCTAACCAGGGTCTTTGGTATGAGATTTTGTTTTATTTAAAAATTTTTTTTTTTTTTTTTTAAATCGGGTATGGCAGATTCAACATCAAAACTTGTCCAAAAAGCAGCAGACGCCCAATGTGGGGCTCGAACCCACGACCCTGAGATTAAGAGTCTCATGCTCTACCGACTGAGCTAACCGGGCTCTTTTGTGTTAGATTTTGTTTCATTTTTTTTTGTTTTTGTTTTTTTAAATAGGGTATGGCAGATTCAACATTAAAAATTGTCCCACAAGTAGCAGACACCCAATGTGGGGCTCGAACCCACGACCCTGAGATTAAGAGTCTCATGCTCTACCGACTGAGCTAATCGGGCTCTTTTATATGAGATTTTGTTTTATTTTTATTTTTATTTATTTATAAATCGGGTATGGTAGCTTCAACATTAAAACTTGTCCAAAAAGCAGCAGACGCCCAATGTGGGGCTCGAACCCACGACCTTGAGATTAAGAATCTCATGCTCTACCGACTAAGATAACCAGGCTCCTAGTGTTAAGACTTTGTATTTTTTGTTTTTTTTTTGTTTTTTTTAATAGGGTATGGCAGATTCAACATTAAAACCTGTCCAACAAGTGGCAGATGTCCAATGTGGGGCTCGTACCCACAACCCTGAGATTAAGGGTTTCATGCTCTACCGACTGAATAAAAAAAAAAAATCAGCATCCACATTCATCCTCTGAAAGACATTAATTAACAAGTGTGTGAAGTATGCAAGTTCTAACATGAGGTGGTGGGTTGATCATAGTATTTTTAGCGTAATTACAAAGTAAGCAGTCTTCTTGCTAGCACATGCCTCTGTAAATAAGGCTGGCTCTTTTGGAGAAGCTTTTCCCTGCTCAGACTTTGTGTCATACCATGCAAATCTGGTGTTATTTTTTTAAATACAATTTTGATGGTGTTTGGTGACACAGGTGTGGCCAGTGAAATGTGATGGATTTGTTTCTTTGTCAGTGAGGATGGGTTAGTCAGTGGTAGTGAATTCTCCCCTTGCAAGATGTGTTGACGCCCTCACACACAGGAAAAAAAAAAACTTTGCTTCCAGGTATGTCTCCGTGTCATTCTCACTAGATCGACTTTCTTCAGCACAAGCCTGCCTGAGACCCAGACACCTCCTCCAGGCTCTGACATATAATCTGAGCCTGTCATGGCCTTTATCATACAGCATCAATGGGTGTGTTGGGCCTTTCTCCACAGTCCCTACAGGCAGCACGATACCTGCAAAACATTCCTCCGACACATCCCTGTGCAAGAGGCATATCGCCTGTCTTTTATGGCAGCTTTGCTTGAGGGTGGAGGTTGGGGGGGAGGGTGCGATAGAGTTCCTCCTTTACATGCCCTTTCATTTATGAAAGTTATCCTTACCTGGAATCGTAAAACGGTCTTTGTATTTCATCTACTGAAATTAGTCACCAATGATAGTGCTATTCACCTTCAATATCCCTGCTTTGCACACTTCTTTTAGCTCAAACCTTGAAGGCTAGTGAGAGGGACTGAATCAAAGCAGCAGTTTCACTGTGCACAGGACTCTAATCATACCACTTCTTCTAAAGTAATGTCTGTACTCTCATGAATTGAACTGCGTATGAGCTGAGATTGGCAAACATAGCATTCAGTGGCTGAGCTATCATAAACTAGAAAGGAGCCCAAAGTAATTTCAAATAGTCACTTAGCAAAAAAAAAAAGGCCAACAGATCAATGTTGCACACTACCTGATCCCCATTACTAACAGGTTGACCAATGCTTAAAACCTTCCATTATGAATTTTATTTGCATATTTGTAATGCTCTAATGGGGCATTAGATGAAGATAAATTAAACATACAGCTTTTGCTTAGCTATGCTTTTCAAGAGTCAAGACAAACAATTAGCTAATTGAATTTCATGGACATGTGAATGCATCATTTGCGCTAAAAAGGACGTTTGCTATGGGCTCATCTTCAGCTGGTGGCCTCATGAAGATAATGATTTAATGCTTCTGAATCACATTCATTTGAGTCCTTGTGCTTTTCTGTCCTGCACTCTTGTTACCATGCTGCAGTCAAGTATCCAAAAGAATCTACTGTACACTATGTGCGTGCGTGCGTGCGTGCGTGCGTGCGTGCGTGCGTGCGTGCGTGCGTGCGTGCGTGCGTGCGTGCGTGCGTGCGTGCGTGCGTGCGTGCGTGCGTGCGTGCGTGCGTGCGTGCGTATACATGTCTGAGGTCTTAACACCTCTGTGACTCGTGTCTGAAATGCATTGCCGGGAGCAGCTAGGAAAAAAAAATATTTTGTGTTTTTTCTTGTTTTGATTTTCCTGTTTCCTGTGCAGTCAGTAGGCCAAACCATGAATAAAACAGGATTGGAGACAAACAAAGAGTTCTCTTCAGGCTCCTTGGCCCATAGTCAGAATGGGATGTGGGTTCAACTTTGAGGACCACAGGACCGGCATTTAAGTGGAAAATTCCATTTTAACATGATCCCTTATAATTAAGAACAATTCTTCCTGAGCTGACTTTAGATTCTTAAAAGAAGAACAAGACTAAAACTAGCAGTAGTGGAGGATGTTGACCACAACGTTATTTAATCCTGCTCGTTGAAGTGCAACTAGAAAAGTTGAGCTCTTGGAATGTGTGGTAATTTGGAGTGGTACTGAATAATATTCGAGGCCTGTCTCGGTCTTCAGAAATGGATTTGTGTGAAAGCTTTTGTGCATTTTGATTTGCTGTAATATGTGATTCATATTTTGAATCCAGGATCCGACCGGCATTGACTTGTAAAATCTTTTGGAAGAACACCCACACACTATCCAGTTCTGCAGCCATAGCAAGTGCCAAATCCAGGTCCAGAAAGTTAAACCCTGCCACAGTTTGGATTTAGCCACAGGTGCCAGAACTCTTCTCAGAAGGGATTTTACTTTCTGGACCCAAGTGTTATTTAGTTAGAATGAAGTTTGGGATGGGTATTTTGCAACAGTTTAGATACCTCTGCCTTCTCATAGAAATAATTTCGGGCCTGCCAGCTGCTCTTTCAAGCGCGGTTTTTCTCTTCCGTGCATTTATGCTGGCTCCCGGCAGAGGTGGAATTGGGTGGTGCTCGGCAAAGAGGAAATTCAGACATTGACATTCCTCGCTACACAAGACTTACACCCACTTTACACTATATTTGTTAAAAGACAAAATCAAGGTCCTTGAACCAACTGACAAAGGAAAATAAACCATAGCAATAGTTGTTTTCCAGGAAATAGTTTTCCCTAACTGCATGAGGCACCACCCATAATTTTGTAACCGCCTGACATTTGAATTCTTTCTCAGTGTTAAAGAACTGCATGACCGAGGCATAATGTCAGGCGTGGGGATAATTTCTGAACTACTTTGCAATAAGCCTTCCAATTATCATTCAACTATAACAAAGCAAAACACTCCTTAAGAAGTTTACTAATTAAGCCACTTTCTGTGCTCAATTTTTTGCACCCTAGAAGGATAATATATTGATCACAAAAAAAGAAGTGTCACATCATGTAGACAGGAAATCGCCATGGCAAGAAAAAGTACAACAAAGTGGTGCATATAGTAACTGCATGGATAATCCAAAGTTGCTCTAACAATGTAGGAGAATACGCTGGACTATCTCATTCTTTGTGCTTTGGAGACAGAGGACATTGTGTTTAGTTTTTAACTGTTGACTGCCTGACTGATCTCGTGAGGACTCCTTGCTTGTGATTGTGTCAACAGAGTCCTTGTGAGGAGAGGTTGGCAATGCCTGGCACGGGCCATTAGCACCGTGCAAGTCTCCTGCTGCTTCAATAGACAATTTTATGGCCATCAGCGCCCTCTTGTGTTTTCTTACTTTTTCTTCAGTATTGTACAGGCCAACGCTTTAATTCCATAAATTTTCTATACTGCTTATATAATCTTTAGCATCACTTGAAAATTGAGTCTAGACTGAGAGTGAGAGGCAGTGTACCTCATGTCAATCAGGGAGATGATACCAAAAAAAATCACTCAATAATATAATAATATTAATATTGAGCCGGTGAATTTAGAGGGAGTGAATCTACCACATTTCTGGACTGGAAATGTGAGGGCAGTTATTTTAAAATTCACCTTAGCTTGTTGTCTGGACTCAAGTTACATTCAGTGACGGCACCACAGGGACAAACCCCACAAATACGGTTAATAGAGTTACTTTCCTTTCTAAAGTATTTTACATTTTTTATCAAAAGTATGTTTTTCCATTTTGATGTACAGCTTATGGGTCCCAAAAACCTGACACGTAATATATTTTTAATAAAACTTGCAAATTTTGATGAAATTCAGTTTAGCCAGGCAGCACTACAGTAAAGACATAATTGCCTCACAATTGGAGGTCGTAGGTTGAAATCTTGGCTTCAGCTTTTTTTCTCCCTTTAGTTCTTGGGTCATATGACCAAAATGTTCCTTTGGTTAAGAGAGTTAAAGCAGGGTTAAGACTCTAAATTGTCCTTAGTTGTTAACGTGAGTGTGGATGTCTATCATATGTGGCCACTGTGGTCCAGGGCATATGATGCCTATTATAAAATATAAAAGATTGAGTTTTTGTCTACCTTCAGCCTTTTGTGCACTCTTTGAGTGATAATAAATAATTCAGTGGTTCTGCTGGTCCCATTGCAAGAAAGCATCATTTCTTGCTGCACAGTTTGTGTCGCAGCATAGAACATGAATCAAGGGAAACTGCAGAGCAGCCAGGAGACTCAAGAACCCTCTCGGTTCCCCTCCCCAACCCATCCCTCTCTCTCAACTGGGCACTCAGCATTAGTGCTGGGCTGTTAGGCAGTGTGCTCATTGCCTGCCATCACAGCACCTGCTTTTCTGCTCACGTTGCTTCACCTTCTCCTTCTGCTCAAACATGATGGAGATTGGACCAAGATGCCTCCGTGTGATTCACTTGCTGGTTTTGTGTCTGTCTTTCTGCCTGCCAGGAGACACAAACACAAAAAAGGCCATCAAGATAGCCCGCTGTCCTGCGACCTGTTCGTGCACCAAAGATAGTGCTTTTTGTGTGGATACGAAGGCTATTCCAAAGAGCTTCCCACCTGGCATCATTTCTCTGTGAGTTGAAACTATTGTCTCCCTACTCTTACTTGCTTGAAGTCATCAATGATGTCATTATGTTCTGAGGAGTAAAATGTGTATTTGATCAGATGTGAAAACAGAAAGCATGTTGTTTTATTATGCAATGCTTTCTGTGTTTGTATACATTTGCAAATTGATGACATATGGTAAGCGTGGAACTCAGTAACATCTTGTTGCACCTTGCAATAGATTAGCTGTCTGTCCTCCAAAGATCACTCTATTGAATGAAATAATACTGAACCCTTGCTACAAGGGTAAGGGGCTGTTTGTTGAGAGCTTCTGTTCACGTGATGTGGACTCCAGTAGCGCATATGGATTTCAAGACAAGAAGGCAAAGTGACCTCATTTTGCAAAATAGAAGTAAGAAATGAAGTTGTGTGTTCCGGTTTGGAAAAGATTCAATGACATTCAAATAATGACAGATGTGACCTGAGAAAGGTTGGGTCAACAGTTGGGAATGAAACCTCATAAAGCCACGTGACATTACACCTGTGAATTCTGGCCCTGCCTGTAAAATCAGCTGATATGTTAAATGTCTGCACAGGACGATGGTGAACACAGGATTTACAACGATTCCTGAGGGAGCTTTCTCGCACCTTCACCTACTCCAGTTTTTGTAAGTGTATGACAACAGCAGTGTTTTTCATCTGAAGTGTGTGCAACAGAGTCACTTTCTTCAGATTTCGTCAGATTTGCACACAGTTCATGCTGCGGTTTGCAATAAAATCTTTTAAAGCAATTTAGCAATGAAAGAACTCCAGCCACTTGAAATAAATGGCGTTTGAAAACAGTGGTGGCATAGCAAGAATACGACTTGTGCTTCTGTCATCCCAGATAACTGAGTGCCTCAGTTGTTCCCCTGACAAAGCCCTATTTGTCTGTCACATTCAATCATTTGTGTGTGTCTTATTTATGTGTGCAAGCTTGCAGTTGTTTGCTCCAATTTTCAGTTTGAGTGATGACATTAAATGTATTGTGATGACAGTTGACTGTGCAGTTTACTTGACCGGCTCTATTTTCGTGGACAGGCACATCTTCTCATTATTTATAATGTTTGTTAATATTTAATAAAATGTTGGTGAAAATATGCACATGTCAAAGAACTTGGGTGCACAATCACAGTAGTTGACTGCATGTTTTCTCAATGCGTCTAACTATTTTTGTTGTGTCCACAGACTCTTGAACTCCAACACATTCTCCACCATTTCAGATGATGCTTTTGCTGGGCTGTCTCACCTTCAGTACCTGTTAGTAAAATTTCAATTTCTTGAAGTTTCTTTTGACAATTGGATTTATTTAGATGGTAAATGTAAGTAAAAAGTTAGGTTTATCAGAGACTGACTTTTCATGGCTTACTGATGCTTCCTCTGCATTTTCACATTCTGATTTGTGGCTAATTAAAAGGCATTGCTAAATATTAATGCATACATTTGTAAATCTTTGTTTTTTTTGTACAAGCTTCTAAAATTAGCTTTTTGTTCATTTGCCTTGCATTGATAACACATAATCAATTGTGCCAAACAAGTAACTAGTTTTTCTATTCCAGGTTCATTGAGAATAACGAAGTCCAAACTCTCTCAAAACATACCTTCCGGGGACTAAAATCTCTGACTCATCTGTGAGTATGTCATCACTCCCGGCATGCCATTTTGCAGTTTAAACTAGCTCATTTTTAGTATAGGGGGGTCCTTGTTCCGAGCATTGTGAATGGAGGCGTGACGTAAGAATATGTAGTTGTGAGATACGAGAAGGCACACTCAGTTGCTCCTTCGTCCATTTGTTTCACATTTATGGTGAAGAGTTCATCGGCGTGGAGTGATGGAAAAGAATGTGCGTGGCTCACGACGCTGCCTGCATGACCAGAACTTTGGCATACAGTAAATTTAACAACAAAATAATTGTAAAAATCATCAAGTGAACCTTTTCAGATCCCTCTCAAACAACAACCTCCAACAGCTGCCCAGAGATCTGTTTAAACATCTGGACATCCTCACAGATTTGTAAGTGTTGATTTGTAAGCATGTTGGAGTTGACCTGTTGGAGTGATCCTGTCATGCGACTCTGCACTCAACTACTAAACTGACTTGGTCAATCGTTGAGATAACACTTTGTATCCGTGTTGCATCATTGGTTTCAGGGACCTGCGAGGAAACTCCTTCCGCTGCGATTGCAAGATCAAGTGGCTAGTTGACTGGATAGAAAAGACCAACACTTCTGTTCCTCCCATATACTGTGCAAGCCCTTTTGAATTTCAGGGTCGCAGGATCCATGACCTTGCCCCAAGAGACTTCAATTGCATCAGTGCAGGTTTGAACTTTGTCATTTTCTGTTTGAAGAGTCAGTTTGCAGTTTATAATTTGCTCTCATTCTCTGTATTTTCTTTTTCTAGATTTTGCCATTTATGAAACATTTCCTTTCCATTCTATGTCTGTGGAGTCTTATGAGTTTGGGGGAGATATGTTTGTTGTCTTCTCTCAGCCTGAATCAGGTTTCTGCACTCTTTATGTGTGGGATCATGTGGAAATTAAATTCAGGACATTTCAGAACATTACCTGTAAGTGATGGAGACAAACACGCCAACATTTACAGTATTTTAGTTTGTCTATTTTGTCTTTTATCTGTTGTGCCTTTCTTATATGTGTTTTTGCAGCTCGTTCAGCTTTGTACTGCAAACCAGTAGTGATAAACGACACGCTTTACATGGTTGTGGCTCAACTTTTTGGTGGATCTCACATCTACAAGTAAGCTTTGCAAACCTCTGTTGCTATGCAGAAATTCTCTACTGGTTTTATGATTCCAACCTTCAAATAATTAGTGTGGCATTAGATACTACTACAAACAAATACTCCATCCATCCATCCATCCATCCATCCATCCATCCATCCATCCATCCATCCATCCATCCATCCATCCATCCATCCATCCATCCATCCATCCATCCATCCATCCATCCATCCATCCATCCATCCATCCATCCATCCATCCATCCATCCATCCATCCATCCATCCATCCATCCATCCATCCATCCATTTTCATCGCCGTATGGACACAAAAATACTTTAGATGCTGTAGCTTTGCACAGATGTGTTTGCATCCAGAATGAACTGTGAGGCTTTTTGTTCAAATTACAGGTGGGAAGAGGACCCTCTTCGCTTTGTGCAGATACAAGACATTGACACAACACGAGTGAAGAAGCCCAACTTTGTGGAGACATTCCAGCTCGATGGTGAATGCTATTTTGTAGTAGCAGACAGTTCGAAGGCCGGTTCAACCAGCATTTATCGATGGAACAGCAATGGCTTTTACTCCCACCAATCCCTCCATCCTTGGCACCGCGACACCCATGTGGAGTTCCTCAACGTCGGAGGAAAGCCTCACCTCATCCTCTCCAGCGCAACTCAACCACCAGTAGTTTACCAGTGGAACCGAGGCCAAAAGCAGTTTGATTTCTTCTCCCAAATCACAGAGCAAGCTGACGTGCAGATGGTCAAACACTTCTGGGTTCGGAAGGCGCTTTATCTTTGCCTCACACGCTTCATTGGTGACTCAAAAATTCTCCGCTGGGAAGGCCAGCGTTTCATCGAGATCCAGACTCTTCCCTCTCGCGGCTCCATGGTGGTGCATCCCTTCACCGTGGGCCTTCGGCAGTACCTTATCCTTGGGAGTGATTTCTCATTTTCTAGAGTGTACTTATGGGATGATCTCACTCAGCGCTTTCAGCTGTTCCAAGAACTCAATATGAGAGCCCCAAGGGCCTTCAGCTTCATGTCCGTCGACAATAAGGACATAATGTTGGCTGCCAGCTTCAAGGGCAATTCTCTTGCCTACCAGCATCTTCTGGTTGATCTCAGTGCAAAATAGAAATGTGAGAGACAATGTGTCGTGCCAACAAAAAACAAAAACATGCAGGACATGTGCAGGAGTATTCAGGCGCATCTCAATAAATCAGGTGTGGAAAACTTTATTTATTCAGCTTAAATAATAATTTATTCAGGAAGAGAGGAAAAAACAAATAATGTATCACTGCTGCTTATAGATAATAGATCCACTATACATACACATGCTTTTCTTAATTTTTCTACAATTGTAATTTATTGAGATGCACTTGCAGTGAGGTTTTGCTATTTCACAGGATGTTGTAAATGACTAACTTAAAAAAAGTTTAAAATATATTAATCATAATACCGCCTCAGTGCGATGCTGACTGAAATGCCAAATCACTGTTTCTACATGTATATTATTGTTGAAATGCATGTACATTTATTGAATCAACCACTAGAAAATTATGTTTCGTCTGATAACTGGTAGAAGTGATATACTGAATGTTATGCATGTAAACTTTCAAAAAGCTACAATTAGACTGGTCAACAACAGATTTGATAAAAGGTGGCTTTGTGTTTCCCTAAGCACATTTTGGCACTGATTTTAAAAAAAATATTTTTTTTTCCAGCGCATCAGTTTTGAAAAATCTTATTTATTTTTTTTGCTTTTAAATTTGACTTTTAAAAAGCTTGTGCATTACCATTTACAGCTATGACAAACATTTGGTGTGCTAGAGAAAAACTAGGGCGGATATGAAAATCAAGGAAAAGGTTTTCTTACAAATCTGATAAAAAAAATGAAAAAAACCATTGTTATCAGTGCAGCACTTCTGAGTTTGGGTGCTATATCCTTAAGCTTGTTTTTAAAAAAAAAAGCTTTTTTGCAGTAATATAGTACATTTGATTTAAGTGTCTTTAAATACAAGATGTTTGCAGAGGGCAAACAAATCATAGATAATGTTTTCATTATATTTTTAACCTTTATTTAACCAGCAAAAATCCCATGGAGATAAAACAAAATATTTTGCAGGGCAGTCCTATTCAAGAGGGAGCAGTTACACAATGAACATTTACATTACACACATTGATCAAAACGTTGCAAGCAGTTAGTTTGTACATTCCTATTAAGATACAGACTTGATTAATTTGCAGAATTTCAGTATTGAGGTAGAGTTTGAGTTAATTCCTCCTGAAACATGAATCATAAAGTAGAAGTGTTGCGATCATTCGGTAACAGACATTTATTTGCTTTTGTTTAGTGACGCGCACCAAAGATGTGACGTCATTTGCTGTTGCCGTCTGCGAAGAATAATAGTCCGCCGTCGCTCCTCTGTTGTTTTCCCCGTCTCCTGCATGAGCTTTCCGATGGGAAGCATGAAGATGCTACAAAATGAAGGAACGAGGAGTTTGCAAATAAATAAAATAAATTTGTGAAGCGGACACCCATTTCCGGAATCTCAAGCTGACACCGGAAGTGCTGCGACAAAGATCCGCTGTTATAAAATGCACTAGCGCTTACTATTAGAATGACAACAAACATGACGGGCGCCGTCAAAACGACACTGCCTTCCGAATGGGAAGACGACGAACGGATGGATTTTCTATTCTCCGACTTCAAGGAAAACCGCGACGTCAACACGATGGACTGGGACAGTAAAATGGACTTCTGGACGACTCTGATCGTGCAAAGCTGCAGGGACCGCCGTGCCGTGTGTGTCAATCTGCAGGACCTCAACAAGACTTTCAGTAGGAAAGAAAAATCACCTTTGGGCTTGACGACTGTCATCCACTCCATGTCTAGGTAAATACTGTGCTGTACGCTCCAATTTCAGATTTTTTTTTTTCGGGGGGGCGGATAGTCCATAATATCTTCTCCCTATGCTCATGTTGTTTTTCTACGCATACTTTTTCCAGGTTCGTGCTCAATAAAAAACTTGTGCGTTATATTATTTAAACTGCATAAAGTACCCCTACATGTGAATTGTTGTTGGGTTATATGTAACTATATGTTCTTTGGCCCGTGTCAGTTTTCTACAGTTAAGTCAATATCTATTACATACAGATTTGTGTATCCAAACAATACATCTGCAAAGTATTCACAGCACTTCACCTTTTCTACATTTTGTTATGTTAATACCACAAGAAAGTAGTAATACATTAATATTTCTATGATGTTCCTTTTGAGGTGCATGCCTATGGTGATGCCTAGCTAAAGTCCATGCTTTTCCATTCCCTTGTCTGGGACTGTCACTTTGGATAGTTGCCCCAGCCAACATGGCCGCCACGTCGGCACATCACTTAGCCTGCTCTTGTCTTACTGTACATCCGTGACAACAGCAGCGTAACCCTGAACTATGTGTACTAGTATGTGTCTGTTTATTGCGTCACAGTCCCAGTAAACAGCAACCAATTCCTGAGCTATCAGACTTTGACAACTACTGCATCAAGGGGTGGAATGACACTATTTCCTGTCCGTTGGTTCCGGGTCAGTTAAATTGTGGTTCCACTATGTTTCCATTTCACCTCATCCAGATGTGGGAAGCTTCAGAGGGAGTCCGAGTTTGCCGCCAATGTTGATTGCGGATGGCTGTCCTGGGGTGTTGGTCTCCTGTTGGTGAAGCCTCTGAAATGGACCTTCTCCTCTTTGCTGGGAGGAAGCAGACTATCTTCGGAGGAGTCTTTTGTTGTCATTGACCTGGTTAAGGTGTGTTGCTCATCTTCCGTTTATGTGCAGCAGAATCAGATTAGAAAGACACTGGCCATAAAATAATACAGATTGCAGATTGACAGAAGGTTGCACATTTTTGTAAGATTAAGTATATGAGTGTGTTTTGACATAATTCTTTTGTATTATTTTATTTCTTTTTGTAGAGCCGGCAGTTCTCAACCTACTCTAAGTGGCCATTGGCATAACACGCCACGCTCCATTTACATGCTTAAGACATTACAAATAAATGCACATCTGAAATATAAATTCCCCCACCACAAAATCAAAACCCTGCATGTGTTTACGTAATTAATCATCCAATGTCAGTGAAAGCACGATGTTCAACTTTTTTTTACTGTAGCAGAGCTCCTGGCCTGCACAAATTTCTGTGCCAGTTGATCAATCACAAACAGATAAGGCTGCTATTTTCTACATAAATGCTTTTTTTTTCTCTGCTCACTCCAGTCTTTATTGTTCTTTCCAGGAAAAAGCAGCCGAAGTTCTCAGGATTTACCAAAGCAGTGAATTTGCAAATCGCTCCGTCATGTCATTTCAAGACCTGTGGACACTCTCCTCCAGCGTGTGTGCTGATGAAAGCACCCTATGCATGGCTCTTCTGCAGCTGCAGAGGGAGAAACAAGTCGCAGTCTCCTTGCATGAGGGGGAGAAGGTAAACTTCAGAACTCATCACTCAACAAACAACCGCTCATTCTTCTTTTTCTCCTAGCTGACATCTTATGTTTTGTTTACTTTGTATTTACTTACAGATTGTTAAATTTTGCCAAGCTGGGCAGAGTCGCGTCTCCAGTGTCAGTGATGTTGATATCGGAGTTTATCAGTTGCAGCGTAGTGAGAAACTGCTGGTGGAGCGTCTGGACAAACTGGGCCTGGAGGCTGATAAGTACATCCACTACTAATAACAGTTGCTCAGGATTCAAGTAACGCGATTAAACAATCTAGTTTTTATGGTTGTTAAATTTAAATTTCTCTTGGCTAGCAGTTTGTTTACAAATAATAAACAAAATCAAATGTCTATGCTATGTCCCATTGACCCCTTTAAAATCTGTAATGTGACGGTATTTCAGTGCACTGTTTCCCTACCATTATTGAACGAAGGCACATATTTGAAAAAGTAAAGATATTGAAGGAATGATGATTTCATCACAATCCACTCACCAGTATTTTATCAGTGTGAAATCTGGGCCTATTTATTTTAATTCTGTGGATACGCCATTGATTAAACAGTCCGCTCTCTCGTGATGTAGTCCTCATATCTTTGTTTGACTTACTGCTTGGTCACCACTCACTGAACATTAACACACAATTTTCAAGGCAAATTTCTTATCAAGCTCTTTTCTATTTCTTGTGTTCAGGTGCAGAAAAGAATCAAGAGCTTTACTTCGAGAAGGGAAGAAAACACAGGTGAATGCTTAAGATGCTCCAAAACATGATTCAAGCCAAGAGCGAACAAATGAAATTCAGTCCATTTCGTGCTCCTATTTATTGTCCCTTCAACAGGCACTGAGGTGTTTGAGAGGCTGTAAAAGGGTGGAAAAGAGAGCAGACAACTTGTTTGGGCAGCTAGAGTCTATTCGAGGCATACTGGATCGCATAGCTCAGTCGCACACCGATAAAATGGTAGACCGTTAGAAAACAAATAGGCTGAAAATCAACATTCACACCAAGTACTAAAAGTCTGTCTTGTTCTTGCAGGTTCTACAAGCTTACCAAGCGGGAATGGCCAGCCTCAGAGTGTCTCTCAAGGACGTGACGGTGGAAGGTGCAGAGAGCCTTCTTGATCAAATCCAAGAGGCAAGTTCATTTGAAAACTTTGATTGCTTACTTTGGATTCAGTTGGGCACATCTAAACAAAGCCTTTATCATTGACACAGTTATGTGACAAACAAGATGACGTGAATCAAGCCATATCTGGAGCATTCACCAGTGGAGGTATGTCAAATTGTCCTTTCCTCATAATCGGATCTACTGTACTGAGATTTTCAAATAATGGTCAGGTGTGCTTTTAATAAGGAGGGGTCTTATTTGCAGGATGTCTCAGAATCCTTAATTCATATTTTTCCAAAAGGCTTTTATTCTGCTTACTACTCAGATTCCTAAACTCTGTCGTTTAAATGTCCTAAAAATGTAAGAATTTATAAATAAGCACAACAACCCGCATTTGGTTGTCATTGCAATGTTGGCTATATTATACTGTCAAGTCAGACATTTTTAAAAAGAAAAAGAGATTTAATATCCATGGATTTTTTTAATCACGTGTGAACACTAATCATGTCTATTAATCAGTGAAGTGCAGAATGACTGAAAAAGTTCATAACCATCACAATGGAAGGGCGCCACTATTTGAGGAAGTGTTGTATTTTATCACTATTTGTTTTTGTAGATGATGACGAGTTGGAAGAAGAACTGAAATCGCTATTGGATGAATCCAACACGATTTCTGAGGTTCCAAGCGAGCCCCTGCCGAGCATCCCGGGTGACGACCTGTTGGATTTGCTACCCGCCGTCCCTGACACGGACATGAATGTCAACGCCAAGCAGCTGGAAGAAGAACTCAAGCAACTGACTCTCTAAAGATACAGATGGGCTGTTGTTTTCCATCACTGTGCAAAGGAATTATAAACACAAATGTTAAAATGATTTTTTTTTTTCTACCCATGCAGGATTTCTGCAGCACAAGAAATCTTTTTGCATAGCTAAGGCAAACAAAGTGACCTGGAATTGTTACTATGTAAAGCCAGGAGCAGTTACCTAGAAGCGAGAGTAATACTAAAGTTGTTTCAAAGTCAAGACAGGTAGAAAAGCACTTTCCTTCTTTCAGTCTAAATTCCTTTGCAGTGGGTGCATGCCAAAGAAGAAATAAACTACGCTCTCATCTGGATGTGAAGCCTGTGTGAATTCAAAATTTTAATTTGTCTCTGAAATACTGTATACTCTTTGATATGCTTTTAATTCATTTAGAGTGTCTTTGACAAAGAGCAGCAGTTTGTCCTTGAGTGTATGTATAGTTCTAGTGAAGATTGTCATGTTTTTCCTGTCTTAATTTTGTTTGCCAAATGTTTCATATCAAACCACACGCATTGCTCGTGTACTCGACCAAGGAGATAGTTTTACTCAAAAGATTTTTTCTGCTAATAAAATGTATTTTAATCACACTGGTGGTTTTGGTCAGCTATATGTCAACGTAAGTGGTGGATGTATTGTCTGCCCTCACTCTTTGCCATCTTTAAAATATTAATTTTCAGGCTCCACATAGCTTTATAGTTTTAACCACCAGAGGTCACCGGTGTGCACTGCACCAAGTCAATCACTTGTTTTTTTAACTTTGACCACTTTGAAATTAGACTTTTCACTCATTCGTGGTATTAAATAACGATAGATTAAAAATTAGAATAAAAAGGCAGTCTTCATTGTCGTCTGTTGTTTTTTTCCCCAACCTTTTATTCAAACACAAACACATTCAATGTAATAACACCATCAACAAATACAAAATTAAAACATCAATGTCAGCATAACGTGTGTCGGCTGGCATAATCTTCGCGAACGAGCCTGAAAATGGCGGGGTACCTAATAGAGTGTCCAAATGACGTCACATATCAAACAGCCAATCAGAAAGTGGGTGTGGCACTTTTCACTTAAACCAGGGGTGTCGACCTCCAGTCCTCGAGGGGCCGCGTTCCAATATGTTTTCCAAGTTACCCTCGTTAAACACACCTGCGTGAAAAGTTTTGGTCATTTTCACATTCTGCAGGAGCTAAAACTTTTCACGCAGGTGCACTTAACGAGGGTATCTTGGAAAACATGTTGGAATGCGGCCCCAAGGACTAGAGCTTGACACCTGTGACCTTTGACCATGATATTTCCCTAATAAAGTGGCCTGTTATTAGGTACACTTGAAAATGGTGGTGTACCTAATGGATTGTCTAAGTGACGTCACAGATCAAACAGCCAATCAGAAAGTGGGGGTGAGGGCGGGTGTGGCACTTTTCATTTAAACCAGGGGTGTCGACCTCCAGTCTTCGAGGGGCCGCGTTCCAATATGTTTTCCAAGTTACCCTAATTAAACACACCTGCGTGAAAAGTTTTGGTCATTTTCACATTCTGCAGGAGCTAAAACTTTTCACGCAGGTGCACTTAACGAGGGAATCACACGGACACTCCATTAGGTACACCGCCATTTTCAAGTGTACCTAATAACAGGCCACTTTATTAGGGAAATATCATGGTCAAAGGTCACAGGTGTCAAGCTCTATTCCTCAGGGCCGCGTTCCAATATGTTTTCCAAATTACCCTCGTTAAACACACCTGCGTGAAAAGATTTTGGTCATTTTCACGTTCTGCAGGAGCTAAAACTTTTCACGCAGGTGCACTTAACGAGGGAATCACACGGACACTCCATTAGGTACACCGCCATTTTCAAGTGTACCTGATAACAGGCCACTCTATTAGGGAAATATCATGGTCAAAGGTCACAGGTGTCAAGCTCTAGTCGTCTGGGCT
The DNA here is from genome assembly GCF_059516105.1 of Syngnathus floridae. Classification (NCBI taxonomy): domain Eukaryota; kingdom Metazoa; phylum Chordata; class Actinopteri; order Syngnathiformes; family Syngnathidae; genus Syngnathus; species Syngnathus floridae. The sequence goes on along the minus strand of NC_142417.1, from coordinate 11,838,158 downwards.
GCGTTCCAATATGTTTTCCAAGTTACCCTCGTTAAACACACCTGCGTGCAAAGATTTTGGTCATTTTCATGTTCTGTAGGAGCTAAAACTTTTCACGCAGGTGCACTTAATGAGGGAATCTTTGAAAACATGTTGGAATGCGGCCCGAAGGACTAGAGCTTGACACCTGTGACCTTTGACCATATTTCCCTAATAAAGTGGCCTGTTATTAGGTACACTTGAAAATGGCGTTGTACCTAATGGAGTGTCCAAGTGACGTCACAGATCAAACAGCCAATCAGAAAGTGGGGGTGAGGGCAGGTGTGGGACTTTTCACTTTCACTTAAGCTTTTTCCCTAATGAAGTGGCCTGTGATTAGGTACACCTCATGGACTCTTCAATAGGTACACTACACGAGGTAAAAAAAAAAAAAAAAAAAAAAGAATAAATAAATAAAGTGTAGCGAACGATTATGTGAACGATTCTAAAGATTCAGTTCGTACAACTGGAATGCACATCACTAGTGCATAAGAGTACAGATGGCCAAGATCTGCCGGGTCGAAATCGCTGACTGGTTAGTAACGAGGGCTCTTGCTCGGTAAGCGTTTGGATCGAGCCCTAGTGTAAGAACATACGAAGTGTCCATGAGGTGTACCTACACATATCGTCATATAAAGCAGTTAACCAAATGGCTGATTTTTATGTTTTAATTGGCGAACATAAAAACAAGGAATAAAACACCAGACAAGCTTTAACATAAATGTTTATTAATAATAATAATAATATTAAAAGTAAATTTCAAACCAGCAATCCAATGTGAAATTGCAGTAGATATATTGGATAACAATATTTAGGCGTATATATGCATACACGTTATTTAAAACTGTTATAAGTGTTATAAAATCAAGATTACCCAAAGAGAAGCATAATCTCCCCGTTGTTGCATAACGGCGCATCTCTTCATGCAATAAAGTTAGCCGTTAGCTTGGAGAAAACGCGCATAAAAGAAGTGGTGTTTCATTGAATACTTCTTTCTTTCCTTGGCAAATCGACATTCTGCCTTACATAGTTCACGTCAGGAGGGAGACGCAACACGATCACTGACTGATCCGTTGATGCACGGGAAGGAAGGCAGTTCACCCATGATCTCGTTCGCAAACGGGAAAGTCAGGACTCGTTCCCTCACTGATCTGTTCTCGCGATGAACTGGAAGGTTCACAGGTCACTCACAGGTCTTTTCGGTTGGTGAACGGAAAATGCAATTCATGGGAAGTTACGTCATTTTCTTCTTCGTTTTGTTTTACGGCAAGGTGGCACCAGCTTCAATGTGCATTACCGACACTTCCTGGTTGAAGTCATATGAACTGAAAAAAGAACGAATCACTTTAGGAAAGTATTCGTTCACTCTCGTTCACTGAAAAGATTCGTTCTTTTGCACGAATCGTTCACTCACGTGCCAACACTAAGAAGGGCACTTTTTTCTTCTGATAGACAAAAGGGCAGGGAATCATCCTTTTTATGTATAATATGTGCATGTTCCTGCTGTATCTCCCGTGAATGATAAGTAGCATCTGATATTGCCCGATGAAACCTAAGGAGATGAAACATGCATGCAAGAAGCAAGCAGGCAATCGGCAAAAAAAGCTTTATTGTGTGGATTTATATTATTATTCAAGGATAAGTGTTATGTGAAAAGCAGGATATAAAGTGACATTACCATTTGAGGTGTTGTTGTATTCTCTAATAAACACAGAATTTAAAAAAACAGGGATTGCTTACAAATGTACAGCCTTTATAAAGTATAATTATATCACAAAATCCTATGACAGCAGTACTTTTCCAAATGCCCTTGTATCACAAATAACACAGATAATGCAGATGTTTCCATCTTCTTCCCAAAAAGACACGACTTTTAGCTCGCATGGAATTGAAGCATATATGCATGTGCCATTACCACTTCACCTTGAGTATGCAACCTACAGTAATAGAATTATACTGACATTGCAAGCGGGTGAAAGACATTCGGAGAGCATTAGCTGAATCATTGCTGTTGTCCTTAGCGGTTGTAGACATCCAGTTATACAGTTTGTCGTGAAATCCGGAGACAATTGGTCGCCATAACTACACTATGCAGTGTGTGCGAGTTGTTTGCACCAAGCAGGCACTGATGCAGATATTTGGCTGAGGATGTGTTGATTGCACCATAGAACAGAATGATGCGTTGTCATTCAACACTCGGTAGGGTTGTAAAGAAGAAACATTTGGCATGCTTTGCGGTACAGTTGTCCTTTTCAATTGTGCATGAAGAAACGTCCGTTGATCCATGGCGTCATTTTCATTTTACGTTACAGTGTTTTGCGTATAAAGCAGGCTACACAGTGCTTGGGCTCCTCGCTGCCTCTTGTGTATCTTTACACGGCGATACACTGCTCACAAAATTTTGGCATATCGGGCTTTTGGGTAAAACTTCAGGATGAACCTAAAATGGACTGTCACATTTAGTGAATTGTTGAATACACAATCAACAATGTGTCAGTACTTTTCTGCACAACTTGCTGTTCTCTGACAAGGACGTAAATAGCAAAATTGATACCATCGAGCAGCTTCCTGTTTTGAGAGAATCTGCATTTAAACAGGCCCAATATCCAGATGACATCTACCATTGCTTGCTATTGTCAGTCTTCAAACAGATGTTCTCAGAGGGAAGTCGCCACTGAGCTTAGAGTGTCAGTGCCATCAACAGGTTGCGGCTGAGATAAAGAGAGACTGGAAGAGTCACAGAGAGGCATAAAAGTGGACGTTGTTGAAGAAAAAAAAAATAGCTCTTGTGATTTTTGCTTGTGTCAGAGAGCAGCAAGTTATGAAAAAAGAAACATTCCATAAGTGGGACATCCAAAATTTTAAAGGTCAAATTCAGTATACAGTGACACCATCCTAAGGGTTTGCAATTTCCTAAAATTGCCAAAAAGAAGGCTGCAAATTATTGTGCCCTTACTAAATTAAAGTTCTTCCACTCAATTCAAAATATTTGATTGGCACCAAGATGCCACGGGATGGCACCAAAGCAGTACTTTCATAAAAGATGTGACTTTGAACTGATCCTCAAAACTGTGAATTAGAGAGTTTCAGCAAATGCAAGGAGGCGTTTTTGGTGAACGCCGTCCCGTAAATTTGAGCTGGTTCACTGTAGTCCATTTTAGGAACGAAAAAGCCGATTGCCTGCAACATTTTGTGAGTCGTGTAAGTGTGTGAGCATGTGCATTGGTGTGCGTGTGTGACGGCTTTAAACTGTCCTGTCAGCCCCAGTACGCTTCCGCACAACCCTTTCTTCTTTCACCTGATCCACTGCCAGAGTCTCCAACTCTGCCTGGGGCGGCGCCAAGGGAGGGGTCTCATGGGGGATGCGGTGAGCCACCCCCACGTGAGCCCTGTACTGGCGGTCTCGAGCCGGGCTGTGACGGGGACTGGCCGTGGCCCCCGAGGCAGTGATGGGCGGGCGTTCCGAGGCAATAGGCGGTATGACGGCGGGTCGTTCTCGAACCACCTGCAGATCCGTAGACTCTCTCCCCGCCTGCAGGAAGGGCGTCGGGTCGGGCATTGCGTCCACCGTATCACGCAGGAGCAACCGCTTGCCGTCCGCGCCGAGCCGGTACACCTCGGTCAGCTCGGGGTGAAGCGGCTGGGAGAGGCTCTTCCTCATACGGCGGCGCGGGGTTTCAGGTTGTCTGTCTTTGGGCGGCGGAGGTGTGGGCTTGAAGGTGACGGGGCTGACGTTGGGGCTGGCCTCCGAGGAGCTGCCCGCCAGAAGTTTCTTCTTGGTGGCGTGAAGCTGTGACGTGAGGTAAGCGATGGTGCTGGCTCGCTGCTCCAACTCTCCGGACAGAACGGCCAGCTTGTGGCTCTTCATCTTCAGCTCCTCCAGGTACTTCTTCTCCCGCTCCTTGATGGTGTTTTCCAGCACAAAGATCATGGCGTTCTTCTGCTCCAAGTCCCTCAGCAGCTCTGTGTTCTCCTCCTCCTTCTTCTTCAGCTCTGCCTCCAGCTCCTCGCACCTCCTTTGCAGCTCTCGGCATCGCACCTCACCGCTGTCTGCACGAGCCGTAGCAATCAGTTAGGACAAGTTGGTAAGCAATACAACTGTGACACTTCAGTCTGTTTTAATCAAACACTAAATTACATATGGCTGGCGCTGAGTGGAATCCACGTTCCTCATGTATCAGGAGACTCTCTAAAACGGCATGTGTTCAAACATCAACATTGTATTGTCAAAGAGCGCAAGCCATTTTCAACGCTTAAGATTGCTCAATAATAACACCAATGTGTAGATAGATAGATGAAGAGTTGTAAAAACTAGCAACTTTGCCAAATTGTGACAGGTTTGAGCCGATATACGCTGAATTAGGTGTTTGTGGGCTGTATAACAGCACTATGATCTCATTTAGCCCAGTGAGCATTTACACTGACAACAGCCAAATACGATTTTAATTGTTTGTTAAAATGTAAAAGTATTTATAAACTATTTTTCCATGGATTAATCTCATTTCATTATTTATATTAAATAAATACATACATACATACATACATACATACATACATACATACATACATACATACATACATACATACATACATACATACATACATACATACATACATACATACATACATACATACATACATACATACATACATACATACATACATACAAAAACTTTAGTTTGAGACCAATAAAAGAAGGCCTCCTCATTTGGTTTGTTGGAAATGTTTAACCACGTAAAGAAAACAAACCAGGGGCATTTCTAAGGCGACAAGCACATCATTATGCAAGTGGACAGTTGCATGGAGACTTGTGCTGTGCGCACTCCTGTCTCACATTACACCAAGGACCTTGTTCTCTGATGACCTTTGTTGCTTTTAGAAATGGTTACACTCAAGATGCAGTAGAATGTATCAAGTACTGCTTGTATGTGTCATATTAAAAAGTGAGAAAGAATCATGAGTATTGTGTTTGTTCTGGATTTTTAAGATGAGAACTGTATATTGAGGTGAAATGATGACATGTGCCGCATGTGTTTTTAGTTGCAGTATGTTATCAGGCGCCGTGATGCTGAGCAACCGTGCATTAGGGCTGTGACACTTAATCCCATTTCCTGCACTTCAATCTGGCCCACATTGACATGATAGTGCCTCTCATGAGCAAGCCTCTTATGATACTCTAAAACACTGGACTGGCCCATCTTGTAAAGCCAACGACAACGCGTGTATAGGCTGTACACGTAGTTTAAAAAAAAAACTCGAGCTGCATTAGGCCTGCCTGGAGCTTCCCTGGCTGTTAAACAACTGTCCTGTTAGCCAGTATCAATGCTCAAGTCACATGGTGTCACGGCCATGGCAACGTGGGGGTTGGGCACTTGGCAATGAGCAGACAGATCTAATCAACAATGAGGAAAGCAATGACCCACAAAGCAATGATTCAGAGCTCGCCGCCTACATTCTATTAAGCTACACTTTCACAATTTTACAATTTTCATATAAAAAAAAAAAAAAAGGTCAGAATCAAAGAACCTTTGAAATCATGAGGGTCGAATACGAGCAATGGATGTAGCAATGGAAGAACACTCTTGGTAACAGGAGCTTACCTGAAGGATCGGAGCTTCGCACAGTGAGCTCATATGTCAGGTCTGAAAATACAAGAAGGTGATCGATCATCAGCAAGCCCACAGTCACAATTCAATCAGCAGCACAGGCACTGTTTCCACGTTCCTCAATAAATACTGCCTCCCAGGTCCCACAAATTTAGAAAACGTAATTCTTCACAAACAGTTTAAACAAGTAGCAAAAGGTGACATGCTTGCTTTTTCTGCCATTTTACTACCAGATGCACCACACACCCTCTTGAGTGTCCCCTCTGTGACAGAGCAAGAGAGTCACCTGTGCATTGCTGCTGTAACCGTCGGATCTCCGCGTGCAGCCCCTTCAAAGTGTTGGCGTGGTCCTGCTGCAGGAACAACAGGTTCTTCTGGGCGCTATGCAGCTGATTCTCCAGCGTAACGTTGGCCGATGCCATGGCTGATAACATCACAAAAAAAGAAGAAAACTAAGTTATAATGTAAACAAGGGCCATTTGAAGTGCATGAACATGATATTTCACAGCCATCTGCCTTCACTGATAGCTGACAATCCATCGAGAATAGAGGCAAAAATAGAAATGAGACAACCTAGCAACTGAAATTATCCAGGGAAGCATGGACTCATCTTCAATGTCTATCACCAAGGATAAACAAGTAATTTAAAAAGATCTTGAATGTTCTGAGTAAAATTTTGCTGCCTGGAAGAGTTGCCAATATGTGAATGAAACTCAACTTGACAAAATAATACTCTTCTTAGGTTGTTTAGTTCAGTGCACTCTTGTGCTGAATGATGACATTATGACATCACTGCATGGTCACCAAATGATAGATTGCTTTAACACATCTTAGGTCCCGTCAACTCCCATTAACATTCCTGAAAGTCAGTCACAGCTGGATCACGACAGTGGCATAAAATTCTGACAATTTTATAAATCTAATTGGTTGGTATATATAACTAGGTTATACAGGTTTTGGGAACATAGCCATCATGTATATTTCATAATCAGCTGTTGTGACTACTTTTCTAAGTCTTTGCCTGTCTAGGTACTGCAGCCAAACAAATGTACATTGAGCCTCTTTTAAACAAAACAAAATGAAAAAAACTTTAAATGGGCGCTGAACCTGGAGCACAATGATTTAAATTGTAATGGGCCTCCTGAGAGTGACATAAGCATATATGTGATACGTACTTCCCACAGCCTTGCACCCTCTGACATCACTATACAATAAATAATACAGATCATCAATGCCTGAACACATGCCTTGGACTGCATTGCTTTAAGAGGAAAACAGTGAAAAAATATATTTGCATTTGCATTGGTGAGCCAGAAAGGCTAAAGAGATGATCCATTATTGATGAGTAATGTTGAGTCCTTCCAGTAAAGCATTGCTCTCATCCCAGCCCTTTCCTAGAATAGCTCGGATTGCTTTCCGTGTTTTTTCTAAGGCATGACCTCACTTGGCACGAACACAAGACATGCCTTCACATCAAGGTGACTCGAGAGAGAGAATCATGTAGGGCAGGACAGTGAAGCTCCTTGCACGGCTGCATGTGCATAATGTGGCTCTTTCAGTGCTACTAATTGCAACATATACAGCAGAGTACGGGTTTGCCACCCCCTTTGGTGATTCTAATCAGTATAATAAAACAGAAATAGCACGCATCCAAGTAAAAGCAATGAGAGTTGCTCTGTTGCAACACCCACTTCTGTTGAATGTTCCAGATACAGCATTAATAATCAATGAACTGCAGCAGCAGGAAACATTAGCCACGAGCTAACATCCTCAGCACGGCACTCCCTCACAGTCGTAGATGATGCTCAGGCAGGACACAACGTTAGGTACCCCGAACAGAAGCTCATGAGACATGTGCTTTGATTTGATTTGCGCCATCTGAGGCATTTGGAAAAGCTCCATGTGATGCAGTGCACTTCCATGCCATTGCAAACGACAACCACCAGTATATTTGTATAGGCAGCAGAGTCATTTCAGTAAAAATAAACAAGTACAGACTCTGGAATAAATCTACAAATGAAAGTAGATTGATTGCTTGATTATGGACAAAATCATAATCACGATTATTTTGTTCAATATTGAAATCACGATTATTTACACGATTATGTTTTTGAAATTGGAACAGAATTTATTGAACATGTTTGGAACGGTATTTATTGAACATGTTTTTAAACACACTCTCCTGTTAAATATATACAAATATCTTAGAATGTACATACGTAGTAGTAAAAAGTAAACCGTTGTACTGGACTCAATCTTTTGAAAACAATAAATAAATGAAAAACAATAAGAAATTGATACCTCAGTGCAAAATAAATACTTCGATAAACAAGTAACATGGGCGTAGTGGTTGACTTGCGTATGCGCGTCTCAGAACGGAAAAAAAACAATAATCATTTTTCTTGAATTATATGAATTTTTAGATCGTCTGGAGCCAAACTTGTAATCATTATTAAAATTCAATTAATTGAGCAGCCCTAGTAGATACTGTGACTTATATAAAACGGCCATTTAACTACTTGGGTGAGGTTAAAAAAAAAAAAAGTTATATTTACTTGTTTCTTCTCGAAATGACAAGGGAGGGTCGGGGGGCTGGGCGGAAGCATAAGCTAAAACCTAGTTCACAACTCGCAATCACACAATTAAATTAAATCTTTTTGGTGCATTTATAAACTTTTAGGGGTGGAGGTTGAAATACACATTTTTAAATGTCAAAAGGTCGTCAAAAAATCAGATAACGTAAAAGTATATATCTGAAAAATCAACTTGTTGTTACTTTCCTCCAATGACAGGTGGGACATTCATTCATTTGGATCATTTCGTGACCGTGCAAGCTTACCTGATGAATGTGTCTGTACGTGTGCGTGTGTGGGGATGGTGCATACTTCGCAGCGCACTTCCACTTTCAGCACCTGCATTGCGGACAGCACCCATAGGCACGAACAAAGTGACGTTGCAGCCTGGCGGCATCACATCAACCGGGCCACGCCGTAAAGTCTTGCCATATTGAGCGACCACACAAGCATCTTGATCGGAACCAAGCTAAAAATGCTCTTGTCGCAATAGTGGTAAACAAAAGGCCGTGCCGAGTGGTACGGCTTAACCTACATTTGCATCAGATCGCTTCCTGTTGTGTTTATCAGGACATGCACCAGCGCCGCAGCTTTTCAACATTGTCTCCTTTCAGAAGATACGTCCTTGTCATGTCTACGACGACTTGGCTATAACTAAAAAGTAAACAGGTGCAAGACGCTTTGTGCATTGTGGACGTTATGTGGCGATGAGGCAAACAGGAAGGCACCCACGAGCATTTTGGACACAATATATCGCTATTGTTTATTCACTGATGAAGGGCATTTCTAAGACATAAAAGCCTTTCACAGTGAAGATAATCAGAGCTGGCAACCTGCTTGAAAGCATGCGGAACTGACAATGTACGTTCGCGTGCGCATGCTTCATTTAAACACAAGACGAAGGCGATCACGAGAGTCTTTGAATGAAAGAAGGCGTCCATAGAATGCAAGCTTAGCCGACTAGCTAACGATATAATAAAACACACCCCTCGCCTCCGTTTCATATGACGTCGTGTGCTTTCTTACCTTGCGGTGAAAACGAACCCCGGCCGTGGACAATTGGACCAAAGATACAAACTAGACAAGCCACAGCGGCTTAAGGACGTTGCACCTGGGCGAGCATGTCACTGATGCTGCCGAAAGGCGAGAGTGGGGAGGGAGGGGGGGCCGCTGTGTCCGTCTGGCCGTCTGGATCAGGTTCCTATCATCTCCCTATGCGACCGCACCAAATAAAGCGATGCATCATGGGAAACCACGAGTCACCATCTCAGCTGTAGGTATTCCGACAAAGTTTGTTATCTTATCTACCGCCACCACCACCAACAATGACAGCAACACCAGCACTTTCAGCAAATAACCCATAGAAATGTTTCTAGGGGGAATGACAATTGCATTTAACCTGATGTTGTTAGGCGTTTACGGTTTGCACTTGCCAGCGTCATTGCCATAACAACAGACTGGCACATGTTCACAAGTGATGATATGGCTCCATCTGGTGGCAGAATTGGATTTTGGAGCTAAAGCAAGTGGGACGGGTTTTTCTGACGTTTACTTCATTACGTAAGGCGTGTTTTAATATCAAGATTACGTTTCTTTATTTGCCAATTATGCGATCGTCCATACATAGCCCATTATATATAAATCAACTCCATCTTTCAAAATACTTTTTGAAATCATATTACACAGTAGCAATCTGAACTTCATCCGTCCTGTGGCGTTTGCAAGAAGGTAACCCGAGATCTCCATTCATTAAGACTAAATCAGGTTAGGGTCAAACTCAAAGTAATTGGAGGCCGTATTCCACAAAACAGCGGTTCAAGTGGCAAAAATGTACTACCAACCCAATTTATTATTATTATTATTAGTTTTTCTCAGTTACTTTGTTAAATTCCTCAGATCCGACACAACAACAATAATAATAATAATAATAATAATAATAATAATAATAATAATAATAATAATAATAATAATAATAATAATAATAATTTTACTTCCAAAGGCACAGTATTGGTCCTAGTTTTTTATTAATACATTTACATAGTACATACTTTATTTATTTATTTATTTATTTATTTATTTATTTATTTATTTATTTATTTATTTATTTATTTATCTATTTATTTACTTATTTATTATTACATTATATGTCATACTTTATACTGTGTATATTTAGACCATTTTCGTATAGGTGAAGTGTACAATTAGCAGCCAATTTGTTCACTTACATTTGGCCTTGTCTAAAGTAAATGTCACATTTTTATATCTTGCACCAATGTAACAATGAAGGAAATGGTTGCTTTAATTAAGAGTCAGACTTTTTTGTAGCGTTTTAATTGCTTTTCAAGAGGTCACAAGTTATTTGTCAACAGGATGTGGGATTGTTGTGGTTTCACAATCAAAAAAATGACTGCTGAGGGGGCTTCAAAGTGGGATTGGTGGCCCCTCCCTTGACCACCACTAGAATTGGCAGTGGTAGGAATCCATCCCAGGGGCCACTTGAAGATTAAATGCTGCAAATAAACAAAGTCTGTTGTTTTTTACGTCTGCACATCAGATTTTTAGTGCCTCTGAGATCTCCATTGGTCTCAGGGCTCCGTCTGGTCTGACTGCGCTACCCATCCTTTAGTTCATGGCTCCAAATAAAACAGAAGATGCCTGCCAAACAAAACCAAAAGCAGAATTATTTTCTACTGCATGTGTCCAGACTAAATACAAGGACAAAATTTTAACCCTGAAGTTTTCCCTGGTTGTGGAAATTCCCATCAACACATTGTCAAGATTCATCATAATTTTGTAGAGGTCAGTGTGAAGCTCTTCTCCCAGCAGGACAGCTCCTTCGCAGCTTCGTATTGCACAGCCTGTCTGAGCTGAGAACATTTTATTTTCACCACCTTGTCTTTCTTCAACACCTCATTGGCCTTGACACATCTTGTGTTTCCACATTTGCTCAAGATCACAGGTGCTGTGTCCACAACAGGGATGTGGACACTGAGGTGGTTGAGGCCATAGGGATCCATGCTTGACTATCCGCTTTCAAAAGAACTTCTGACGATGACCACAAAACAACACCCTGGCCCAGCTGCTTGAATGGAAATGCAACACCAGCTGTGCTCCATGCGATCCTCACACCTCACAGGAAAGCCATGGATTACTACCTCTTCTTCCTCAGCCATCTTCAGTGATGCCGCTGACATCCTTGACACCACACTTGAAGGATCTGCATTGTCTAAGACACAAATACACTTCAAATGCAAACTGTCCCAACTACTTGATCTATTTTAATAATAATACTTTCAAGCCCGATGCTGTATGCTGATGATTCCTGCAGTGCATATTGTGCTGTTTGTGGCCAATGGGATTGAGTTTCTTTTCAGGAAATTCCTTCCATGCTGTATTTTCATTGAGGCAAGGGCACTGCTTTGCCTTGAAATTCTATTACAAGTCCCCCTGGGTCTGCAATGAAAAGATCCTTTATCTGCCACTCACTCCAACAAATTACCATGACTGACACCTTGCCAGAACTACTTAAAGCTTCTATTAATCAAAAACAAATCGTAAAGCAGCATTTTCACACATTTCCTGTATGCTTTAAATAATCTATGCTGTGCATGCGTGCCTCGTGCAGTGCTCTGACTAATGCAACGTGAGGATTGAACCTGGGTAATAATGGTGCATAAAAATGCTGCAGCTGTCACGAAAACAAGACCTACCCCATAGCACGTGGCAAACTGCACAGTACATCAAGTTGGACTCCACAAAGGTATGATTCTGTGTGCACCATCGAGCCTGTGGTGTGCAGTGTGACTCATTTACACAAACTTGACAGAGGAATTGAAAGTTGTGTAAACAGTTGCTGTCTGCTTGTTGAGCCCGCCTCAATTGCTGAGAGGGCTGCCGGTGACCTGACAGGGTGAAGTGAAAAGGGCCAGAAACAACAGCCACAAACCATCACCTGCCCACCAAATAACTGGGAGTTGACCAGCAATAATTGTGTGGTCCCTCAAGATTGCATGGACAAAAGTACTGGGACACCTGTTCATAAGAGAATGTGTCCAAACAGGGATGGTCAGTCACCAATGTTGGATGGGACGTTTTGGATCACAATTTTTGAGTTTTGATGGTATTGAGGTCATGGCTTACAGGTTCCTCTACAACAAAACTGGCTTTCAAGTTCCTCCACAACCAAAAAGTGATCCAAGCATGTTTTTCCAGATCTTACTTTGTACACTGGAACAGGATGAGAAAAAGACCTGCCAAAAATGTTTTTGCTGCACAAGATGAATTCATTGATTAAATGAAGATGAGCTGTGTCTTTTGTTTTACCAAACAAACAAGCAAACAAACAAAAAGTGGGATGTGTGTGTGTGCAAAAGGTAGAGCTGTTTGCCAACCACTGTAGACGTGCTCTTGAGCTAAGCAGCAACCCACTGCGCCTCCTGTGGTTTGGTTCTATACGTGGTGTGCAATGCAAAATAGAGTGTAAATGGACTTTCTCATTGAGGGATAGTTGTTGGCATATTACAATACATTTGGATTAAAAATAGAATTTCTAAACTGCCAGAGTGGTAAAAGACTGCGGATTTTCTTGGAATAATTGTTTCTGTTGCCATATGGAAATGTGTTTTGGCATTAGATTAGGGATCTGTTTAGCTAAATCAAATACCCAACTTGTATATCATTTGCGGTGGAAGGTTGATTCTGCTGGTGAATTTTATTTGAAAAGTGCAAATCCATACACATCAAGAGAGGCGCAGTTGCAATGCAGCAAGAGCAACTGTGTGTGTGTGTGCACATTCCTCTAAGCCACATCTTCTCCAGCTCGTGCCCGATACTTCTCCCGGCACCACGGGGTCATGTCTTGGGTTTCTCCAAATATTTTCTAATGCCACTGAAGAATGTTCTAATGTTGTTGGAGTAGCAGAGCTCTTGTTTTTCCTTTCACGGGATACTTTATGAAGAGGCTTCAGGACTGGCCTCAACGTTCTTCTCTTAAACCGGTATGCAGTATTTCCCTCTGAGGATTCACCATTCACTCTACACACACACGTCCCCCTCACACACACATACATACATACCGGTACATACATGCGCGGGTTAAACACAATACGTGCAGGATTGTATAGCAAGCATTAAAGTCATAAATGTCATGATTTATTTCACTCACTGACAGAATTATATGCTACTGTATGAGCTTGAATGAGTACATTTGGCTAAAAATAAAGCTGAGGTGTCAGGGAGAGTTTCTTTGGCCCAGTTGGTTTTCTTGCCATTGGACAGAGCAGGTCTGCAGGGCCTCTGTCTGCTGTCTGTAGTCCAGCCAGGATATATTCCAGTATTTTTCATACATAAATAAACATAGTAAGTCATTTAGTCTGGCCTCACCCGCGCCCCACATTAACGGCAGTACAGGACACACTGTGGTACGTTGCTCTGGTTCTTGTTTCTTACTACATTAGAACATTACACTAAAATGGCAAAGACAGTACATTTGGTGTTATGAAGACAATTCAAGATAACATACTGTTTGCGGGTGCAAAGTAAGACCATTCAAATGTTATGCCATTAAAATGTTAGGTCACAAGTTGGTTAGGGTTAGGGTTATTATGAACAACAACAAAATTGTAAAGTTATTCACAAAATCAGATAAGATTTAGTATCTCAAAATAAATCATATAAACCTTCCAATGAAATAAAAAAGTCATTAATATTTTATGGCCATCCATCTGTCAACATCTTGATGTTTTTGCTTTCAACCCATTGTGATGATGCCAAATGCCTAAAGCAAAAGAGAAGAGAAAATAAAACCCTGCACATACTGTAAACAAGGAACATCATGGGATAAACTGGGATTATGAAAAACACTTTCAAAATAACAACTTAATTCAGAGTTAAAATCAGGTGAATATCTTTCATTGTTAGTCCTTTTCACACAGCACACTGCTGAATGCAGAAATATTCAGGCAGCATGTAAAATTAGGTTCTAAATTATCTGTGCATCGTATATCCTGCACACTTCAGTAGAATACTGACAACTCCCAAAACATCTGCAACTACAGACTGCATCCATCCAAGTATGTTTGGATTTTTTGAGGGGTGAAAATAGATTATAAATATATGTAGTGTAGTTGACTTTGACTTGAGAAAATTTATCACTTGACAGTGACTTAAAAATTATTTGTAATTGTCAATTTTTTTCATGCTATACAGAAAGTGAATAAATAGTACATACAAGTACATATGATGTGAAGTCTTTGTACAAACCAAAATGCATATTTTCCTTTTTCTTATTTTGTTTTTTAACTTTTGATACACTGAACCATTATACTGTAGGTTTGAGAAGTGAAAACAATGAAACACATTTCCCTTTTGGTTATGTTGGGATCTTGTTGAAAGCACATCACCAGGAAGGTTTTCCATGTTCCCACAGTAAAAAGCAACCAGAGGCGGAAAGTATACATCTGCAGCTGAAATGCCGACACATAGCTGATAATTACCGCACGTGAACTCGGTTATTACTGCTATGGAAATGAAGGGCTGTGTATACCAACACAGATGACAATGTATCAACATGTGTATGTTATACTTATGATCAACATGCATCTTGAAGATCTGTAGAAATATGCAATATGTGTCTTTTCACCTTATTGTGATCTGACCTGATATTGTGATATTGATCCTGCTGCAATGAAGTGCAAAACTGACGCTTTCTCTGGACTGGGCTGTTTCAGGTGCAGCCTATAGCCTGAAGAGGTATATTTACCTTTCTTCTTCAAAAGTGGGGATGGCGAAACTAAAATTACAACACAAATGGCTGTTTGTTCAGCAGCTGTTTGGTCAGGTGAACAAGCCTTCTTTATAGGTGTTTTTTTCACTGCTTATTCAGGATTTTGAATGTCAGTGCTCAAAAATTACCGGCATAAGGAGAAACTGTCAAACCAGAAATAAAATCACCATGTTGTTTTACTCTGGTCTCATTCTCCATCTTATGCAGTTCATACAAAATAATGAGATGTGTTTTTAAATAAAAGGCTGCCTAATGTACTTCGGGTTATAAACACTTTTAATTAACCACTTTATAAGACGTTTTCTACCCGCAATGACGGGTTGGCAAGTTCGGCCCAAGGGTCTAGCCGTTGGAAATATTCAACAGAAAAAAAAAAGATGTTTATGAGCGCACGTACGTTCATAACAAGCTACAATTATGGCACATTTTCCACACCGAATGTGAGCCAAAGAGGAAAGTGCAAATGGGAAACAAAGCTGTTAAATTTTACAATTCAAAGTAATTTCTTTACATTAAAAAAGAGCAACAAATATTGTGGGGCTTCTACTTTCACCTTCAAATTGACAATTTGAATAATCTTGTATAGATGTTGACATACAGAGAAAAACTTATTGCCTTCTCTATAAACTAGAAAGAGTAACTTAATATTTCCTCCCCTTTTACCCTTTGGACACATGATGCCTTGCACATTTTTGCATGTCCATTTTCTGAGATGGATTGATCGATATAAATAGATAGGTAGAGAATAAAGTCAGCCTAGGAAAATAAAGGTTAAACAAGGTTAAGCAATCGGTGTGAAACACAAGCAGTTCCCTCCTAGCTATATCGGGATCAATTTAGAACGACATTGTTGAGAGACTCCAGTGACATGAAAGTGACTGTCCCCCAATTTGACCCTAACCAGAATCTCCAGACTCAAAGGCGGCACTTGCATGGTCTTCATCATTTACGCTTAGTCTTAAATTTACTTATTTTTTTTTTCGCAATGAATTTGGATTAAGGTTAGAGTTGACATCTGGGATGCATGACTTAAGTTCTCATTTTACTTTTCCATGATCATTATTAGTTCACTCATTCAGTTTTTTTTTAATTTGATTTGTTTATTTTAGCAAGTACATAGACAGTACAATTTTACAGCTTCATTTCACCTTATGTTTTACATGACTTGTCGAATAGGGAAACGGGTTGAAGCAATTTTGCTTATTTGGTCCCGTCCCAGCTTAAAAGGTACAAATGACGCTCCAGGTTTCTCTCTTATTTTTTATCTAGAATAAAATAGTAATATATTGTACTATATGCCTTCCCTCTCCAATACAGTAAGCTGTAAAAGAAATGTTTGGCTCTGAAAAGTGTTTTGGAGCCGTCAATGAGGAGACCTTTGACATAAAATAACACTCTGGTCCTTCTCGACACGCCTAAACATACAAACACTCGTACCATAGCGCTTTGGCGTCAGTCACACGGGGTTTTTTTTTTTTTGGTGAGGTGAGTCACAGGAACCATATAGGCTGTCAAGCATAAAATACAACGAAAACCTGAGCATGCAAATAAGGCTATAAAATAAATTACTGTGGTCTTGGCAGTCGTAATTAGAAGAAGTTCATCTGAGTCAGACAGTAGTTTCCTGAGACTGGACTACATCCCTCAATCGACAGATTTGACAATGTGCTCTTTTTTTTTGTACACATAGAGCAGCTACTATAGATTTTATTCTGACTTGTCGCCACAACTAATGCATCAATCAGATGAAAAAATAAGATACAGAGAATTATTTTGGGCAAAACACAGCTTACTCAAAGTGGGAGATGCCTCTGATGCCCCTCCTTCTGAATGTTTGCACAGGTGCACTTATGATGTCGTACTGTGTGATTGAGCACCGATCCACTTTGAGCACCGTTTGGCATTCGGGCACTGCGGCCACTTTCTTGAGACTATAAGCCAGAGCAGCAAATGGCCCCTTGTCACCTTTCTCTGTACTCTTTGATTCATTGCACATTCCAGATATTAATATGCTTCGGTTTGCAGTTGAAATGTAGTCTTTTTTTTTTTTTTTTTTTTTGGTCTACCTTTATGATGGATACACATGTATTCCAAATGGGGTCCTGCCAGGAGTCAATGATGCATTATGTTACTGTCTTACGAAGTAAAAGAAAAAAGAAAAAAAGGGTTTTGTTTTCTTAAAAAAAAGAAATCCAGGTTAATGTTCCCTGCAATTGGCCGGGAAACAGTCAAGGCTGCCTATTACCGAAAGTTAGCTGGAATAGGCTCCAGTTCACCCACACCCTTAGAGTGAGGGCATAAATAGAAATGTTGATATAATAATAATAATGATAATAATATAATATATGCCAAGTTTAACATGTTGGGATAATATGCCTCAATCATTTGAAATTCTGGGGAACTATAGTAAAATCGTTTTGTCAAAGTCGATGATTTTTGGTGGAAAATATTTTTGAAGTTGTATGTGGTGACAAGATTCCCTCATGTCCCTGCAATCGCTACGGAGCTTTAACAGAACCAATGGCTTGAAAATTATGGTGCTTAACATATTTTTAAATCTCATAATATTAAGCTTTCTATGAGTTGTACTTTAGATTGTCTGGCTAAATAAAAAAACTAATAAAAGGATGCTAATTCAAATACTGGGGAGAAGTAGCCTGATGGGAGGGGCAGTTTACTGAAATGTTTTTGAAAGGAAATACTTTCCTGTTGGAAATTATTGAGAATCACAGTGATAGATGACTCTCCACCACAGATGAAGTTAACCACCTTTGTTGTGAAATAAGGTTTTTTTTCTACCACCCTGTCCTTTTTTGAAAGGCGTTCTGTTTTTATTGGCAGGACATAACATTTATGGCAAGTGAAGGAGAATTTGTCTTTTGAAGTTCAGTTATGATGAACATAATTTCAGCCCTTCATAAAACAAACCATATGATCTGCATACCTAAAAGACTTTACATATAACACTGGCCTCCAAAAACAACACACATGTCCAAATCCTACTTTATTAGTCACCCAGCTGTTCCAGTCATATTTTTCCCTGGGGCATGCAGTGACAAGTGCCAAGAAGAGGATCACTGGATCCACGCACCCATCCCCGCTTGCTCAGCGTGTTCTCCGACACATCGGCACCGCAACCTCAGCTTGGCAAGCAAACTGTTTGCAAAACTTTGCTCGGTTTCCTGTAATCCCCTCAGGTGTTTAACTTTCTTTGCCAATTCCCATCAACTTTGTGAAAAACTCTTTCTTGGCATCATTTCAGTTTGATCAGACAGTTACAGTATTGAATAAATTCCAATTGTTCCATCTCATAAGAGAGCAGGTAATAAGGACGCATTCTTTGTGTTGCTCCAACTGCACAGGTAGAAGAGATTTACTGATTGAAGGCTTTTCCAACATGTACCCATTAAATCTCAGGAGCCTCTCAGGCTTGTTGAAACTGTTGGTTCTCGAGTGGCAGAATTTTTTAATCCCACAGTCATATTTGACTAACAACTCCTTTTCATGAGTACCAGGTAGCTCTACTTAATCACAAGTAGACCACCGCCACAAGGGGGCTCTTGTCACTTCTCTACTGTACACGCACTGAGTGAGCCCTGAGCTGGGGTTCTCCACCATCAACATATTGCAACAGATATTATTGCTCAGGACTTTAGCTCCATAATTGCTCCAGTTTAATTTCTTCCTTTATGAACCTTGGGCATCTGGTTACAGTGCTGCAGAACCAAAACTGCTTTCTATATTACTGCTTGCTACCTTGATAGTCTAAATTAAAGCTGTATATTTGGCAGAGACAAGGTCCCAAAGTTGAGTGCTTACTGGGCAGCAAATCTGATTTGTGCTGCCAGAGGTGGGACTCCTGCTGCTGAATACAGAGCAAGTTTTGGCCACAGCTGTGGAACTATTAGAGAGCACAACAGTCACTGTCACTCTTACTCTCTGAATGGGAGCCAAGCATTTTGGATGTGTGCCTGTTTTCATTACGCTGAAAAGCAATAGTCTGGCAAAGTGGCATGCCTGCATGTCCAAAAACAAGCGACAGTTGGGCAAAAAACAGGGTTTGGCATGAGTTGAGCTCTCAAGTTTGCTCCTTTTAACGTCATGCTGCAGACGGATGGGAACATAGAGCCCAGTGTAGGGCGTAGTAAGAGGATATAGTAGCTTGGGTTGATGGAAGTGAAGAATGAGCATGGTGGGCCCATATCAAATTTGCTAGTAAAATCTAAATGCATAACCCCATTAAAAATAGTCTCTTGTTACATATTTGAAACCATCCAGCTCATCATTGCAATCATGAAACCTGAGTCAAACAAATATTACTGTATATTAGCATCTCCTAGTGTCTAGAAATAACAAGTGAATCTATAATGCTATTCTCATATGTTGTGCCTTGGGGAAAAATGATCTCCATATTCATAACTGCTTATGATCATGGCCATCAAAAGCAGCTTTCCAAATGAAGAAGAAGGTGTGACCTGTATTCAATGAAACAAACTGGTGACAGCTGTTAAGATCCTTGCAGATTTAAGGTGCACCAGTACAAGTCTTCTTGATATTGATAATTAACAAGCTTCAAGACTGTCTATTAGTAAATCTTCTTACTGTACATTGAAGTGTCAAACTAATCGCATCCGTGGCTCTTTCTATAGATCATAGGTTTCAAACACAAAGCCCGGGGGTCAGATACAGCCCACCACATCATTTTATGTGGCCCACAAAGACAAATTGTGCATCCACTTCATGTGTCAATACTAAAACTACAAATCGTTTTTTTTCCCAATTTTTATTACCATTCATCTTTTTAAAATATTTGAACAATTTTTACTCGTCTCTGATTCCAAAACTAGTAATTCATCAGTTTGTTGTGTAGCCTATACTGTATAAGGAAGATGCTGACAATCATAATGGCCCTCCGAAAAAAACAATGACTACGATACGGCCCGCAATAAAAATTTGTTTGACAGCCCTGCTGTAGATCTTTCCTACATCAGGAAGTTAATGTACAATGCTTCTAGGACATTTGGATTCAGTACTTTACCCAAACCATTTTTATTATTGTTGCTTACATGTAGTATGTACAATATTTTTGGGCTAAAAATCATTAAGAGTAAACTCCCCCTTTAAAATTAATGCGACATGCCAGATCTGCCCTCCAGGACTTGAATTTGTTACCTGGACTGCAAGTCACCCATGGAACTGCGCAGAATGCACGCCTTCTTGTCTCTTACAGGATGTGGGACATCCTGTCTAGCTGCTGCAAAGAAAGGCCGCCGGCTTCAAAGGCAGGAAAACTGCGTAGGAAGTGGAGAATTCGGCAGAACCTAGGCCGAGAATCAGCCCAATGGCCTTTTCAGCTCTCTCCTTTTCATTTACTTGAAGCAAAATAATACAATGATTTAAACATTGCCAGTAGTGCTCCAGCACTTTTTTTTTTTTTATTATTACCATCATCTTACAAACAAGGACAACTGATGAGCCTTTGCAAATCTTGACTTTGAAAATATGTGCAGTTGGCAAGGGGTGACGCACCCTGCTCCAGTGGCGTCTGAGTCATGTTCCAGCCAGTGCTCAGTGTGCCAAGAACAAGTGGGCTACGCACACACACACGCACACACACAGACACACACGATGTGGAGGAAAACTGTCAATAATAAGGATGAAATAAATGAAGTTCGGCGCAATTCCCTTAATTCCCAAGAAATAAAACACACGTACTTGTGGCTTTGAAAGTGTTCCAACGTTTTACACTTGTCGTGCAGGCTCACTCACATGTAAGGCACATGTTGCGAGAAGCAGAGGCGCATTCACATAATTATCACTTAAAAGACGAGCTGTCTTCACTGTACAGCTCACCGCGCATGTGTTTAGCATTAGCAGTCCTGTGCCCCACATTTGAATAGACATCCTATGATCATTAAAAAAGCCTGAAAGGGAGCCTCGGGCATACGAAAGTCTATTTATGATAGCAGAAAAGAGCACAAGATAATTGGCACATTGCATGTTAGGACAAAAGGTGTAGTGAAAGCAGTCAAGCAGATTCAATTTGGAACTTTTTTCCTGCCTAAACCAGCGACTGTCACAGGTGATATCATTTTTGATACTAAGGACACAAATCCCTCTGTTACAGATGGGCAATTTGGAAAAATCGTTTTCTATCATTTTTGGATTTGCTGTGAACCGATCATATTGAAAAACTTGATCTTTTTAAGCAGAAATAAAATGCAGAAAAGTTGAAGGAATACATTTTTGTCTTGTGGTTATTCAACGATACCTGGAAAAAACGACTTGTTTTCTGCTTATCATTTTGTGCACTTTATTTAAGAAAAAAGATCCAGACATTGACATGGTGTGAGGAAAAGGTAGAATTTTATATCATCCAACAATCTGGTTATGTCATAGCAATTCAATAATTGAAAGGAAAATGTCACAAAAAGGGTAATTGGCAATTCGATGCAGCTACCTTTATAATTCTAAAGTATCCGTGCCAGTATGGATATCAGCGACACTAAGTTGGTTCTGTATTTGGGTAGACACGTACTTTGAGTCTCTTTTCTGGAAGCATTTTTATTTACACCCTGTTATTAACATTTCTGCATAATGAGTGCATTCCAATACTGCACACCCCAATGATAATCCTAAAATGTGTTGCATTTAACAGTTGCCTTTGATTAGCTGGAATTGATGTTGTCATTTGTATGACATCTTTGGGCTGATTTTGTCTGTCTGAAGAGAATTTTATGACTTAATATGAAATGAAGAGTTCTGATTCAGAGAAATAATCACACGTGTTGAGAGCCACCAATGTTGCCTGTGGTGCCACAGACAAACTTGTCTGATTCTTTGTTTGCTCTATGGCTGTGAGCGATGGACTATTTGTTGGAATAACCAAATGCTCCCCTCGCCAGAAAGTCCTCATAGATCCTGCCTGTCGGGGTGTCAACATGCCCCGCAAGAATGTGCTGAGCTGCACCCTGGCCAAGTGTCTGTGTGCGCATGACTTGTGTCTATGTTTATTTGTGAGAGTGTGTAGATGTGTGTGAGGGGAGCTTAGGGTGAGTCAGCGGGAACAGCATGTTTATGTGAAGAGAAGTCGGCGATGTGAGACGAGGCTCTCAAGTTGTGGACGTTGTTTGCTGCTGAAGGCAGCCAGCTGCCGATTAACAGTCTAACCAGTGCACTTACTTGAAAAAGGACTACCTCTACATTGTAGACCAAGCATGGAAATTGGGAGCTGTGGGTGGAGAAATTCTAGTTTGTTTTTGAGCAAGGCCTCAACCCCTTAACATGCCTTGGGCAAGACTGACTGCACTGCACTTCCTCTTCTTTATTGTGTGCTTGTCCAATTTCTCGATCAACTGTGCATATGACTTCAGGGCGACAGCAGGGCATGACATTAACACCCACGCAGTGCAGATAAATTTTAGCCGCGAAAGGTCACACCTCAACTTTAGCCATTTTGGCGGGTGCAACAGATCAACCTTTATCCACCATTTGTATGGATTACTCTCTATAAATGTGGTCCATTGATTGGTTGGTGAAATTAAGAAGTAGTACCACTATTAATTATCCCAAAAATTCTGGCTCTTGAAAATACAGGGTGTCTGGAGTAGAATTAGCCACAGTGGCTGGTGAGCAAAGAAAAAAATTAATGCCAAGCCTAAATTGATGGCATCAATAGATTTTTTAAAAAATGAAATCAATTTCGCTGCAAAAAGTACACTCAAGCATTATAATGCAGTCTCTTTGCTACACTATATGTGAATTATGCTATTATCACAATGGATGTTTGATACTACTGTTTTTCAGACGAGTAATCACTCTGTGTTCTCATTGATACAGAGTACCAATAACCCTCAACCTTTCACGTATAAAATTTCATTAACTGCAATGAGAAAAAAATAGCGAACAAAGCCCTTTTGTTCTATTGCAGCTGATGACTCACCCACCGATGTGTCAATCTGCCGCAGTATAGTGCCAACTACTGCCGAGGAGTACTTGATGTATTTTTATTTTATTTTTTAAAATCACCTTACGTATCGGTGACTGGTATTGGCCGCATCCACGAGCACTAGATACCTTAAAAAAAGGCCAATATTTCCTGATATACCGAGCATCAGTACTTGCCCATTCTTAATCATTACTATAACTTATTATCTAAAACTACACCTGCTTTCTCTGTACTATTCTTGACTTCTCTCAAACTTGAGAAGAGGACTTGATCCTTACCAGTCATTTCAATGTTTATACATTGTCTGTGATGGGAGCGTTGACCTCCCCAAAGATTGCCACCATGTCGGTTAAAGATATTTGTCATTTACTTTGACCCGTTTCAGGACAAATCCACTCACAAGGCTATCATAATTCTTGAGGGTCAGCGACTCATTATGTTATCGTGGTGCCGTAGAAAGATTTTTGATTTTGGGTGCTTTAAGAAAAAGACAACAAAAAACTGTGGTGGTATTAAACACAGAATCAACATGATCATTCGATATTTTTTTCTCATTTTATAATGTACACATCTCCCTCTTGATTTTCTGGAGTGGAAGTGGAATTCCTCATCTCCATCTTTTCTGGGCAGCTGTTGCATCGCAGCAGTGGTTCATGTCTGTTGGGGAAGCCTCAACAGGCTGGATGGGTCCACACACAGAGGGAAAGAGAAGTGTCATGGCCAGCTTACAATACAATCACCCAACGGCCCACAGGGATCATTCACTGTCCAAGTTGGTAGGGGATCAGAGCCGGGATCTGTGTGTGCCTTTGCACGTGTGTGCATACATGCATGCGTGCCCTTTGTGTGTTGTGTGTGTGTGTGTGTGTGTGTGTGTTCGTGTGTGCGTGCACATGTGTGCATATGTGAGGAGTCCCAACCTGTTTTCTTATAAAAGCTTTGTTAGCGTACATATGGACTCATAAAGTGCTCAAAATGCTTTCATTCAGGCGGGTTTGTAATAGGAGGAAATACACTAACTGCTGTAAAAGATGCAACTCCACACAAAGACTGATTCACAAGCCTGGGAACATGTGTGCAACACATGCTGAAGCTTGAACACAGCAAGAGCTTAAGACTGGATAGACTGCTCAGACCAGGCTGCAAACAACTGCAAACACACACACACACACACACACACACACACACGCACACACGAAACTCCATTTCCTCTACCACAGGAAGTTAATACATATTAATATTGCTTGCTGTTCAAGGTAAAACCTTTTGTCGTGTGATATCCTGTGGAGTGCTAGTGTGTGGAAGTATCTTGGAACACCCACAGTGCTCAGAGAGCTGATTAGAGCTAATAGCCTATGAAGAGCCCAACAGCTGGAACTGACTTGCTGCCATTCAAACGCACACACGCTCACGTGCACACATGCACATATGCACACACATGCGCATTGGTTTCTACGATACTGAAATGAGCTCCCTCCACACCAGGCCTGTCATTCCCCTGGACCTCATCTCTTGGCAGGAACCGAAGAGCTGATATGAGCTTGCCTGACCTCAGACTGCTGACTGCTTTATTTCGGTGCTGGGGTTTCCCTGCTTTGCTGGCTTAGCCAGGGAATCTTATGGATGCGTACAGCCAAATTTCTGCGACGAAAGGGAGGCAACATACAGTCCTGCATAGACATAGCATCGTAAATCCTGAAAAGCATGTGCTGTGATCACAGTGATCCTTATCCGTCTATAAATAAACGTGTCGTAAAAAGAATGCAAAGATGTCAGGTAGGTGAATTTGTGAGGACATCTTCAACATTCGTCATGGTTGAATGACAGAAAACAGTATTTAAGTTTTTTGCAAGTAGACTACAGACTGCTATAGACACCTCCCCATGGTTAAATATGTTAGGCCATATAAAAGTACACTCTAAACACTGAATAACTGTTTATATAATAGCGCAACAGCTTATCTTTTACATTGCATCACATCATACCACACTGTAAAATATGACGAGGCATCAACACATAAACTATGGCAAATACCACTGCATTGCAACTTGTGTGAATTTTGTATTGTCTGGAGTATACAGTAGTGTGCGGTGGACTAGAGATAACAGCACAGCACACGTCATCATTAAAGATGTCTCCAATGACAATTTTGAGTCTACTATGACAGATGTCTGCCATAATACCAAGACAGCCATGTGAGGACACAGCATGGTGCCTCAGGCCTTCCAGACGGCTAAAAAGAAGAGTTGGAGAGGAAATATAAATAGTAGCAGGCAGGCTAATTGTTAGCTAATGTGGTAACTATACAGTATTTTGTGAGCCCAAGATTTTTTAAGCAGATCAGGGAAGGGGAAAAAAAAAAAATATTCATCACACCCCCCACCCCAGGAGAATCACCAAGAGACATCTGATAATCAGGCCTTTGGCTTTTGATGCCTTTTATCTCAGTTTTCATCCTTTACATTCCTTCTGTCTCCTCTACTTAAGTTTTCAGTCACCTTTCCTGTCTGGTCTTTCTTTACAATGCCTCATTCTGACAGGAAGCACAACCTCCTCAATGTTTGGGCCCATCCGTGAGGTGTTTATTGTGCTCGCTACAGGGTTTAAGCACCAAAGACAATGACAAGGACATCAGAGTCAGTGAAGGTTCACACGGGGAGGGATAGGAAACAAAGCAGGAACAGACTAGTCTAGATATTTGTTCAATGTGAGGATGCCGACATTCAATGTGAGCACTGCACAGAAAGGAAGAGTTGGGGGATTGGGCTTTCCTTTGACTTGTTCCTCTGATTAAGCTCTCTGCAGCTAGTGCAAATTGGATGTACTGTGGTAGCTGCCTAAATTATGCTGACATAACAGCGTTTAATAAATCTGTCTTGATATAGTGTGAAATTCCATGTTATCTCTGCTTGCCCATTGCTCTCTATTTCAGAAATTTTCAGATAAACACTGATCGTGATCCTGTAAGCACATTCATGTGTAATTTGGATTGCCCCTGTGCCCCACAAACTAACAATATTGTAAGAGACTTTCAGAAAGCTATCATTTGTATCCAAACTGCAGTGGAGAAAATTGGCACCCTCCTCGACAGTGGAGATAAACCGCAGGCAGGAGAAACCGGAGAAGGAATTTGTAATTTGTGGCATCCTAGCTAGAAAACTGCATGCTGTGTTGGAATTGGGCCAAGTAATTAAAACTAAGTAACCTGCAACTTCTCCAGATAGCCACTGATACAGACAATGTTGCGGGGGGGGACTCAGGCCAAACCAAAGTGTAGGCACTGTTTTAGCAATTCCCTAAAACAGTGCAACTGAGCTCTACATAGTTCTCTATCTTTGTTCTTTGTACCAGTTCTATGCAGTGATCTTCAATCGTGTATAATCTTTTTGGAAGCAAAATTCTAAATCCACCACAAAGACTTTTGGAGCATGCCTGGTGGTGCTGCTGGTGGGGGTGGTGAACTTACTTTGGCTAAATTTAAGGACCAAGCTGCCCTGGTTGTTAACACTCACCTTTATTTCAATAGCATGATAGTGGATGATATTCATAGCTTCACAAGGTGAATGAAGTCATCATTATAGTAACATCCACTACCAACAAAACACCAGCAAAGCTAAAAGCAGAGAAGGTGAGAGAATTAATATAAATCTTAAATTTGTGTCAAACACACAGTTTGAACTTCAATTAACCTTAATCAAGAACATATGGAAGGTTGTAAATTGATTCACACTGCACCAAAAAGTAAGAAAAAGAACTGTCTGTAATAGTTTATAAACCAAATCAAATGTTACTGGCTCAATCATTTAAAGTTAATTCCCATGGTTTGTGGTATTTTCAAATACCAAAAGCTGGGCCCCAAAGGTGGCCTATACGAAAGTGTAACCACATTCAGCCTGTGCCAAGAAATTATCTTATTAGGAAAAGAAAAGAGCTTCATTCGTGGTATGGGTAACTAAGTGCAGTAAAGAGTGGAGCGTGCAGACCACCGCCAAGTTTGAACTGTCAAACAAAAGCACCAGACATTTCAACAGCTTTCCGCAGGGCTTGCCATTAACGTTTTACATTATTGACTCATATAGTCACTAAAAATACAAATAAATTCCCCTAATATAAAGAGAAATTTTTGGGGATTTTTGTTTTTTTTTAGCTGCAGTTTGGTAGTTAGAAGGCTGCTTCCTTGTTCATGATGATGGGAGTCTACCATTGTTAATAAATGTGGTTGGTTGACAGTAGAAAAATGAAATAATTTCCTCAAAGATTTTCTTTTTCCTGTGTTTGATAATCAGTTAGCTTTGTTAATGGGGAATGACCGAATACAGTAAAAATTCTACATAATCAAGACTATCATTTGCATTATTACGTCTGTGATGTGCCTGACAGGTAAGCATAACATCGGTAAAATCAAAGCGCAAGTGCAGTCGCAGAATAAAAGGCAGTGGGGTTGTTTACGAGTCGAGTCGTGAACATAATATCGCTAGTCTTTGAGGAGCTGCATTTGTATTGCTCCTTGTCAGAGCCAAAATAGGACAAGCCATGCGTGACAAATCCTGTATATGTACAGTATATGATGGAAGACCACAAGGGTTGAGCTGCACGGGGGATGAAGGGGAAGAAAATGTCAGGCATGTCATCCAGCAGGCTCTGTGACACTAATCAGGCAAATCTCCTTGAAGTGCAGAACTTGAGATGGAACCCCAGAATGTCTGGAAGGAGTTGACAGCAGGGGAACGAGTAAGGTGAGACAAGGTACGGTATAACATCTGAAAAAGTTTGGAGAAACTATTTTAGATAAAGATACTGAATATTGTCAAACGATTAGCCTGTGTGAGTGGGACATCACATTCTGTGCCTGGGAAAAAAAAGAAGACAAAGGATGGTGAGCTGCTGTTTGTGAACGTGCGTCCACAAGGCAGAGCCCAGCTGTCCTGCCACTCTTCAAGCCCTGTCAGTTTTGGCCCAGGGGCAGAGGAATGCTTTCTTGTTTCTGCTCGAGAACCCCAATGGAGACACTAAAGCATGCCTCAAATCTGTTAGGTCATATGGTTCCTATAAGCGTGCGCTAATTAATGGCCATGAGGAAATGAGAGGCTTGAAACAAAAAAGGAAAATGCAGGAAGAGAGGATGTGACGCTCCTCTGACTATTTTGGTTTTCATGTCGATTCACAATAATAACAAAAATCCTTTGTTCCGTTAAAAATATCATTTACAATTTCACCATGATTTCATCACGGACAGGTTGCTGTATTTGCTTTCTGACTGGAAAAGCAAACGAGGGTGAGTTTCCCCTGTGTTTACTTTAACATGAGGACAAAATATTTCTGTGTACCACTTATGACAGTAATTTTCTCAATCCCAGGAACATGCGTGGGAATGATTAAAGGAAAAACGTTCACCGTGGTGGTCACAGTTAATCTGGCAATCAGTAAAAGGAAAATGCCCCAATTTTTTTCTGACTGCATGGATATTTGATTGCACCTGGGCTCATCCTGTTCACTTTAAAAATATGCTGTAGAATGTAACCTTTGCTTGTAAGGTCGATCATCTTCTTGAGGAATTAAAATACCCAACAAGGAACAATCTGAGATTCTCCCAATTCCTATATTAAATTAGCATTTTACTCTGAGAGACTATTTAATCAGCTAGTGAGCATCAGGTAGCAAAGATAAAGTCTCCTTCTGTGGCTCTCATTGCTCATGCACAATCGAGCCTTCAACATCTGTTTCGAACCTGCTGGAATCGATGTTTGCACAGCTGCCTGTTTTCTCAATCGCTCTCCAGTTCTCAGACACCCACTAGAGGGGAATAACATCACAGAAGCTTCCAGGTAGCCCAGCTTCTTCTTCTTAGTGCAAGTCGAGTAATCGAGCCCCTCCATGACCACCGCCTGACTCGTCCAGCGGATGTCCGTTCTCATGGTTGAACCGGACAAACCTTGTTGACAGAGGAAGCCGAGGGTGTTCTCACTGGGAGCTCAGTCAATGTTTTTTAAATATAAAAGCGTCTCATATTCATAGAAAAGAAATGACATGACTACTTAAATCTGCAGGAGGGAATATTAGGCGCCGATGTTAACACTAAAACGCGTGGAAATGGGATTACGGGACGTGAGTGGGAATATTTCATTTGCCTGCATAATCTAATAAAATCTAAAACAAGAGCTGAGTCAAAATTTAAGTGTAATGTTACTCTCCACCCCCAGAGAGTACAAAATAATGTACTATACCATGGGACTTTTTACATCACTCATTAGTCATTATACTAAATAAACTCCAAATTTTAATCAGAATGGCTTTATGCATCCCGAAACATATTTTTAACACTCAGTAAAATAAACACTTTTTTTTTTTAGCAGGTCAAGTTTCTATTATTATTATTATTTTTATTATTATTAAATGACAAAATGAGTGTAGATTCAGAATCAACGCAACAAAATATCCATATCGCTTGTCCCCACAGGGATCGTTGGAGCCTATCCCAACAGTCATCAGGCAGTAGACAGGGAACACCCTGAACCAGTTGCCAGGGCACACAGACACAAACAACCAACCACACTGGCACTCACACCTATGGGCAATTTGGAGTGCTCAATCGGCCTACCATACATGTTTTTGGAACGTGGGAGGAAACAGGAGTGGCCGGAGATAACCCACGCAGGCACGGGGAGAACATGCAAACTCCAGGAGGTAGAATCGGACCTGCATCCTCTGAACTGTGAGGCGGACGTGCTAACCAGTGCCCGCAATAAAATAATAATCCAGAAATGTTTAAATTTTATGCGGTTTTGAGCTTTCCTAAAATCATCATAGTGAATAGCAATAGATATTTCAATAATTCAGTGATATGTTTCTGAGCTACTTGCACTAAAACTTCCAAATTCCATTGCTGAGCTACATTGTGAGCTTACTCGTAAATGTTCAATTGTGGAAAAAAAACACAAAAACGTGAAGCACAATACCCTCTTGTCTCCACCACTTTTACACCTGCTGTTGTCGCAATCGCTTAGAGTGAGTGAACACGCCGTTGTGCCAAATGTTTGGGATCTTAGTAAATCCACCCCTATGTCTAAATTAATTCTTTAACTTTGGGGTATTTGAACAAAAGTGTACCACAGTCATCTTGTTATTAAGACACCTGAGAATCATTTCAAATTGTTGAGGGTTTTTGACATTTAGCTATTGAGCATCAAATTATTTTAACAAGAGATTTAAAGAAAATATAGTCAGAGGACTTTTTTCAATCATTTGGTCATTTACCAAGTGAACATCATCATTCATCTCACTGATTCAGTTCGTGCATAATAAGTGTCACCAACAAAGCAATAATGGCGGAAGACAGTGCTGTAATAGCATTTGTGCATCTCTAGGAAAGATTTACTGCAGCGCTTCTGCAGCCAGTGAAGGCACATTACTTACCAAAGTCTTCATTGAAATGTCACACATATCACAGCAGGAGGACATGCAGCTGGCGCGCATGTGTGTAGTATTTCTTTACAAGTACAGGACTGGCATATGCACGCTAAAGTGTTTTCAGGTCAGTGTGAAAGATGAAGGCTCGTCATCTGTACATATGTTGAACTTTTTCCAGTTGTCACGGTTACCGTAAAGGTTAAGTATGAAGGCTACACGAGCAGTATATTTGAGACTGCCAAAGTACAATGTAGGAGTGATGGAAGTGTACGGTTTGGGATTGAAAACACAGATGAAATACCGAGCATACTAGAAACTCCCAGAGGGTGATAGGGGACAATTGGACTGACAAATTTTATTTTGCTTCATCCCTTTTAAAAACCTCCAAACATCCATCATTCTACAGTTACTCAACGACTGAACAGTTGAATGTTAGTGGAGGAGCCGAGATATATGTAAGCACATTTGGATGAATTTCTCTCTATCTCCTGATAACAACTCTGGGATGTGTAAACACACTGTCTTCTAGAGCTTTTTTTTTTCCAGCATAAAAATTATTGAAGTATAACTGTGTCCAGTATACCTGTTGAAAAGTGAAAGAATCATGGTTCTTTTTTTTCGTAAGCGGTAGGTTGCAATGTTTTTTTATTCACTCATACTTCTGAGAAAACTGCTCACCTTGTTTGCATGGCTCACAAGAAACCACATGCCCTCTCTCCATATTCACACCCACACCATCACCCAGTCAGAGTTTGCAATCCCATTCAATAACAATACAGTATATTTTTGGATGGTGCCACTGGTCTCCTAGTTGGTGTAGATCCAATATATTTATAGACGGCCTCTATTTAGAATTCACTCTTACATTTGACATGGCATGTTCTTCTCTTTGGCTCTGTACGTGTCAAGACTCCCCATTAGCCAGCAACAGCAAGTTGGCAGCTGCTTCTTTGCTTTGGCTGCGAGCACAGAA
The DNA here is from genome assembly GCF_059516105.1 of Syngnathus floridae. Lineage (NCBI taxonomy): Eukaryota > Metazoa > Chordata > Actinopteri > Syngnathiformes > Syngnathidae > Syngnathus > Syngnathus floridae. The sequence continues at coordinate 11,806,849 of NC_142417.1, read as the reverse complement.
GCGCATGTGTTTGGGAAGAAGGCGGCGGCAATGACAAGGAAGGGTGTGGTAATGAACGTCCAAAATTCAGGCTGGGCCCGGAGTTAAGTTTAGCCCAGCTGAGCCGGCAACTCCTGGGGAAAAGTGGAGGCCAGGCAACAAAGGTGGCAGAGTGTTGTCAACCAATCTGTCACCAGCAGCGATATGTCACACTACCATATCGCTGTCTCATTTTTCTTTGCTGTTTATAAATGGACAATGTGACGAATATGCACCCTACTAGCCCGTCTAGACACACTGGAAAAGAGGGAACTCTTTCAGATGCCACAGATCATCACGTCCACGAAACCGGTATTTGAAAGACAAATGTGAAATACATACATCAGAACTAAAAATGCATTTATGTATTGTTCAGCAGGCCACCTATTTGTAGCTTATTCATTTAATGCCAAAACACATTGAGGCCCTCTATTCTTGCATCCTGAAACATGCAGTATATCTAAGGGGAAGGTTTACCTCCTGCTTGGGATGGATAATTGAGTATCACGGGAACAACTTTTTTATGGTTGTAACTTGTCACAACTGCTTCTAAACTTGCATTATTTAAATCACAGGCTGCAGGGAAAGTTGAATATTGCGCATACTGCATTACACCATCACTGAGTGGAAACTGAAAGGGAAAGTTCAGATATTAATTCCCAATTAAGGGTTTAAAAGAAAGAAAAATGACAATTGTGATCCTTCTAGCATTTAATCTGTGTGCCTGATCCTTTATCTCTTCCCACTGGTGCATTCACTTCATCCATTTGAGACCCACTTGAATTATTACAGCCAAATACTGTATGACTCTATTCTGCTACATGCGAACAAAAGCTAACAGAGACACATTATAGAAATTATGGAAAAACAGGAAAAGGTTACTGTGCAATTTAAATGCCCCTTTCCGATGTATGTTTTTGTAGAATCCTTTGTTGCGTGCAAAAAAATTTGGATAAAGTCAAGTGTGTAATAAAATCAATTAAATTCTTGCAGCACCACAGTACATTGGCGGGTACTTGCAAGTATTTACTGTAAGTATGTTGCAAACTACTACCTGCTAGTCAAAAAAGGGGGAATGTCTTTTTTTTTTATGGTGACGACGACTGGGTTCTCTGATGAAAGACATTAGTTTTCAACATGAATAGTAACAGCAGGGGGGTTTATAAAGTGTGAGCTTCTTTCTTTCTCTGTTTTCTTTTTAAGCCCTTTCCATCACCCTCTTATCTCTCTCACTGGTCTGACAGCTTCAGCGCATGGCTTCTCTCTTTGTAGGTTGAGTTTGAAATCCAACACTGGCACCAGGAGTCACCTTCCAAGCATGGCTCCAAATGCCCACCACCATCTCAATGGCCTGCCATCACAAGATTGTCACACCTACAGACAGAACTACTGCACTGGGTCGGGCCCAACGTGTGGTCCTTACATAATGTAGCGGGTTCTTGGAGGGCAACGGACGGAGCAGCAGTGGCGGCACATGATCAAAACACATATGTGTCTGTTTGTGCTGGAGCCAGACTCTTAAGGTGGGCCCACCGTGACCTACCATAAACCTCTCACCGGTCCTCTTCTGAGGATTCTGTTTCAGTAAAGTCATGCTACGGATTCCCAATATACACACACAGTGGCACATGAGAAGTGCGTGATGAAGAGAAAAGGCATGATTGCAATGAGTGATTCTGGAAAAGGAGATGCAAAAAGACACAAATAGAGAGATGAGGTGGCTGTGAAGACAGCACGAGTTGGTTTGGCCATTCACGGTTGTTGTTGTTGCTGTCAGACAGGTGATTGATGGTCAACGGTGGGGGCTGTTTCTGCCGCAATGTTAGCTCGTGGGTTGAAAGGGTGTGCTGACTTAGTGGGTCAACATGAATGATACAGAACCTGAGTCCTGCTCAGACCACCAACAGCGGCCTGTCAAAATGGGGACCAACAATGGATCTTTGCCAGTAACCATCCACCTTATCTCCACTCATAAGAACCGCAGATTCATTTGGTTGTCTGCTACAGGATTTAACAACTGTCAAATCGCAATGTAACGTAACAAATATGGTAAATAAAGATTTGCATTGTCCACGGTCTCTTGGACATTTTCTTCTTTCAGGTAGGAATTAATGAGAGACATCCCGTATATTGCTGTACCTTTTTGTATCTTTCCATCTTTATACTCTTCCATTCATTCACAATAGTAAAAAGCTGCAGTTACGTTTTATTTGCATGCTTGCTGCCCAATTTGGTGGAAATGAGTGTGAGAACTGAATGTTTGTTGAAACTCACTGTGGTTAACAGTGCAGTGTTAAACTCTGTTTATCATCCACAGTTAACAGATGATAATGGCAATTGTGTTTCACACTATGCTGTTGTTCACAATCCAAACTTTAAACATGCATTGATTTAGCAACAGCTTTTTCATCAGTTCAGAACACTGAAAATGGCATTAATGGAACATGGTATTTTTATTTCTCATCGTTTTTTACAAGCCATGTGAGTGGGAATTGCGACAGCATATATCACCCCTTGGCCTCTAAATGACTTGACATGCTTGTTTTCAACTAAAACTGTCATCACTTTAAGGAAAATTCCATTTGATTACAACTGAGCCTTTCAGCCATAAATTAAATTGCGTGTTATTGTACATAGCGGAATAACTGCTCAGGTGGGAACTTGCCTCGCTACAGGGCACAACCTGGCAAGCAGGCCAGAAGGCAAAAAATACAGCAACTTATTCTTTTAACCTGCTGTATATATATATTTAACACTTAACAAGTATATATATGGTCCCTTAATGCATTCTTAGTCACTTTCTGCACGTGATACTAACCACACAACTTTTAAAGAGAGGCGGACAAGGGAATTGTTTGTAGGCTACAGTACTCCCCCTCCAAAGGTTTTAAACTATTGAGGCCTTTGTATTTGCGCTAGACCAAATGAATATACGCTTGCTATCAAAATATGAAAATGAGAAGGGATTAGCATTTCCATATGTTGTTTCCAGGTACTTAATGGCACACAAGATAAGTCCTGCTGTTGGAGACAATGTGAACAAAAGCATGGGAACGTGTGACTCGCAAGTGTTTTGTTGCCCAAATGTATCTTACTACATAAACTAAATATTAAAACAGCACTGAATGTCTGCATATCACCTACATAAATTAAGATGGAGCTCCTGTCAAGATTTGGGATTATAATGTTTCATTCAGAAAAGTACCTAAACAATAATCCGTATAAATGTCAATGACTTTTACCTTTAATTATACTTTTCATAGATTTGGACAATCTAATCTTGCGAACTCCTGTATAAAGTGCTAATTTGTATTGGGCAGAACAATGCTTCCTGGGGGAAGTTATGATCAACCTCCCCTATGATGTCAAGTTGGTGGTCTTTAGACAGCAAAGGTCATTTCAGACCAGAGGTGAACTCCCAAAGCTTGTTTTCCTGCCAATTGAGTAGAAGCACCTGTGGTTAAAGCCAAACTGTGGCGGGGTTTTGACTTTCTGAAACTGAATTTGACACCACTGTTCAACAGCAACACAATTCCATTAGAATGTGGTGCGCAACTGAAGGAACAGTCCACATTGTTGCAAAAATATTTAAAAAATATATGCAAGATTCTACTAATGCATCATCAATCAGTGTGCAATTGTCATCAGTATGTCAACGTTATGTCTACATTTAAGTGACCGAAAAAAATCAACTTATGCACTTTGGGGGAGCGAGCATAGGCGCACCACTACTGTTGAAATGTAATGCTTTTGAAATCTCTATTCCTCAATAACCTGACACTTAGCCAAGCCACCCAGAATCAAGCTAAGAGCATTTACAGACAGTGATGCAGCAGCATCTACAACTTCATTTACACATGATCTCTGATGCTGCAACCTGTCTGGTCCTGACGGTGCCACTATCACAACAAGGGCTGAACTCACACTACTTACTGCCTGATGTAAACTCACACACATCACATTCATTTTGGTAATAGACCTCTGTGCAGGAGCCAGCTTCCTTGAACCAGCATGGAGTTATAAAAAGAGCAGAGTGCATGCAAAAGGGCACCCCCTGTCTCTTTCTTGGAGTTTGAGCCTGTGCTGGCCGCCTTCAGCTCTCACTTGCATTCACACTTCCACTATAATTCTACCTCAAGTTAATCACATTGGCTATTGCTTTTTGCTTTTAGCAGGGCCTAGGAAGTTTTGATTGCATCTGGATTTGGAAGACAGCAAATGGGACAGTTGTGCTTCTAGGATATTATACCTGGGTGGCCAAGAGGAACTTCAGTTTCGGAGAGGAGGTTAGAATTCTTGACCTTTCTTGACAATTTAAGTCAAAGGTGTACATACACCAATCCAACGTCAACCAAATGTGACTAACGCCTACCCACCTTTGCCTCCACACCACCACAAAAACCCTTCATTGAACCAACCAAACATTGCATAAAACTACTTGGAAGTCAAGTGTAACAACCTGACCACAGACAAAAACAAACCAAGCCGAGTTCTAAATGTGTTCATTTCGGTAGCGGCACAGAGGTCAAAGCGTGACAGAGCGACTGGGTTGGGTGTTGAGGTGTTGAAACTGCCCACTGAGTCAAAATGTCAGCTGTATACAGAAAATACTGTAGCAGCGGTCTGGCCATGCCTTCAACTACTGCTCACTGTGGACAAATCAAAACCAAGCTAATGTGTGTTTCCTCTTCAGCACCTTGTGCACCATGTTGACACATTTAGTCCATTTCCATTGTAAAGCAGTGAAAGGAAGCAGTCTGAATGAAATGCCACATTCTTAAAAAAATCTCATGGGAAGATCTCACAAGGCCGACATTGTTCCTTCAGCCTGCTAAAAATGCACATGGAGACTTTGGGAGGGGATACCGTAGCTCTGTCAGACTACTGATAGATAACATCTTGGGAAAACAACGTCACCCTTTCGTACATTCAAAATCAGCGTTCTACAATCCACAGTTCCTTTTTTTACGGTGCACTAATTAGTACTGTTAGTGTGTTTTTTTTTTTTTTTACATTATCCATAGACAAGAAGGGTGCGACAACACAAAGCAGAGGTTGTTTAGCATCTTAATTCTTAGGCACCCCTCAGCACTAAATAAGAAACACAACGATCCAGTGGAAAGAAACCAGGGGTGACGGTTTGTTTAGCATCAACTCCACAAGAATTTGTCACGCCGTATTTGCGCTACAGTGTGCTTTCATGTTAAGACAGAAGTACAAAGCAGTCATGTATTTGTTAATGACTGATTGATTTTAACGACATGTATGTAACACTGATAAATATTGTACAAAATCACTCTGTTTCTTGATCTGACCTGTAACAATAACTTCAGACAATTAAAGCACAAATCCAGTGAGTCACTCTGCAGTCATCAATCTCGAGCGCTTAGGTGTCTGCAATGCACTGCAGCATTTCAGGCCATCGTGTGGAAACCTGCACTACAGGGCTAATGAGCAGAGAACCAGCACTGCATTTTCTACGGTCTGCTGGTGATGGAGCTCCCACAAAAATCTCACAAATTAAAAGCAGCCTCTGAGAGTCAAAATAGCCTCCAGCTCTCACTGCTTGATGAAGTCTTTTGGAGTTGGCAGTCTTTAATCTGACACTTGCAGTTAAAGCAAAACCCACCGGATAATGTGGCATGAGAAGATTGCACTTAAATGTTGCAGGTAGAAAGTGATTATTTTGCAGGCATGGCTCAAGTGCTGTATGGTTTGGATTTTTTTTCCCCCAGATACTAATGCAGCCAGTGATTTTGCAGTCGAGATCTTGATCACCGACAGTGAAAAAAAATTCTAAGCATTATGAAAAAGGAAAAACAGCATTCACACCGAGCATTTTGATCACTTACACTATACATATTCAATAGTGTTTGGACTATCATAGTATATTGTCATATATTATATATGATTTCCAACCTCTTTATGTTTCGGCACCCCTATAAAAGTTTTATCAATGTTGATTTCAAATTGAAGATGTTGTTTTATTTAACTTATACTATACACTGTGCTGTCAAATATAAGTTTTAATTGTGTATAATACAAAATTCAAATTTCTATCAGTAATTGCCGGCGTGGTCAGAATGTCTGCCTCACAGTGAAAAGGTTTGATTGCTGCATATGTTCCCCATAGGCTTTTTATAGGGCACTTTGGTTTCTTACCACATTCCAAGAACATGCATGTTCATTTCAAAACCCCAATTTCAATAAAAGTGTGTAAACCGTAAATTAAAACAGAATACAATGATTTGCAAATCATTTCACCCTATATTCAAGTGTTCAAACTGAGACTGAAAATTTTGTTTTATTGTTTGTTTGTTTTTTTTCTTTTTTATATATTCACTAATTTGGGAATCGAGGCCTGCAACACATTCCAAACACCCAGAACAGGGCCATGTGTGCATCACGTTTCCTTTTAACAACACTCATTAAGACGGTAACTCGGGACACCAGTTTTTTAAGCTTTGCAGGAGCAATTCTTTTCCATCTTTGCTTGATATAAAACTTCAGTTGCTTGACAGAATAAAGTGATATATGTTTCACACAATGTTAATTTTCCATGCCGTGCCACCTCATGGATCAAAGGTCACGGGCATTTGTTGTTGGTTTTCGACCTTAGCGCTGTTATGCAAAGATATCTCTAGATTCTTAGGGAACCTTTGATCATTTTAAGGAGCATAGAATATGAAATCCCTAAATTCCTTGCAATTATATGTTGAGAAACATTGTTCTCTAACTGTGATGCTATTCACTCACACAGTTTTTCGTGAGGTTGTCCCATCCTCCTTTGTGAAGAGCTGAGCCTGAGTGGGGATGCTCACATGTTTCCAATTAACCTGTTCACCTGTGGAATTTTTTAGCATTTCTCAACCTTCCAAGAGTTTGTAACTCAAGTCACTGTACCCTGTGAAGACAGTAAAGCTTTGTACTCCAAGTATGATGATATGAGAATGTTTTTCATAGCATAGTTTTGGTCTGGTATGTTTATCACATACCAGAGACAATGGAACAGTTTGGATCCATTAGAATACTTGAAATATCTAAGGTCATGTTGCCTTTTGTTGAAGAGGAAGTGAGAGGAGACACACACACAGGAAACCAAAAACAAACAGACATCTGCTGGCCCTCACATGGAATTCACAAGAGAGGCAGAAGAAGACCAAAGACATATTGTCCTGGGTCACCTCGACAGAAAAATTCCTGGAACCATATATAGAGGTGATTAGAAACAATAACTAAATATTAGTTTAGTGATTTATGAAGGAAAAACGGAGATGGCTTGTAAAGATATGGAGACGTATTTGAATTTTGAATGTCGCATTCAATTTTGAGAAAACAAATTGTGTTCACTTATTAAACACACTGTCATCTTACGGCTATCTCATATGTACAAATAAAGCTAGCCAGACCAAACTCCATAGTCAATTACCAGATAAATTCCCTGATCTTTCCTTATAGAATAGAGTGCTTACCAGTGGCCCCGCAGGGTGTGACATGTCCCTAGGCCAGTGGTTCTTAACCTTGTCGGAGGTACCGAACCCCACCAGTTTCATATGCGCATTCACCGAACCCCTCTTTAGTGAGAAATGAAATACGTTTTTTTCCAAGCCATAGATATGTTGTTTTTACTGGTGCACAAAATAAAGCGTGCATGAACATCACCTTGTTCAAAGCACAAAACCAACACAATGCATGAACTCACAACGAATTACATACATACTTGCAAATCAGTGTGACTTCTGCTGTTGCTTTTGAGAGATGACTTCTGACATGCGTCATCACAAACTTACAAGAAAAGTCATGTGTGTCTGGACCTCCATGGGGAAGGCTCTGCTGAACCCCTGAGACCGACTCACCAAACCCCTAGGGTTCTATCGAACCCAGGTTAAGAACCACTACCCTAGGCAATCCAGGTCACTAGAGTTTGCCCCCATCCAGAGGATGATGGAGCAAACACAGAAACCACATCAAAGCGACCCAGTCAGGCCGCAGCGTCCCTCTGTTCCAGTTTGTTATTCTCCTGCAAAGGTTAATTACAGTTTTCCTTCAAAGAACTGCCTGGGCCATCTGCTAGAAGTTTGAGACTTGAACTTGGGAGATTCCTGTCAGGCCAAAGTAAAACATAAACAGACCAATCAATCATTGCAGTGCTAAATTACACATCCCCCGCTGTGGTTTGTGGGGGGTAATTGCAAGTTAATGTCTCACTATGAAAATGGCACCTGACTGTGAAACAGAGACTCTACAATGCACTCTGTTGCATGATTCGTGTGATGAGGTGACGTGGGGGCATGCCACCATGCAGTCGCCACTCTCCTCAAACTATATATACTAAGGCGGAGGGAATATGCAAAGACGATGAGAATACACAAATTCAAAGGTCTGTGTGGCGCAGGAAAAACTTTCAAGGGGTACTGGTGTCTCTGGAAACTGATTTGTGCTATCAATAGTCAGCTATTTGTGTTTGTGCAACTCAATCCAAACTCTATGACTGTTTACCAATGAAGCAGTCTTGTTAACGCCCCCCTAAAGCTACTACATGTAAAAAATGAAAAATATCCACTGCACAGAGCTGGCTCAGATAGCACTTGATTCAAAACTCATTTCTGAGAAATATGGTCTAAGAATATACGATATATGTTGAATCAAAAGGGAAACCTTGGTTTATTCTTTCCCACACTGTGATCAATGAAAAAACGCAAAAAACACAAAGTACTTCCTTCCTGGTGTGGCCTGGAGTGCCACGCCCCCTGCACACAGAATGTATGAAGACGGCTGGAGACGCTCAGTCAATTGCAATGTGTACAACTGCATTGCATCACATCGGTTTTGAATTTAGATGGGTTACAAATACCAAAAATTAGCAGCATCACTCATTGTAATGCAATGCTATTTTGAGTGGCACTCCTCGACCGGTATATATGTTGGTGAGAAAGTCGCGCTGCATAATGCCTAGAGGTGTTTGGTTACCATATTTAGCAAAACGAGAGGGACAGAATTTACAGTACATTTTTGGCTACCCTTTCTAGTGCCAAGTACAACCACAACAAGAATAGAACTGAGTAGAATTCTTACAGATGAGTATAGCAAATACCTCCGCCGAGGCCAAAAATCGTAAATGAATCCTTGACTGTGGAGTAATTTTCCTGAACTCCAGATTTTAACCATAGCGAAATGTTGCTGAGTGTTTGCTTCTGCATTTATTGTTATGAATGAAATATGATGAGATGCATCACACAATCTGTCTGCCTGCGCCTCGATCAAATCCACCAAAATGACGCTGCTCTGCCTGCACCAAAATTTAGACCTACTTTAATATAATCTGTATGTATTCTACTCAAATACACCAGGGTCATGCAGTTGAATTAAGGCAAATTAAGGCGTGGCACGGTCTACCAAATTCATAAATGCTAAACTAGTATTGCCTTGGCACAAAAGTGAAAATGTGTTTGTTTTAAGACCAAACAAAACTTTGGCAGTAACTCAAAGTAAAATACTGAAGAAATGCGTCACACAGGTTGTCATGATCATTAATTTTCACACTATCATTCTCTTATATGCAGTACAAACTTTGCATCCATCCATTTTATATTCTATATTCATTATATATTCTATGACTTGCCCTGTTCAAAGTTTCAGGAAGATGCAATTTATCTTATCCAAAACCCTGAACAGATCAACATATGGACAAAATATGCAACCATGTGCACTTGCATTTGCACTGTAACTGAATGGGGACTAAAGTGTGTGAGTGCATGTGTGTGAGTGCGTGTGTGTGTGTGTGTGTGTGTGTGTGTGTGTGTGTGTGTGTGTGTATGTGTGTGTGTGTGTGTGTGTGTGTGTGTGTGTGTGTGTGTGTAAACAACAAAAACGATGTGTTGTCAGCTGATAGATGGCAGAGGGAATGAGCTGTTATCATAAACATCTCATCTCAAATCCCAAGAAGCAATGCAAACCCTCCCCATCTGTCAATTAGCTGCCCGGAGCGACTTTTTGGTTGCAACCCACACGCAATATTTCACCATCAGACAGACAGATTTGGTATTGTAACCACAAGGAGAGGAAATATCAATAGAGCTTGTGTTACTTTCCCTTTTTATCGGTCATAGACAAAGGTTATCTTTCACACCAAAACTTACTTTCATTCATTCCCCAATGGTGCTAGGGAAGCATATTAATAATAAGACTCAAACAGTCTTTGAACCTTGCGTGGATCATTTTCTTTGTGGTATTTTGGCTTAGTGGTGGATAAAAGCCGTCTGTGTAACTAACTGGATGAGGGAAAATGATCCACACAGTGCAGCCAAACGCAGTACATCAATTCCAAAATCCCACCGTGCCAAAAGCAACAAGGTCCAGTAGTCGAAAGGTAAAGGTGAAGCTCTTTATAAGCAACATATGGCCTAATTGTTGGATGTGACTTGTTCTCAGACTGAATGCAGCAGCCAGCTATGACAGTGCTGCCGTTGGTGGCTTGTTATTGTGGGTCACTCGGGGTCGGCGTGGTTGGTTTGGACAGGGGTTTTGGACTTGACAGCAGTCCAGTACCACGCAGCTGAACAGACACAGCTGCCGAGAGCAGATTGAAGCAATGATAGTCACTCCCAGCCTGCGTCAAAATGGACCACAAAAGCATTGACACTTTATGAATACAATACGTAATCACAGTCTGTCTAGAGTCTAGACAGAGCAACAAAGGATCAAGTTCTAACCTAACATTTCCACAATATCAGTTTTTTTTTTTTTACTTCTAGCACCAGATGGTTTTGTGCTGCTCAAGTAATGTCACGTATTTGAAATACTATCCATTAATTTAGCGTGCTTCACTCAAAACTGTTTATGCAATGCTCCTGAGGAAGCTTAGCCCATCTCTGACTGATATTAGCACCAGTTCAAAAGCATGGTGTGAATATGTTGCTTCCACAGTGGGTCTCAGTGGGCACGGTTGTCAGCAGCTGTGGGACGCACTGACTGACCCGCTTTCAGGAAAGAACTCTCAAGCCAAAGGAAAACATATATTTTACCGGATGACTGCATTTGCTTTCAGGGCAGCTTCTCTGGCTAAGAGTGTGAAATAACACTACAAGATGAGAGGAACCTTCATCGTTGTACTAATACGACCAATTATAACCATCCATCCGTTTTCACGTGGGTGAACTGGAATCTGTGCCAGCTGACATTTTTTGCTGTTCCCAAAGCATTTGAGATTGCAGACAAACTGATAAACTGTTTATTTTTAGTTTGTGAAATAATTCTTGTCAAACAGCAACCTTGAAATATGCATGCATATTCAAGTTCTCCTTTTCGGACAACGATGACCAAATTCACATTCCCTTGGTATATATTTTTAACATGATATATGTGTCATAATAAAGCTGTTTCCATGCAACAATATTAATAAAAGCACTCACTCGAAGGCTGCGAGTTGTTTTCCCAAGGTGAATGAGTGAATGAATAGTGGGTGTCAAGTGTAGGCTAGGACTGTTACTGTTACATACGTGAACGTGCTGCATGATCATATTTTACTTTGATATCTCTCAGCAGGTTTCTGGAGCAGTCAATGGCACAATGCTTGCGATTTACAAGCCATGTCCACCTTTGCAGGACTGCAATTTGCTGGGATTAAAACATGATCTTCAATCTTGAGCATTCTTCCCAGAAGTTAGGAGAGGGGTTCATAAAGTGAATGAAAAGGTGTATTGTACATTTCTTTCTTCTTTTTCTTTGGCATATGTGTGAGATTATATGTTCACTCTGTAGAACACGTCGTGGCAAGTGTGTGGTGTGGCACCCTAAGACACATTTCCGCCTTTTATGTGTTTGTTGTCTTTTGCGTGTCTGTGTGTGTGTGCAGGTCGAGACGGGTATCCAAACAGCATGTTTGTGTGTGTGTGTGTGTGTGTGTGTGTGTGTGTGTGTGTGTGTGTGTGTGTGTGTGTGTGTGTGTGTGTGTGTGTGTGTGTGTGTGTGTGTGTGTGTGTTTGTGTGAGTGTGAGAGTCGGTTGGGGAGGCCTGAGGCCAGACAGTGGTACAAGAAATTAAGCGCTGCTGTCAGCAAGACTTTGACAAATAAGTACAAAACACAAAGTTTTATTAATGATTTTTTAAATACATGAGCAAAACAGAATGCTTTGACACACTAAGTAATCGCAATGACTATTTCTAGTTGGTTGCATTGTTTTTTTTATATATATATTTGAGCGGACAGTGAAAAAGAAAATATGGTGGGAATTTCTTTACTTTTCATGTTCTCACTTGGCAGTCTTGGCTTTTTCAGACAGTCCAAGATGTAAAGCAGGGCTTCAGTTTCTTGCCAAACTAGTGCGTCCTCACCACACACAAACATGGGGTTCCAAACAAGAGCTTTGAGGCTCCCTCGGTGCCAAAAAACACAGATGGACAAACGGATGTCTCCTAATAAGCATCCTCCTTCCCCAACACACAGACACACACACACACACACACACACACACACACATACGCACACACACACAATAGAGAAAGAGCATGTGAGGAAGCATCATCTGGTGGAAAAGTGGTCCGTCTCAGTGAGGTGAAAGGTCGACACTTCACTGAAGACATAATGCTTCACTGAAATGGAAAATTGGGTGTGTGGAGAAGAGCAAAAACAAGCCTCACCTTGATGATTTGATGAAACGCCTTGATTCCCTAATGTTAATCTGACTAGTCATAAATAACGGGAATCGTTCAACTCGAAATGTTTCCAAACTTCCAAAAATTCTCATTGAATCTTTTCCTGGATCCCACCCTAAGGTAACCTTATCTGGGACAAGTTCCCACTGAGTCTCTCATTCACAATCATCTTGTGATTGACAGATAATTAGTTCATGTTGGAGGCTGCCTATTGCCCCAAGTCAGATGGGATGGACTCCAGCTAAGATAAGTGGTGGACAGATGGTTATTTAGTTTAAATACGGATGCATTGTTGGGCCACATCACCTGCATGAGAAGCTTCTGGGCTGGGCTCTGGATTTATTTTTTTCCTTCCCTCTATGGAGACTGTAAGTTTCCCATGCTCTTAGCTCTTGGTTCTGCACCAAGTTCCTTCCAGACCGTGATCCTTGCTAACCTTTCAAAATAAAGGAAAAAGTCTCTTTTTTTTCTTGTGTTTTACACTCAAAGAGAAGCAAGGGGAATTCCTTCAATAATATGCAGAGCAAAACAGACGCGGGTGGTCCTTGCTTGCCATTAGGATATGCCTGCAGGCGAGAAAGAAACCGCAAAGCACCACGGGAAACCTTCCCTAATGGCAGAATGCTTCGAGGTGCTGTCAGACTGGCAAGAGTCAAGTCACGAACTGGTGAACTTGTCGTGACTTTCAATGAAAATGGGAGGTAAATGCAGTGTGGTGCAAATGTTTGGCTTCACATCAAACCGACTGAAAAGTGCTATGTATGTTTTATTTTGATATTTTAAATAGGAGGTAATACTGTAAAGTTATAGCGTATTATAATTTTCAGCAAAAAACAAAACAACAAACATGAACATGAAAACAGCTTTGTTTTTGGATTGGTTCGTCTAGGCTTATAGCTGTAACGTTTGTGCTCCTACAACTTCTTCAGCAAAATTTGTGTTAATCCCATTTAGACTGTATAGCGTCAACAAAGAACAATGAAGTGATTAAAGTTGCATTATGTAAATAAAAGTACATGATATTTGAAACTTGCATATAAAGGGTCTTTGACGGGGCTCTGGAGGACAAGCAGTTGGTGAATACACTATACAGAATGTCTGATATCAGCACTATTAACCTGGGATGCTTTCTTCAATCTTCTTTTTTATTCTGTCATTTTTGCATCTCATTATGACACACTTAAACATTGTCATCTGCTGTATAAGTGGGAAAAAAAAATCCTGTCGCTGCTGTGATTATCTGAAGCGCTTATCCTCACAAGGGTAGCGGGCATGCTGGAGCCTGCGGGGTACACTCTGAACTGCTTGCCAGCCAATCGCAGTACTGCTCTTACATTAAAAGTAATTTATAGACCAAGCTGCAGTTAGGAGCGATATTTGTTTACTGTCAAAAAACACAGAGAATGAGACAAAGTGCCCTTTTCTCTCTAATGTCAATACAAACGTCTTTGAAGTGAGATGAATGGGACAAGAAACATAAACAATTCTTATCTCTCTGTCCAATACCCCCACTGTGACCTCTTCCTGCATTCAGCCGCTTGCTCCTCTACTCGACCCCGCCCACTGTCCACATTGTTCCTTCAATAAATACCAGGAATCGATACACTAACTCAAAGCACAGATTGTATCTATAGCCACAGGTTCTTTGTGTCAAAACTGTTGAAACCGTTGAACCCTGTTACTCAAAATAGCCACACCGTTCTCAGGAGAATCGAGTAGAATTTCATTTTAAAAGTACATCGTTCTGAATGGGATTCTGAAATGACGTATGCAGTCATTAGAGGTTATTATACATTTTTTTTTTGCATGCCATAAAAGACCATTTCATAATGTTTGAAATCAATAGGTGCCTGGTTGCAGAAAAATGATCTTGCAGACGTCACACACTATAAAAGCAGCAAGAACTCACGTGGTAAAATATGCTCAAAATGGGTTAAGAGGTAAAAACAACTGACTGGAAAATGCTACTTGCTTCGTGATGTACCTTTGTTTTGATGGAGATAACATCCTCATCTCTATGTGTGCCCTGTAACTGGACACTGGACTAACAGGATAAGTGGTGGTGAAAATGGACGGATGGAGGGAATATTATTACTATGACAAAATGTCATTCATCTGGCACATTGTAGCCATCTGACAAATAGGTGGTGGGTGAGTCAATTTTTTTTTTTTTGCTCCCGCACAAATCGATACACTGTGCAATGACTGACAATGCAGCCAAGCACGTCAGTAAATATAATCTGCCAAATGTTTAGTTTTGGCACATAAAAAAAAAAAAAATCAATTTTCATGTTTAACGATTGACTGTTCACAGAAGCTATGAGGAAGTGAAATATCATGTTAAGTGTTGTGGAGGAGCTGTTAGCACAAAGGTCTTAACTATGGCAATAAAGCCGATAAATGTTCATGCAATTAAGAGTAATTGTCTTCCTCCATCTAGTTACACCTATGCCAAGGCCAAACAATTAACAATGGTAAACTATATTTATTTATGTGTATGTGACAGTGCGCATGTGCACGAGTGGTTTATCGGCGTTCCACAATCCATTTTATCACTCTTAAGTCTGCACAGACCTCCGTTCATAAACGTGGAGAAAAAAACTTTCCTGGATCTTTTCCTCTTCAGCGATCAGTCCCAAGGTTTATTAGTTCCTTCCATGCTCCATACTCCAGCCCTCAACAAAGTTTGTGGTGACTATCTTTTGTGTAATCCTGCTGACACAGTAGTAGTTGAGCCAATGTGGAAACATTTTATCGATCAATATGACATATTTGCAGCTTCTGTCTGTACAACCGGTTCACAAAAAGGGAAACCATACAACAGCCAGTTACAAAATTATGACCACTTGTGCAATATCATATCCAATGCAAGAGCCGTACCAAATATTCTGCCTTTACAAAGGTAATGTTTGAACTTTTTTAAAATTATTTTGTCATCCGTTAAAAACATTCTCATAATCCTGAAGCAAGTTGTAGAGTGCATGGTCCAGTGTCCAGTGTTGGATGCATATACTGCGTGAAAAGCAAAGTGGAGAATGAGCACCTCTCTGCGAGATGTTTAGAGCGATTTCCTGGGAGTCTGACGAAAAAGGTTGTGTGTGGAAACCACAGCTGACGTCCCTGCCGACTCAAAACAACCTTCCTTCCTGCCAGCCCCAGCCTCTCTGCGGTTTGTTTACATTGAGAGTCAGTCCAGACAGCACATGCACAGCTCAAGAAAGCACTTTGACCCCCACTCAAAAAAAACGTCTTCCTCTCGCTCATGTTTCTCCTTGCAAATACTCCCAACTCATGCTTGTGCATTTCTAATAACTTGTTTTTGCATGTGTCTGCTATGGTGAGCATGACGGTCTAATATGAGGCACTAAAAATGAATCATCAGCAGACAACTTGCCCTCCTCCTCAGTGTCTTTCTCTGAAAGTCTTGTGGGACCTCAGAGTGCTCGAGAACACAATCCTGATTGCAGAACTCTTCAATCAACTCCTACATAATGGAGGCAGCCTCTTGGCCAAATGGAAAGTGTTTGTTCCACAATCTATCACGTCCACAATCCATTACGGAAAAGGTTAAAGGTTTCAGTAACAGTGCATTAACTGAGGAAACAAGCATGGTGAAAACGGGGGCCATTTGAAAGTAATGATAATACTCCTCAGTGGTGTGTTTTAATAATAAAAGACAGTGCTATTTTATTCAATGTAGATCAAACTGGATTATTAGTGTAAAAGTCAATACATATATCGATGCAATTATTCAGTGGCACAATTCCTGCAAAGAAATGGTTTTGATGTTTTATTTTTCATTTGATTGTATGGACATTGTTATTTTTGTCTTTTGCTGTTGATGTTCATAATTGATTAAAAAATAGAATCAGTTTCATGGTGAATATAATTGACGTGCAAGTAAGAACCTGCAACTCAGTGAGGATACTGTGATTTTTTTCTATGCAAGTCTTTACGACCATCGTTCTTTCTCATTAAAACTGCAATTGGGACACCCACAGACACACCCACTGAACCCACAATGCACAACATGTGTATTCCAGTCTCTTCAAGGTAATCTGGAGCAGATCTCATCTTTAATTCCCCGAATGCCTGAGGATTAACATGCTGGTGTCTTTCGGACACGTGATGGCTCCAAAACACTTCTCACACCCGTTCTGCCACTTCTTGACGTGAATCCCAAACAATAACCCTCCCTTACATTAGGGGGGCTCGGTAAAAGGTTTGGTGCCATATCTTGCACACGTGTCATGAGAAGTGAACAAACATCACGCATGATTTCCTGGCAATTGTGTGTTCATCACCATGGAGAGCTGCTGGACCATCACACACACAATCAAGCACAGCAAGCACACGGCCAAGGCTCTTATTTTCCTTCTGATTTCCTTTTTGGCAAAGCTGCTGTTTGTAGGAGCACCAACAGAGAGGCCAAACATGATTTGGAGGAAAGAGGCAACAGGCATTCAATTCTTTCTCGGTTCGTGCGTCAAACATTTACTCATTCAGCAAGCTGTGGATGCACAGCGTTCCCACCCACCTCCACCCATTCCTGAAATACACTAGCGGGCTGCTTACACACGCGCACACACGCTCATGCGTGCCCACACGCCAATTATATTTGTATGTTTTTTTTCTTCTTCTCATGAACACTACACAATCTTAATAGCAACCCCAAATTGCCACCATTAACCCTACAATGTCAAATTCTTTGCATCAAACAAACTGTACGCAGCACTTTAATGCAAAGACACAAATGCATGCTATTATTCCCGTTGCTTTTATCGGCAGCTAAAAATGACAAATGTAAATGCATACAAAAGCTGAAACGTTATATCAAGTGCATCAATAAAAATGTTTCTGCGTGACTCTTTTAATCATGTTTCATAATGTACGTTTTAAAGAAAGGAAGCCTTTTTTTTAAAATATAGCAGAGTGAAAGGCTCCATAAGCGGCCGTATGATTGACGAGTGTGGTTTTCTTGGCAAATTGTCGTCAGGTCCGAGTGCCTGGCCACATATCAAATAAAAAAAAAAAATAAAGTAAATGTTCAGTTAGCTTCCTAGTTCTGCAATTGCGTCTGTAAGCCTCTTCTGATGAGCCAAGACACATCACCAAACCAAAATGTTACAGGAAGTGCACAATAAGGTAAATGTCATCTAGTGAGAAAGCATATATGGACGAAACCGTATTATTTAGCAATTCAATCGGTCTCGGGCCAATTACGTAACTTCCCACGGAATAGTTGGAAACTTCTGGTGTAGTGTATGCACTACTGCTTCCACGAATAAAAATACTTTCATTGCCTGTTCAGGCGCTCAATTATTTCTTCACTATGTGGCCAAACATGCAGCAAAAAAGGCAGTGAGGAAAGGATGAAAACGGTGACGTTGCAGATTACTTGAACAGAGAAAAGGCCATTTGCGCACCTCCTGCTGGCCATGTATAGAAGTGATTTTCATCATAGTGGACACACACCCGCGCGCGCACGCAGTGACGCACACGCCTCAAGTTGAGTGTGAGCGGTGACGAGCCCCACAGAGGAGCTTTCCTCCAGACCTGCGTCAGACGCACGTCTCCTTTATGTTTTTGTGTCGAGCGATATGTGTGGCATTTGCTTTAGTATCAATGTAAGATTTGCACGGTTGAGGCTTGGAAGCCAAGTTTGAGCGTTTAGTAGACGGCTCGCTTGGCTACTTAACGCCACAGGTAAGAGTTCATCTTCTTAACTTTTATTTGTGCGAAAAGTAAGTAAACGCCTCCTGTAACTTCTCATCTTCTTGCAGAAGTCCCTGGAAGAAATTGACGCGGATTGAAACAATTCGACGCAGGGGCTCGGAGAGGAGGGTGGGGGAACTTTTTTCTTAAGTGCGACTTTGCGTCCTTTCTCGCCTGCAATCGTCCCCAGAAATGGTGGGGCACCTTCACTTGCAAGCGATGGATGAAAGTCTCAAAGGAAAGAACCGGGAAGGGCTGCTCGACAGCCCGGACTCGGGGCTGCCTCCCAGCCCAAGTCCGCCCTTCTGCTCCCTTTCTCCCGCTCTCATCGAGCCGCGCTCCGGCAGTTGCGCGACCCCCGTGGAGAACCAGCAGCAATCGGCCTGGAAGAAGGACGTGACTCGGGAGGGGAAACTGGTAAGATGCAGCCATCATCATCCTCCTTTGTTTATATGAGCGGTAAGCCGTCACGGCAAGCAAGGCTTCCTCTGACCTACATTTACCATCCAAATTCTAATATGTTCCATGATATGATATCCATTTTATTCCAAACTGTCCTTTTTTTCTTGGCTGCACTGTTTCCAGTAGCTAAAATGCACAATAGGGCCTTTAGAATCAGTAGTGCTGGCCAATCCAATTTAAATTACACTGTAAGCAACGAGACCAATCAGATTTCCAATTAGAGAGTGCGGGGACTTTGTTTACATCAGCATTTTCCCATCGTCCTATTGGTCAGTCTGAGCGAAACTTGCAAATTGCTGTAAATCTCTATTTTGAACTCCACCAGATTATGTATGTTAAGTTTGTGCTGTTCAATTGCACTTTTGTACAAGATTGATGGCTTCTATCATTACGTGGACAGGATTGTGTGATACTTTTATGAGTTGAACGCACTGGATTAACTCATCATCCAATGAATCATCATCCATCATATGACTGACCATCTTTGATTGTCCAGTCAGAAACAGAGCTTCCATCTGGGAGCTCTCTATCTGACACCTCCCCCTTCTCATGTTGAGGATGCCACTGGCTCAGGAATCCTTAGAAGTTAAACGCCTGCATGACTTACTGCATCTGACTTAACTGGTTTTATGGGAGATCCAAAGTGAGACCCAGTGACCCCCCCGCAGTTTCATAACATGGTGTATCACTTGCAGAAAGTGTTGCCATTGTTGCCTCGTGTCTTTTGGTGCTGCCCATTGGTTAGGTCTGTCTTCATTAGAGTTTGGCTCGCAACCTGGACTCAGTTCGCACTCAGTAATAGTGCGAATAGAATATGATTTACATATGTGCCTTGTGAATCACTGGTGACCAGCTCCAGCAGTTGAGGTAATCAACAGCAAACGGATGATCAGCAAACTTGGACACGAGGGTCATATTCCCATGGAAACTGCACCTGCGCCGTGGTGCAAATGCTGCCGTATACTGATTTTTGTACCAGCACAAGGCGTTTGCCTTTATGGCAGACTGTTCACTTGCCAATGCCAAGCTGGGCATTGGTGCGTCCTTGGAGATGCACCCAGCAGAGTGACAATTTGGTGGCAGAAAGTCCGTCTAAACGTACACCTGCTCGGACTACATCTATTAAATACTTGTGCAGTTGGTCAAACATAATTTTTGTGAATTTGAGCCAGTCACAGGAAGACAGATACTAAACTCTATGGTTGAAGTCAGCTGTAACCACTCCCACAGCGCCGCAATTCTCCCTCTGCCAGCCCCTGGTCTTTGCTTCTCCCTGAAATTACCAATATCGAGTCCAACCCGCTTCTGTTGCTGGTCATGAAAATTGAGCCCAAAATATTTTGTCTAGGGCAGCACTATGTTCTGTTTATTACTTTGCTCGTTTGTCATACAGCTATGGTATGGGTTCAAGGGTTTCTTTGGCTTTCGATTTCTTCTAGGTACTCTGGCTTCTTAATTACACTCATGTCTCGGCTGACATTGGGCAAGAGGCACTGTTCACCCCGCACTTGGTCACCAGCCAATCACAGTACACGCAAACAAAGTCAATCACACCTACGGACAATCTTGAGTCTTCTTAACTTACTAGCCTGCATACTTTTGTAGATGTGAAAGAATGAAATCCCATGCAAGCACTGGAGATTAAGCAAACTCCCCACATGAAGTTTGGATTTGAACCCCAAACCTCTGATTTAGACGTGCTAACCACTAATCCACCGTGCTGCCAAAAGTATGAATGTGATCCTTCAAAAAAGACTCATGAAATATAAACAACTCTGTGAAGTTACACAATCTTATTGAATTTCCTGCAATAGTTGGATAGATGTTGTAACATGATAATAGGGCTGGGGAAAAAAAACAGCTAACCTAGCTATGTCAACAACTAAAATTGGCAAACACAATAGCTTTTGCTTCAAAAGTATAATAATTTAAACATTTGTGCAGCCTGGAACTATGTGTGGCAACTGTCCACGTGTATGCATGGACAGTTGTTGCAGGCGCACGCAGTCAATAGCATAGCACTGCCAGTGAGGGAAAACAGAGAACGAGAGAAAAAAGATGCCTTTGGTGTTGCTTTAAACTAATAAAAGGACAAAAATAACATTTTATGTAATTACTTTAAAGCATTGCTGTGATAGCTTGTAGAAAAAATGTGTCATGCAGGGGCCACCAAGGAGGTGCAAAGGCACACGAGTAGTCTGTTCTAAAAACATTCCAACAGTGATGGGACATTGTGATTTTCTAGGAATGTTGTCAAAGTGATCATATGAAACTGTGAACACTGCCTGGGATTTATCCATCCACCCACCCATGCATCTATTCATTGGTATTGATGTTAATTGTGAGTGAGAAAGAATCAGTCACAATTTTAAAAGTAATTTGAGCAAATGTGTTATTTCAGAGGTGAGTATAAAACTGGTAGCCATTCACATTAATCAGTAGCCAAGAAGTAGCGCTCAATGTCAAAGAGGTCAGTGACCCTTGCAACTGACGCTACCCTTTGACAACTGCAGCCTCAACTTTACTGGAGCCAAGCATCTTCAATTAAATCGACGTGCCAGGTTAAACTTGTCTGATCGCAAGTTGACTAACTTAGCTTAGCATAGCTTGCTGCCTGCATTTCTTGGTGACATCGCTAGAGTGAGATGGAGTGTTACTGTAAAGTGACGTCATTGTTGCGGGAAATGTGTACGGAAACTAAATTCAAGTAAGGGATGTGCATGGAATACATGATAGGATAATCAAGTCTAAGAAGATTAGTTAGTGACAGGCAGCTCTTGATAACTTGATACCACCAATAATTTGATTGCATACTGTCTTTACAGAAGACAGATACCAAACATTGTACCCCCTGTGCAAAATGCATGAAAACATAAGTGATCAAAAATCATTTCCAAGTCACTCCCAGTATCCAAAGTCTGTCTGGAGTACATGTCTGTACAGGTCCATGTGCTTTTAGAAAGTCTAATGGAGGCTTCAGAAATGCTGTTGTGCATCCTGGGAGTGTTGTGACATTAGCCTGAGAGACGCCCACACATACAGAGACATCCACTAATCCTTTGGCGCTTCAAACTTGTTGGATTGTTTCTGCTTTGTGGTTTCATTTTTAAGATCATTCCTGATCCTTGTTTGTACACCGGCTTAAAAGTTTGGAAAGTTTTCCACTAAAAAACATTCCCTTCGACCAGGGCCTGAGTTCATTTGTCGTAGCGCAATGAGGGGATAGCCTTGTGTACTCAAGCGCTCATGTTTACCCACCTTTCCAAATCTATTTTTGAGTTGTTTTTGTATGCCACCTAAGAACAATCGCCGAGCTCTATTTTGAGGTGCGGGAGCTTGTTAGGGGCTGTTGCATAAAGCGTTTGATGACCCCTCATTTATAAATGCAACATGGGCAAAATGCTCAGACAGCCTGTCTGTCCACCACTTGACAGGGATGCAACTAGCACCAGTGTTATCGTCGTGTCCCCGCTTGTTCGCATAAATGTCTCGAGGCGGCAGGTGGGAAATGTTTAAGTTGGCTTGTCGACTCTCGGCGGCTCTGCGTTGTTCTTTGGACACTGTGCGGCTTTGTCAGCAGCGCACTGTTTTCCTGGGCATGAATGTGCTTCTTTCAGGATGGGTTGAGTCTTTGTGTGCATACTGGGGCTTCTTCAAGGAGGCCTCCTAACATCCAGTCAGGTGTTTACTTTGCAGATGATGGTGAGCGCACACATTACAGAAGTACAGTGAACCGCCATTTATCGCAAGGGATATGTTCCAGACCCATCCACCATAGGGGAAATTCTGCCATATAGACCCCGTATAAAAATAACTTTAGTAGTTTTATCCCTCCCCCATACTTTAAACAAGTCCAAAATTCACTCGTTCAAGTATTCTTCTGGGCCTGTTCTCACTCACAAACTGTCAAGAAATAGGATTCTATTACAGGACATCACTTTTAAGTGCCAAATGACATCACAAAGTTATCCAAATAGAAGGCAATATGGAGCTACCGAATCAGTGCAATCAGTGCTATGCGATAATACGCAAAAGCAATGGCAAAGAAAATGTCAGCCCATTTGATTAAGCTCAGCAAAGTAGCTTTTTACTAAGACAAGGCACACGTACTGTTGCCCCTAAATAAGTTCTTGCAACTCCCCAGCAGTAGACTGCAGTTCTACCTGGCACCGTGGTACAACTTCTATAAATAAAGCAAACAAACGTGATAGTTGCTCCTCTGTCTGAGATGATGGTTCAATCTTGAGTGTGCACATGACCGAGGAACACAGCTGCTTGTTGCAAACGTAAGGTAAGGTAAGACAAGCGTGAGGCACTGATCTGCCGTGCCCTTGGCCTCTTCTCGCCGTCCCCCGTCCTGGCATGTGTGCTTATGTGCGTCCAAGCCGCAGCATGTGACCACCTCCCACTGTAATGTGAGAGGACGGGAGCCGAGGGCCGGCCAACCGCGCGCTTCACATGGCCCTACCAGAGCCGCACGCAAACACAGCCGTCCGTCACAAGTCTGGCTGCATAATCTGTGACGTCGCAGTTTCAAAGTGAGTTCAATCGGTACATGTTCGTACTCGGTCATTTGAGCCGATATCCCATTCCCTGACAATTGCCTGCACAAAGCAAGAAGCCACGTGTCACTATGCAGTCACTATGCTATGATGCCAGTTTTTGAACGCTACTTACAATAACACATTTATTTAACCTTGCAAATAGTCAAAGGTCATCTTTGGGAAATATGCTCAATGACAGCGCATGTTGGGATTGAAAGTGACATATTTTTGCGCAAGTTAATTATGGCAAACTATGGCTCTAAAATTTGTTATGAAAAAGCTTTTGAAATATGTTAATCACTTATTGAAAGAAATTCTGTAAAAAATGAGTTCCAACTACAAAATGTATATGCCAGGATCTCTTCACAGCAGCTCGTCATTGAAAATTCAATAACAACAGCCTATTTAAAGATAAACGATTGCCTCAATTTCTCCTACATTTTCTCACATCCTCTCTCAACCATGTGGCCTCCTGTTTTCTCTCATACTCCAACCTCATTTTGAAGTCATGATCTTACAAGCTTCAAATTTGTCCAAGATCGAGCATCGTTAAATATTTCTGTAAATTAATAAGAATAATAGTTGTCCAATTAATCAATTGAGAGCAAAAGAGAAATCACTATAATCATTTTGAGTTTAAAAACACAGAAACAAAACCCAAAAAATGTCAAACCATAAGCTGGTGAACATGTTGTTCATTTCCGCACATTACCAGAGACAATAATTAACAAAATATCAAACTATTTGAGATTAAATCACATCCAGCACCATCTATTAATTTTGAATGTAACATAAAACATAAACTGACCGATCGAAAACAGATGGTAGAGTTGTAATACCAGTTTAAGGGAGCTTTTCATCTTGAGTTTTTTTATAGTCATGAAAAAGGACGGGTTACATGAGATCAAACTATGCAGGGGTGTACTGTGTGCAGGAATCTTTCATAATGTCTTGAGGAATTTCATGTCTGGTCTGGAGCTTGCGGCCATGTGGGCACAAAGCATTATAAACATACTGTAGCCACAGCTGCTGAGATGCAACTCCAAACCTCCTCCCATATGTATTTACCGCTTCACATGAGCACCATCTCCACTCCAGCTGCTCTTAGATGATATTGTGTGGAGTCGACTCAACATCTGTAACCCATACTGTCATATAGGTGTGGGCTGACTCTCTCTGGCTCAGCTGTATTGACAACTAAAAGGGAAAAGGAAGCCTTCTAGAATTAATGGGGTGAGAATACAATCAAATCAAAGGTTGGCTCTTAATAGGGAACTTAAATATGGTTGAGAATATATATGTTATTTTTTTGATATTTCAACACCAAAATTCCTCCGTTTTGTTTCCCATGGGAATTTAGTGGAAATGTTCCACCCCTTTTTCCGTCTATAATGAAAAGTTAACATGGTGAGAACAGCAGTGGTTTTAATTGAGGTTGTTCGCCCTCCTCAAGCGTGCTGAGCTCTTTTACTGGAATTCTATTTGTTAGCAGCTCTTAGATCTGCTCAAAAGTCTTTCTGGTTGTGATCTGTAATACTTCCTTTTCCCAGCTACCTTACCTGCTGCTCAACAACACAGGAACGGACCCCAGGACCCGCATGTATCCTGTCTTCTATGGGGAGAGCATCGAAGTTGACCCAAAGCCAGAGCAAGAAGTCAAGTAAGCAACGTACTAATAAAAAGATGACATGACATGTGTCGTCATCATCCTGTACTCAAGTGTAACTTCTCCTGTAGGTGCACATCAGCGGTCCGTTACGACTCGGACAAGCATTACCAAAACCGGGTTTACTGTGTCCCCGTTCCCACGGTGACTGCATATAGCGAGACGGTAGTGGCGGTGCCCAACTGCACCTGGAGGAGCTACAAATCCCAAGTGTACCTGGAGCCACGGCAGAAGCCCGTCAGCTACCAGACCACCACCATCGTGTACCCAAAACACGCCAAGAACATTTACCGCACCACGCTCATCTATAAGCCCACGGCTGCACGTCGTTGGTTCGTCTCCAGAGTGCGGCTGGAGTCCAGCGAAGATTCGAGTCCTTGTATCATTTACACGGAGGACCTGTAGGCCCGCACCCAACATGCTTTTGTTTTGTTTTTTTGCCAAGGACTTGAGTACAACATATTAAAAGAGCAAGACGCAAGATAACTGGAGGCTTAACCTTTTTTTATTTTTCTCATCTCAACCCAAAGGAAATCTTTCAACTTTGTACTGGTGTGGTTTTTGAAAACCTCATTGGCTAATAATGTCTTACTATTTAAGGAGAACGAGAGCTGACACATCCCCTTTGCTCCTGCGGAATTGACTTCTGTGAGAAGTCACGCAAGAGATTACAGAGAGAAAATATCATGATGAAGAGTTGAGGATTTAATTACATGAGCTGGTGCAGCTTTTCTAAGTTCCAGCTTCATTGCACTTGTTTCCATATATGAAAAGCATCTCGATGTGTGTGGGTGTGTTTGAACGATTGGACCAAAGTAAGTTAGCAGCCACACAAGCTGCACATGGCTTCATCACACCATTTTCTCACCATATTTATAGCTATACCTAATCGTAACTTGGCATCCTATTTATGCATTACAATTATACACTGGAGTATGAGTGCCACACTGAAAAAAGGAGGGAAAAAACAGCCCACTAGAATAAAGTAAAAAAAAATCAGAGCACCATTATGTGCAGTTAAATATATCGGAGAGAATTAACCTGACCGCAAACGCTTATTTTAATAGTTCGTAAGTGTTTTCAACAAATATTTGTTTTATCCTATGAATGCATGGGCGGTCTATTAAGAGAAACTGGTTGCTGATTGTGGAACTTTATATTGCCATATAACAGTGTGGTCTAATACTCCCTTGCATAATTATGAATCATTAAGAATAGATTCAGGAAGTGGCAAATTCGGAAAACCCTAGAAAAGGTGTTATTAATCACTTTTGCTGTAATGCTGAAGGTAAATTGAAAGTGAGAGGATCTGATATGACCAGGTGATTAGGAAAATATGTCATGTCGACAAGTTCTTTTCATTGCCTAATGCAAAAACTCAGTCAATACGCTTCATTTTTATTTTCTTAAAGGTTTTTACATGCAAAATTTGGTGCAGACTTGACTGGTCCTAAACAAATGTGGAAGCTGTTCTAACAATGCACACCTTCCATTGCATCTGCCAAACGATCAGTGAACACAGTATGGCAGGTGCAAACCTGTGCGTGCAGAATTGCTAGCGCAAAACAGCAGGTTTTTGAAATGCCAGAAACCATTGTCTGCCTAGGAAAGCCAATCTGAAGCTTGTATATAGGGTTTAAATCAGTGGTCCCCAACCTTTTTTTTGCGCCACGGACCGGTTACGTGTCAGAAGTATTTGCGCGGACCGGCCTTTATATAAATAAATAATACATCTATATAAATAAATAATACATTTATAATAAATATTTAAATGCGATGAAATAAAATGATACGACAGGCATAAAAACAAGAATAAAAGACATAAAAATAAAACTCACCATTGTGTTGAATTAGTAGGAGCTTGTTTCTCAGAAACGAGCCGGTCGCATCTAGGCGTGATCGGAGACAATGACACCCGAAGTTGGATGCTTGGTCTTCATGTGCCGAAGCAGTTTTGAAGGCTTCATTGCCTCGTTAGGTAGCCTGTCGCCACTTATGCAGAGTGGGCTTGGCGCGTCAATCACCGGTGCCGATAAATCCATATTTTAAGAAGGACTCCAGAAATGTTCTTTTAAATGCAGCTTTCCTTTTCTTAGAAGTCGTAGCCTCTTCTTCCGTCTCCTCACTGGGCGTCTTACCTGAACCGACGGATGTAATTGGGAGAGAAACGCCTTTTTTTTTTTTTTTTGAACATTTTTCAAAATAAATTCTTACTCATTTTTGCTAGCTTTGCGGGCTCCACTGGGGAAACATGTCACGAGACCGGGACGAGCGTCTTGACCTGAATTAATTGATCGTCGATAAATAAAAAAATAAAAAATCCTGTGCGGCTTGGTGGTCCGGTGCCAAGTGACCCACGGACCGCTACCGGTCCGCGGCCCGGTGGTTGGGGACCACTGGTTTAAATAACTGAAAGGTGTCATCCCACATCATCTAGGACAAAACTGCATAAACGCCTCATTGTTTTGGGGTAAGAGTTATTTCAGCACTCTGACAGCGAATGCTGGCCTCTCCCATGTTTTCAAGTGCGCTTTCCCAAATTTAAATTTGGTGTTACGTAGGATGTGCAGATAGATCCAACCCACATCACATGCAGTTAAGAGTAAATGAACATGCAATTTTAGACCTGCTGTTTGTGATCTTACTAAATCAAGCAAAGCCAAACATATAGTCAAACTTCTATTTGACTGACATCTAATTTGTTTGCAATCAATGTGGCATAAAGTGAATTAAATGTCCTAATGTTATTCTTCATTTCTATACAAATGTGTACACACTTGATGTTTAGACTGTCAGTTCTGTCGCTTGAAAAAAAAAGCCTCAAAGTGTGTATAAAAGCCGCACGAGTGGTGCATGCTAGGGTTAACCGAGGAAACAGTACGTTGTGATTAAAGAGATGGAAGTTTAGAAGTCTGAA
Organism: Syngnathus floridae; assembly: GCF_059516105.1. Lineage (NCBI taxonomy): Eukaryota > Metazoa > Chordata > Actinopteri > Syngnathiformes > Syngnathidae > Syngnathus > Syngnathus floridae. The sequence goes on along the minus strand of NC_142417.1, from coordinate 11,778,873 downwards.
TTCAGATTCATATCAGATTGAGCTGTGGAAATGAGAGCGAAGATTTTGCAGGGAACAGCCAGGTGTCGATGGTGACTGAAATGTTATAAGAACGATGTGAAAAGCTGGTTGGATGTGAACTTGTTAGTATTTTGCTGGTTTCATGTCAGTTCAAGTGTGTGCTTCCTAACACTTGATTTTGTTATTGTAAAATAGTTTTCTGATGTATATGTGGACTTGAGGCACTTCATAATTGTCTTTTTATTTTTGTACGTCAGCTGTTGTTCCTATTTTGATTTAATTTAAAGATGTATATTGTAACTGAATTTGAAAAAATAATCTATATCTTGGACTAGAGGTCATTTGTGATTTTGGAAAAATAAACAAAGCAGGTAACACAACTTAAGGTGTTTTCTTCAGGAATGCTCTACAGTTCATGTTTTAATTGTAAATAAAAATTGAAAGCATGACTGCGTGTTATTCAACACTACATATACTGAAACCTGTTCATTTTTTTTAAATCTCTTCTGTAGCATGCCCTCAGTAGCTTCATAGGCCAACCGTCCAAGATGACTGCTCACATGAAACATGTTTTCCCAGACCAGTCCAAGAATCTGTTCTCGTTTCATTGACAAGGAAAAATACATACGCACTCATCATGCCACCTAGTGGTAGAAGACCTTTAATGCAGACCTACTGTCCACTTGACACAACGTAATGAAGACACCAAGACTATGAATGGCAATAAGCTTTTTATTTAAACATTAAGGCAGTGTCTTATTCGTTTCCGTGTGTACACTGCTATCCACAAAGCTTGCTGGTGGGCATGTAGAATTTAACCCGGTGTTTTTTTTTTCTTTTCTAATACCAACCTAGAAGCAAGCCACATAAATATTTACATCTATTAAGTTTTATATACAATCCTTGCTATTATACAGTGGGTTATAATTATATAAAAAACATTATGAACAAAATGCTTGAACAATGTTATAATTTCCCCACAGCCCTGCCCTCCCTCCAAGGACTACATCAGATATTTTGAGACGTAAAGAAACTGTGGTTGGACAAAACTGAACAAAGGCAAAATAAAAACATGTTAAACTTCAATTTAGTATCACTGGAAAATCAATGGATTAGTCTGTCATCCGTTGAAGCAACATCTAGATATGGCTTAGTCTGTTTACGGTCACATCCTTAAACTTCATCATGACCAAAATGTGGAGACTGATATATTGTTTAACATGTGGCAAAATTACATGAGCTCCATTTGTCTACACATGGGGAAAAACAAAACAAAACACCCCACTCCCACCTTAAAGATGGCCGAGATGAGCATTGTGCAGGCGTGACATGCTTCACCATCAACAGGCAGGATGGAGGAGGGAGAGGAGGTAGTCCTAGAATAGTCAACACATAGATGTCGCTGTGCTCAAATAAACTACAAGATGGAGGGAACTCCACACTAGCAGATAATGGCATCCAACCTTGGACACTTAACACATGCCACTTCTTTTGTAATCCTTCCCTCTGGATCCCACTAAATGCAGGCGCAGTCAAGTTGACCGTCACAGTTGTTACCATGGAGAAAACATCGACTGCAGGACTGATTGCTTCTATGTGTGGTTTCGAAGCTTGGCGGGTGTAATGTGTAGTCGACTGACAGATGCACTAAGACATTTCATTTGCTTCTCTGCTAATACAATTCCCTGTATGGACAGTAGAATCCCTGGCAAGGGAGGGGCCAAAAAAAATAAAATTGTGCGTCACTTGGTAACTTCGGTGCTGTGCGTGTAAAATAAATGGCACTTAACACTAAGAATATATTATAATGTACAAAAGCCGCACAGAGGAGAAGCTAAATTGTCTTCCCCTATGCAGTACAAGGTCAATGGTCAAACTGTCACAAAAGCTCAAAGATGAGATCCTGGCAGGCCAGCTGAAGACGATGCAAAGGACTGAGGTACACCTTGTCAATGTGAAGGAATAGCTCGACTTCTCCTTCACTCACGTGATTGTCGCTTGTGTTATTTGAAATCACTGGTGGTGAGAACAAAGTTAAACAGGTGAAGCACGGGACACCTTCCACCACGGGATGCTGTTTTCGGGTCCATTTGTCAGCGGATTCGCCACTGCGCCATTGTGAACAGGCCATCAACTAAGTGCTTAATATCCAAAAAACATTTCAACAAACACAGATTCGGTTAATATAAAAACAGCGAGAAAGTGTCACTTGTCTGAGTGCCATCATGCGGCTGAACGTCTCATGGGACAGCTGACATCAGCAGGCCTCGGCCGTTCCTCTGGACTTTCGCAAATGTATGACAACATCAGCAACGAACAGCATGTTTACCCTGTAAACCAATGATATGACCCTCCTGTGCTCAAATCCCTCCCTACCCGAAAAGCATCCCTCATTGCAGATCGAGGACCACACATACAGTATAATCATAGAACGTTCACCATCAAAACGGACTTTAAAACGCTGCAATTGTTTTCCAATCAAAAGGCTGGACTCAGTTTAAAGAAGAAAAATAACCAGGAACAAAGAAAAAGAATTACTTTTGTGCCATCCCTAGCAGTGTAGACACTAAAGAAATGTTAAAAGGGGGTCTTTCCAAGTTGGGCTGCTGCACTTTAAGGCAGGAGCGGCAGCCATCACATTTGGGAACCAACTGAAGTAACCAAGAATCCCATCCATCAACGAGAGAGTAAGCACTTGAGTGCGGCGAAGGTTACTGCGCCCGAGTTGCTAAGGCCAATGAAGAGATGCAACATGCTTTGAAGAGTCGTCCTTCCGAGAATCCTGGAGTGGGCATGTGGACTGCAGAGTGGAATGGTGTGGGATGATTTTGCCTAGGTGCATCTGCGCGTATGCTGGCATTGCGGGTCACTCGCTGTCAGACAGGGACTCGTACTGAGACATGAGCAGCGGCTTGGGCTCCTCCTCCCAGGTGCGGCCCTGCCCCTGACTGGGCACGTGGCCGACTGGCTGCCCGGATGAAGGGGAGGGAACTGAAACCGTCCCGCCGGGGAAACGCATTATCAATGGGTTGCATGGGAAGGGAGTTGGCGTTGAACCTGAAAAGAAGCACATGGGTGTTGATGACTTGCTGGGGGACTAGTTGGGCACTCTTCGCGCAATTTACTTATTCGCTGTTTGACGTTTGTGAATTCACCTAGCTTTATTTTTTACAACCGATCCTCCATTACTCACCCATTGGCTGTTTTGTGTTCAGCCTAAAACATTTAAAAAATATTACCATCTTATAGTGCTTTGGCACCAAGAAACTAGAGTAGAAGAGCTTCAATTAGACAGACTTTGCTCTCTCTCCTACTGCCAAGAAACTGCATTGAAAGGAATTGAAGACTTTGCCTGAGACAAAAAATGAGTGCTTTGTCACCATTACCTGTGGAGGAGGGTCGGTCTTCCCAGACTCGGTTAGTCAGTGGCGTTCTTCTGTTACAGTCTCCTTCTGAGTGGACTGAGGACACGGAGGACGGCCTTTCACCCCCTGACAGACCGGGTCCTGGAGACTTGGCCTTGCGCCCATTAGAGCGCCCACCACTCTTTGAGAGCTTCCCACCACCTACAAAGAGTAATTAAGGATCTTGAATCTGTTCCAGCATTTCAAGCCATACCAGATGTCTCTAATCCTGTGAACAAAACTAGGAAATTAAACTATGATTAGCATTTTCTGTGCTTAATACAGTTTTTGTGTTGTGTATTTGCTGAGTAAGTGCTGTTCCAAAAAAGATTGTAGACTGCAGCAATACATTTGCTATTAAACCAGTCCAAGACTATTTGTGCTATGTGCTCCTGCAACAACCTTCTGATTATGTTTGTCTTGTTCTGTAAACTTATTTGGTTGAGTCCAATTTGTTTATTTGCCTCTTGGAGTGGACCAAAATCAATTACCAGTATAAATGGACTGTACCAAGTGGAAAAACAAGCTAGTCTAATGACACGCCCTTAGACCGCTGGCCACATTAACAGGTTATGGCGTTTGGAGAAACTCGTCACCTTGTGAGAAAGTCTCCTCAGGTCGTCCATCATTTCCACTCATTGCAACCGACGTGAATGGGTTAGCAGCATTGGCTTGGGAGCGTTCCTCGGGCTGGTCATCGTATTTTCCCATTAGGGCCTTTCTTATAATGGCCTCCAGACCTATGGAGCTGCCAGGTGTCTCTGGAGCTGGGTGGCTGCGGACACTCACGGATCCTATTAAAGAGCAGGTAAGGGACAAATTTATTCTGTGTTTATATTAAAGAGCAGGTAAGGGACACATTTATTCTGTGTTTAGATTAAAAATAATCTACTGAAATTGTTAAACAGTGGATGAGAGCAGTTGCTGACTCACAATTGTAACACTGCTCAGTAACACTGGACTTGCTCAGTTCAAGAGTTTGTGATACAATTAGTTTTTGTCATTATGAATTAAAAGTTGTTCGTATTGTTCGTATTTTCTTCAAAAATCAAGCTCCCAAAGACAAAGTGATTTGTATGTATATATCAGTATATTTTAAATGTATTTAAAAACAAATCATATACATTATATAAATGTATATTATATAAATATTTAAAAATGAATTTAGTTCAATTCAATGCACTCACATCTTTTAAATCAGACCAATTTATAGATTCAAATTGGTTTTTGCTATACCCCGAATGGCATAAAAGAAAAATATCGACTAAGACATGGAGAAAGCCATAAAAACATCTTTGGTCAAAATAAAAAAAGAATATTTGTGCTCAGGCTAATAGTTTAGTTGTGTAGTGATGACAAAGAGGGGAAAAAAGTAACCTGCTGTTGTGGATGCTGGCATATTGAAGATTTCAGTTCCAGGCTGACCTGCATCTGAAAGTGTAATAAGTATGCACAATTTGAAATTGTTATCAGGGTGCAAAGGTAGCAACGCTTAGGTAATACTCACTAAAATCATTGTCATTTCCTACGACAGTCATCTTCTTGATCATCTCCTGCTTCTTTGATTTCACAATTGCGGAGGTGTTCTCAGTCAGCTTACTGAAGAAAGCTGGAGGCTGAGAGGTGTTAGGTGGTGAACGGGAGACCATTCTGTGGGAGGGAAAAGAACTCGGTCAACAGCACACACACCTGAACCAGCAGGAGAACTGTAAGCGCTAAACACACTTGAGAGGAAACCCATACATGAAGTGTCAAAAGCAATGGCAAGTCAAAATTATTTGTTTTAATGCAATATTTGTGAAGAGATCCAAAGAAACATTAGGTCTTACGCTTGCTCTCCTTGTTCATTAGGATAGGACACTCCTCCCTGGATTTCCGGCTCAGAGTTACCCCCAGCAGGAGATACCGGTTCAATACAGTCATTAGAAACACTGATTGGAGAAGACTTGGACTGAAGAGGAGACCTGCAGTGCACACACAAATAAGTGACCTTTTTCTAGACATGTCTCCCTTACTTAGCCTCATGTGTCTATGAAACATGATCCGTGTAGCCTATTAATACATTTATTAGAGGTCAGAAATAAAATCATGAGGAGTCATGCCGGCTCTCTTTGCACAACCACAAATAGTCGATCATGTTAACTGCTGGTGATCCTACTTCGTAATGACTCTTACCGGTCTCTGTTACAATCCCCCCCAAGGCCTTCGGGATAGCGGGTTACTTGGGGAGACTCCTGGGAAGTGGGCGGGGGCTGCGAGGCACTGGGAGGACGGGTCAAGTCCAGGATGGGTGAGCCATGGTAACCTTGTTGATGCTGCTGCTGACTCTGCCTGTAATCTTTCGTTATCACCTCCTGTTGCCGCAAAAAAAGTATTGACATGAAGTTGTACCACGCTAAACTCAACACAGCACAACAGTTACGATTTTTTTTTTTTGTGGACTTACACTGATGTGCTGAGCCAGGGTGACGACCCTTTGGCTACCTTTGACACAAGGAGAAGGTGGCTTCTGACCTGGGGACAGCCTCTCTTCAGATGGAGGACGGTACAGAACATGTGACTCCATCTTCTGTTGAGCTGGGAGTTAAAAACAAATACACTGAGGTAAAAAAATTCCAAACCTATGGAATGTGCTTGGTACGTCCAAAGAAAGATAAGAAAAGGTACTAAGAAAACATGCAGGATTAAAAAACAATCTTTGTCACATGCCATAAAATGTCTGATCAGGAAAGAGGCCAGGTAATTATTTATCCTTTAAACAAAAAAACCACAGTGTTAAAAAAGCAACAATCAGGCAAGTAGATGTTTTTTCCCTTTTGATAAGAACTGATATTTTGAAATGAATTTTCAATTTATGGAATCAAAATTGTACTCATGAAATATGTCCTGCATGGCTGCTGTATATTATGTCCAATCAAGAGCTTGCTTTTCCAGCAGGAAGAAATTATTTATAAAGGTTGCCATAAAATACATCTCCCTGACAGTATGATGCAGGGGATAGCAATGATTGCATGTAATCCCTCAGAGGAGAAATTCCTCCAAAGGGACAGTTGTTTTGGCTTCTGTTTGCTCGTAATGAATGGCAAGAATATGTGTAAACAACATCTTAAAATAGCCCACCTTTCTCCCTTGAGACTTTTCTACTTGCAAGTGAAAACCAATTAACAGCATCGGCAACACCTATGAGACCGATGTCCATGTTGATTTATTTTCAGCATTCTTAAAAATAATAGTAATTGCACTTTTAATATTAATAGGGCAGTAAAAGTACTGAAATGAAGCAATAACTCAACAGCCCATTTTTAGGATTAAATAACAATAGCAATTCGAAAATGGCAAACGTATTTCAAGAATATCAATTGATTGAGCATTTGGTGTGTGTATGTGGAGGTTGGGGGTAGCGCAGGAGTAAATTATGACAAGCAGCATGCAATGATTTAGTGGGCAGGAATCAGTAGTACCCCGTCTCCATCTCTTTGACAGACCTAAAGCTGCCTGAGACACACACTGTGTAGCATGTAGCGACTGTTTGGTGGTTGGCACAGCTTTTAGCATTTCCGGGCCTACAGGATTAATGAGGCAAAGAATCTCAATCGTGCCAAAATTTCAACTTAATTTTAATCGTGCCCACTACCACTTTCAAACTATTATGCTTTAAGTGAGTTGCTAAAAGGGAGGGAGGAGGGGTGCCTACAAGTGAATTGTCCGACAAGTCTCGGATATAAAAACAATAAAAATAAGAAATGAAGTGATTTTCTACTTGATGTCTGTTTAGCAATCACTATTTGAAGCTGACCCCTTAAAGGACACCTGGGATTTGTTTTTTTCTCAGTGACTGTAAAATGCCTAAACTTTAGATTGCATCAGTTCTCAGTCAGACTCCTCGTTTCATGTTAGCCAGTGAAATGGAATATGGGGTATGCAAGAGTTTTCTTGCCCAGAATGCACCCTTGGTGGTCTTTAAGTTTGTAAAGATATTGGGAAAGAATTGAAATAGTGTAACAATTAAAGAAATAAAATGTAAATGAATAGACTGATTCGATAACGCCAACCACCACAGCGTGCAAAAGGCCACAGACTGACGGGGGCGTGTCTGGGTGATAACAGGACCCCAGGATCCACAGCTTCTTACCATCAGTGGCGCTGCTGGCAACAAGCGAGCCCGTCTCTGGCATCCCCGTTTCACAAGAAATTTGACGCATAATAATCGCGTTTATGAAGTTGGCCGCAGTCATGGTGGTCTTACCGAGTGCTCTGAGTTCTTGTTCCTGAATGGACATCGGTTTGTTTTGAGTCTTTTCCCTACTAGGTGTACCACCTTCCCCACGGCCGGTAGGGTTATCCAATTGCAGGTGTGGCGGTCGTCCCGAAATCGAAGAATAAGGACCTGGGTACATTCCTCCCTGACTAGGGCTGGAAAGCTTGGGGTCTGACTTGCTAGCGGGCCCGTGGTGGTCTTGGACTTGCTTTAGTAGTCCCCTGCTTTTGCCATCACGACTCTGTTCTTTGGCGATGCTCGAGTCTAGTGTGGGTGCGTAGGCCTCAGGGGGCAAGCCAGTCCTTTGAAGATGACCATGGTAACCTTGGTATCGGGAGGGTCCCGAGGGTATGGATCTGACAAGGGGAAAAAATGCTGTGAGTGCCTGTGTGCATTTAGCTAACCCTTAAAAACGTTTTGTTTGAAACACTTATCAGTAATTTACCGTAACACGGAGGAACCGGAGTGTTCGGCAGAAAGATTCTTGCTTCCAGTGTTGTGCAAGACACTTGGCCTTTGCTGCACATTCTCTTGGGTGCGAGGGGACACTGGGGAATGCTGGTGACTGTATGGCTGGGAAGAAGGTCTCACAATGCTACTACTTGCTAAGCTGTGCTCTGTACCTGAGGCACAAACAGGTAGACATGCATTCACAAAATAGAGCATTTCTTATATAAAATACATCTTTTGTATGTAATGAAAAAAATAACAGTCACAATCTGCTCCACACCTGGTCGCCAAATGGGGGCATGCTCCACATTTGCTCCACCCTTCTCTCTGTCCCGATCTCTATCTCTGTCACGATCCCTTTCGCGATCTCTCTCTCGTTCTCTCTCCCGTTCTCGTTCACGCTCGCGCTCTCTCTCCCGCTCTCGGTCTCTCTCCCGATCCCTGTCACGATCACGTTCTCTTTCGCGCTCGCGTTCTGATGAGGAGGAGGTGCCTTGCATCTTGTTCATGTGCGATGAGCCGACTATGAAGAAAAACAGAGAAGCAATCATTATATCAACAACAATTAGTCGTCCAACCGGTAACAATTACTGGTGTGACTCATCATACCGGGTGAGATTGGGGGAGTGGTGTAAGGCCTGCCAGGGAAGGCGGTGCTTCCTCCTGGGATGTAGGTGATACGATCCATTGGGGAGCTGGCTGTCCCTGCAGAGGGAGGGACCAGGACAGGTAAGTGCGGCACCTGAGAAAGATCAATGATTCCTATAATAGAGGGGGAAAGAAGAGCAAAGCAAAAAATGTTTTAATGGTAAATTTCCATGCGATAGTTTAAAGTAGGGGCTTCAAAATCATTTTAACCTTGGGCCACGTCGGCATTACTATTGCCCTCAGAAGACAACTAAGTGAAGAAGACGTCGACAAAATGATCAATGTGTCGTCATTAATAAGAATAAAAATGTCATTTTAAAATCAAGATAAATATTCCCTTGCAACACCTAGCGTACGTTTTGTCCAAGTTAAGGGGGTGTCAGAACGACAATAAAAAAATAATACCTTGTTCTAAGATAACACACTCAAATCAATTATTTGTTTTGCTAATATTTGTAAACTGTGAAATTAACAAGTTAATGAGCATTAGATAAAACGTGTTTTGAACTCCTCATATATTTGTGCAAGGTACAGTAGAGGCTTAAACTCAAAAAAAGCAGTAACATGAAGCGAACCTTCGTAAAGGTGAACCCAGAAATACCAAACTATACTACAACACTGCCCAACAGTCTCACGCTCTCGCTCTAATGATGAAAGAATCTCTCATTAGGTCACTATATGCTTTTGTTCAAGCCCAACCTTGGTTTTAGGTATATTTTGACTCATTGATGTACAAATTGGTGGAGTGCCGTTAACCCTTTAGCCAATGAACACCAACAAAGTGGTCTTACCACGAGGGGCAGCAGAGTAAGGCAGGGAAAGGGGCTGATCTCGTGGTGTAAGGCCCCTTAGCATATCTGAGCGCTGGGCAGCCATAGCAGCTGCTGCAGGCCACTGGTGCATTTGCTGGGAAGTAATGTAGTCATTGAGCAACGTCTGACGGTTCTCGAGGGCCGCTGTGTCTGGAAAGCCCCGGATGAGGTAGGGATAGGGATGAGGGTATGCCGGGTTGGGGGCCAGATGGCGAGGCAAGTAGTAGGCTGTAAAAGGGAGAGAGAAATATGCTGAGGGTTAAGAATCATCAAATGAATGCTGGATAAGATGCGCCAAAAGTCTTTTCATGCAAAGCAGTTACTGTACCTGGGTCAATGGGGATGCCACGAGGCAGAGCTGCTGGATCAAAGGCTAAAGGAATTTGTCTGTAAACATCAGCTCCAAGGCCTTGCAACAGACGCTCATAGGTCTGTTGGTCAGGAACCCCTGGGAGAGGGGATTTGGTAGAACTCATCTCCCTTGGGGTCGGTGTGGCTTTACGCTCCTGAGGTTCTTTCTTATTGCAACCTAGAAAGAACACAACAGATGTACAATTAGGATTAACTATTGAACATGACATACCTCTTCATTTTGTAACATTTGGAGAAAATCACACTATTCCTCCTAAATTTTACAGAAATCATTTTTGAGTAATCCCTGCAGAGGTAGTGGAAAAACCTAAAAGACCTCACCATCATGTTGCCTTTGACTTGTTTCCCTTGAAAGAGGTGAGCTACGATGTGATGGTCCAGGGTAAGGGTTTCTTAAGGTGCCTTTGTCCTCGTAGCCCACTGGGCTATGGTGGGATTTACCTCCCTGCTCCGAAGTTAGTGTGAGGGGAGAAGAGCGTGCTATTGAGCTAGCGGTGCTGACCACTGCACTAGGGCGTCCCTTTGGTGCCTCTTCATAGCGTCCCCTTTCTGTCCGCATCTCCAGGTGAGGGGGCGTGTTATGGTAGGAACGTGGTGAACTGGCTATGATGGAGCGAACATCATGTCGTTTACCTGAGCCAGCAGCTTCCTGCTTCATGGGTGCTCCCTAAAGATAATTATTAACGACATTCAGGAACTTCCAATCATCTTTTTGAAGATAAAGTAATGATATTTACAAGACACTTGGAGGAAATGTGTAGCTTACCTGTGTTATAATGCCTTCCTTGGCTGACTGCCTGAGCTCCTCCCTAGGAATGAGGTGGATGGAGCGTCCAGCCTCCTTTACTGTGGGTACCATAGCCTCCCTGCCCTTCATTGGGTCGGACAGTAGACTGGCCCCACGTGGTGGAGAGTTTTCTCTTTTCATTTGCTTGGCCTCCCTTCTCAAGTAGCTATCCTGAGGGTCCAGATGACGTGGTATACCTAACACCATGAGAATATATGATTTAAAGAGAGAATATGTGGGAATGGCTGGGACAATCTTCATACTAGTTCTGTTCTTGAGAACACTCAGCAAATACTTGGTGAACAATTGGTGAATCCATAGTTATTTTACCTTGTGAGATGGAACCGCGGATGTGGTGAGCATCTTTATAGGGTGCGTGGTGTGGACTATCCCTGTCATGAGGCATGGCTCGACCGATAAGACCTGAGTTTGGACAAGTGGTGACATTTGTTAAATACGGAGGCTGATGAAACCTGAAAAATCCAAACAAGATCAAATCTAGCAGATGCTACCTTCACAGTTGGCCGCCGAGAGTGAATCCCTCATAGGCAGACCCCGTGAGATGCCTCCCTCCATGACATCATAAGGACGCTTGACTCCAAGAATTTCGCCAGGTTGGCCTGACCCTCTACCCTCGTCTTTAGAGGTTTGAGAAACTGGACCTACACATTTGAAAGAGAAAGATATTATCATTTTGTGTTACATTAACATACACTGGACAGACTTATAAATGCAAAACTCTCGTTTATGCTCCTATTTTTCATTTCAAACATTTCTCTTCACAGAGAATTGGAAATTTATATCATAAATTTGGATAAATCAGTTTTAATGAACACTTTTCATTTCCCGAGATAATCCAACAACCTCAAAGGCGTGGCATATTAAGATGTTGACTGGACAGCATTTTCACTATACAAGACAGTTGTCAGACAGCATGGATGGCGGCGTCATGGGTGTAGGTGTAGCTCATGGATGGGTACATTTTAATGACGGCATTTTGAATGTACTGCAATATCGTAACAAAATCCCAAGGCTCATTGTTGTGTTATGCATCCACAGCAATCAACTCATGTTGCAGCACAGTAATGCACATCCCTATGTTGCGAGGATCTGCACACAATTCCTGGAAGCTGAAAACATCCCAGTTCTTGCATGGCCAGCATATTTACCGGACATGTAACCCATTGAGCATATTTGGGATGCTTGGGAAACAATGTGTTCCTGCCAATATCCAGCAACTTTGGACATCCATTGATAAAATGGACCAACATTTCACAGGCCAAAATCAACAACCTCTATTTATACAGTATGCCACACATTAGAGGTGAATGGATTATCTTGGCAAAGGAGAAGTGGTCAATAATATCAACCTAGACTGATTTGTGAAAATTATTTGAATGGAATAGGCTTTTTATGTAGTTCAAGTTCAGGATTATGGAAGATGGGAGCAAAAACTTAAATGTCACATTTGCTTTTTTGTTCAGTGCACATACTATGTTCTGTATTTAGGGATATGGTTAGCACAGACATTGGGTTGGTGCAAAATACTCACGGTCATATGTGAGGATGTGACCACTTATTCCCTCATAGACCACATGACCTTTTGACAGTGCGTCATCCCGCTCCCTGTCAGCACGGCTTGCACTGTCCTCTGTGATCAGACGGGTTATAGTTCCCTTATACAGTACATCAGCCGGTGTCCCCTGTGGACACAGTGACAACTCAGACTCATACTCACCATTTCACGACAAAGCAGATGGTTGAATTGAGGAAGTGGAAACTCAAATGTCTAATAATTTGGTTAAAACAGCAAAACATAATCTTGACTTTAGTATGATTGTGGTTTTTTTTTTCAATATCAAATTTTTTTTTTTTTTCCCAACATCCTCTTTCCATTAATTGTTTTTGAAGGACCCTTATCATGTTACCAGTATCAACCTTTGGGAGATTTTAGCCATGTTTAAATGTTAACTTATTGGGACAGACTATACATGAATTAATAAACAAACACATGCGTGTGTGTGCGTGTGCGTGTGTGCGTGTGTGTGTGTGTGCGTGTCCCTAACCTTGCAACATCAAGTTTTGTTCATACCATGCACTTATACCCGAGTAAGGTTAATTTAATTTTTACAAAATGAGTGGACACGTCCAGATACGGCTGGGTGCACAGAGATTTTAGGTTATTTAGGGGTTTCAAGAAGTGTCGTCTAGCTCTTGCGGTAGTGGGTGACTGATGGGGTTCTGAGTGCTAAGCTTGTGTATCTGCTTTTTCGTCCAAAAATGAATCTATAAATGATAGCAAATAAATGGCCTGCCACAAGACAACAGCTTGTACACTGCTCATTTTTTCTTGACTAATCTGCCTTCACAGACCGAATGAGCCAATTGGATATTAGATTACAGTGGCTTGGTTAGAATTAATAGATTCGGACACAGCACACCGAGTACTTGTTGCTAGGGTAACTAGGCCTCGTCACAGCAATGGTTATGTCACAGATGCAGTCGCTGCTCCACTTGGTCTGCTTCATGACCTCTCTCCAATGCTCTGCCCCGTGCTCCATATGAGTCCATGATTAACAGTGAACTAAAACTATGGCTGTAAGTTATATGGCTTCAGATGGAGTTGAATTGGGGGGATAGCCAAACAACTGTAATAACGGGATATGAAATTAATATTACAGTATGTGAAGTCTTTTCTTCTTGTGGCTCTTCCCAGGTGACCTAGCAGTTGTACCATTTCATCAGCTCAACACTAATAAAAGCCTACAGGCTCCTCACACGCTTTCTCTGGCCTGACAGCACACCACCTCAGTTTGACTATTTTCTTTTGCTTGTTTTGGTTACAGTAAACAGATGGATTTTCACTTTATGGAGAAAACCCACACAGATACTCCACTTTCCTCCCACATTCCAAAAACATACACGTTAGGTGTATTGAGCATTACGAATTGACCCTGGGTGTGATTGATAGTGTGAATGGTTGTTTGTCTATTTGTGACAACTAATTCGGGGTGTACCCCGCCTACTGCCCAGAGACAGCTGGGATAGGGATGCCGTCGTAGTTGCAAGACAAGTTAATGATATAAATACATATAAATTCAGTATAAAAATCATGTAGTTTTAAAACATTATGATAATCATAATGGAAAAAAGCTGATATAGCAATATATAGAAAGTTATCTTTTTTGAAGGAGCAAAGTCTGACAACAAGTTCAACTCACCTGAGTAATGGAGCCGCCTCTGTAGGAGATGGAGGAATCTGGATGCATTCTGGTCCCCGGGATACCTTTTGTGATACTACCTCCCTGGACAGCTAGAATTTAATTTAATTTAAAAAGGTAAGACTGATGTTTCTGACACAAGATGCAGCGTATATGACTTTCAATGATAGTAACAACTTAACTTGTACGTACATGCTTGGAGATTTCCATATCAATTGACAACATTAGCATTCCACAGAAATCCATTATCTCGGTAGGTTTTCTTAATTTCTGAGTTATGCGCATTTTGAGTTGGGAACCCTTTGAATTTGTATGATTGACATTACTTGATTCAATTCCGGTTCCTAATGTTTGTTGATTGCGATTGTTTTTTTTTGGGGTGGGAGAAAAAAGTAATTAGAGAGCTAACCCTCATTTCCTCATTCAAACTAATTATGTCATGCATTTGTTGCCATGATTACGGTGGCAAATAATTTTAAGACATTACTGCCACCTTCTTTAGCACGCGATAAAAAAGGTGGCCACTCGCAGTAATGTGCATGTCTCTACTGTCTTTGTCTTTTTTTTTTAGGCGTTTTTTTTTGCACCGGAGAATAAGTCGTTGGACCAGCCAAAATACAGACGTAGTTGTTATTATTATTATTGTTATGATTATTATTATTGTACAACAGATTTAATCCAAAACATACCTCTACCACCGTCATGAGGTGTGCCTTGGATAGATGGGTTGTCTTGCAAGGAAGAGCTGCGAGGCGACAACTGTTCTTGCTTGACAACAGGAAATGGACCACCTATAAAATACAGAGCGGTTTAGTAAAAGCACAAAAAGAAAAGAGAAATTATTATTACCCGAAAGATGCACTTTGCTATCCATTTAGACAGAGACAGGAACTTAGAATAAAACCAAATAAATTCACGTACCAACTTTCCTCTGATCAATCCAAGACAAGCTCATCTGAGTAGAAGGCATCTTTCCATGTTCGAACCCATGAGCTGGGCTGTGCAACTGTACAGGAGTCCCCTGGAAAAGCATTCACTTGATTAATAGTATCCGCAATACTTGAGCATATGTTTGCCGTTACCTAATTTGAAGCTTTCCTACTGTTCAGAGCAACCAACTGTGTTGAAATCTACCTGTGTGATAGAGCCTCCAGGTTTGGTTGAGGAAATAAGAGGTGGTGGCTCTGGTATAATGAGGGGTCTCACTGCTGCTTGCCTGGCACTATCCTGTTGCAAACCAGGAAGTACTGGGTGGCCCACTTGCTGGAATGCTGACAGGAGAAGAAATGATGAACAAATGAGAAAAGAAATGCATTGGAAAAAAATAAGAAAATGGGCTCAAGGAGAATAAAGATGAGACTTTACAGTTGAATTGGAGCAGGTGCTGGTCGTGACTGATCTTGGTCATGTCTCGTGGGGACATGGGGAACGGGGACAAAACTGGTCGACCCAAATTAGTGGACCTTAAGTCATCCGGGCCCAGTGCGGGCCTCTTGATTTCACCATGTGATGAGAAAGCCTGCAACTTTTCTGCAAAAGCAACACATATTCTTCATCATCTTGCATTTCTTCTTTTTCTAAATTCTTTTTTAGTCGCTTTCTTGCAGGAATGTATAAGAGTTTTTCCACAGTGGTCTTTCAAAGACATGACTGATCTGATTTTCACATCCAACAAGCTCACAGTGATCAAGTGCACTACATCAGCCTCTAGGTCCGTTCTGGGTCAGTAGGGTTACAATCATTTATCAAGTGCCTCTCAGCCAGTGTCCCAGAAACAGACGAGTACACAAGTGGAAAAAATAGAGAAAGCAGATCAGCAGACAACTATGGAAAGAAAACTAGTTCAAACACTACTAAATGTGTTAAATAAACTGCCAAGCATCATGCATGAGTCTTGGCGCACCTCCGTTTTTCCTTTTTTGGACAACATTGGCCAAATTAGAACAACTCCAGCATGTCAACAAAAACAGTACAGCTGTAAATCAATTAGCCCATAAAGTGTTGCTCTGACGTGTCTGTTTACTATCAATTTGTTTGCCAAAAATCGTATAGCGCTTGGCACTATAATAAAGTCAACATTAAATATCCAGTAGGCAATAAAAGAGGCGTACCATCCTTGTCACCAGTGGAAGGGCTGCGTGGGCGGATGCGAGGGCTGCTGCTATGAGGAGCCTCCCTGTCTCTTTCTGTTTGTTGGGGATAAGGCTGCTGTTTGCTTGGCTGCCCTGAAAGCTGCTGCTGTTGTTTGACCTCCTGAGACGACTCCCCATGAGCCATGGTGATCTGCTGCTGGTACAGTGCCAAAGCATGGGGGGGCAAAACAGCCTTGGTACCCCCACCCCGCTGATTGCCTTGGATTGATGCTTCTGGGATCTAGAAGGAGATCAATGGTTCATATTATGAATTTGCACATTATACTTAAATCCTCCTTTGTGTAATTCACATAATTAGTAACTTTATGCAGTGTTCGATGATGATTGTTCTATTAAAACTTGAAAAAAATAACTTTAATCTCTCCAAACAAAGCATGAAATTGCATCAGCTCATGGTTCATGCAATGTTTTGAAAATCAAAGACAAATTCAAGTCTTTTTAAGGTACATTCTCAAGCAATTGTCAAATTGAACGTTTTTGTTTGCCTGGCATGATAGTACAACAAGCTGTCAATTTTGTAAATGCAGATGGTGAAGAAATCATAGGAATAGCTAGGTTAGGTAAGTTTTACGCAAGGTTTATGCAAACATTTCATTTGTGCATTGTTATTAAAAGTCCTATGATTTGGTCTGATAAGTACAGTATGTGAAATATTCAGTTTATATTTAGTTTCATATACAAACACTGCTTTGATGGAAGGGCTCAAGCACAAAAGCAGAGGTTGGAAAACAAGTGACTCACAATGGGTGGTATGGCAGCAGCCCGCTGTTTGAGCTGTTTAAGGTCCATAGGCTTCTGCAGAGGGGAGGATATGACCCCATCATGAGTGTAGTTTAGAAGGCTTGGACGGGGAGAAGTCATTCTGCAGATATATAAAATAATATAAAAACATTGATGGATGCATCCACTTCCAACATTTATAACTCTATATAACTATGATAAAAACTACAGCAGCACAACTTATGTATACTCAATATAAAATAGCAGAAAGACACAATGGAACAAATGAGAGAAAACACACACACACACGTTTCTTTGTTTGCTTTGGCAGAGGGCAGCATTTTTCTCAGCTCTGCCAGTGTGTTCAATTGGCTCTCATGGAAAAAAAAGAAACGAACAAATACAGCGCAAACAAGACTAATCATTCCTCCCACGCACTTTGACACCCATTTCTTGTGGCCTCATTCACAGGCACGCACATTTACAAATTACACTTAAACATGCACATTATAAGCCATAAGTGCCACTGAAACAATTTCGCTGACAGAGAGGGCCAAGTATGCAACACATAACCAGTGGCGGTTGGGGCAAGAAAAATTAAATTGATGCAGTGATCCCACATTTATCACAGGGGTTCCATTCCAAAAATGATCCGCAATAGTAGAATTGCTGATTATAAGGTGCATTCATTAATGATTGTGATTGGAGTGCGCTGTGCACCCCGGCAACACACGAGGGTGAGCTGCCACAGCACCCAACTGTTATTTTGCTGAAAACTAATGACACTGAGTTTCCGCATGATAGAATTCTGTTTTATCTGGAATTGTTCAATGCATAGAAAAATTATTGACAAATGTAAAAGATGCATATATGGCATATAAAACCTATTGTGCATTTCACCTGTTCTTTTCTGTGTTGTCTGTCTCTTCCACTTCATCAGCACTGCAAGTGGCACTGGAATCGCTGTCCCCATGGGAGCCTACTTTAGCCCCATGCTCCTTCTTTGAGCTCTTCTTGACATCCTCAGCCTCTGTTGTTAAAGGTTTTTTGTCTGCGGCATCGTTGCTTGGTGATGGTTGGGTCAGCTCCTTGTTTGTCTCCCCTGTTTCAGTCTTTATTTCCTGCTTGATGGAGACCTCTCCATCTTCTTTTAGAGGTTTCACATCTCCAGCCTGCTCCGTGCCAGTTCCAGCTATCTCTTTATCCCCAGTATTACAGCTAGCCTTGGACTTATTAGAAGTCTCTTCCTTGGCCTTGGTATCATCAGCTGAATGTGGTGATGGCAAACTCTCTGTGTCCGAGCTGTTGTTGGCACCACCTACCAGAAGGCAAAGCAAGGGACTTGTGAGAGAGTTGGTATGATACCAAATTAGAAATATGCGTCCTCAGATATAATTTGTCATATACTTGAATAAATAAATGCCAACGTTCAAATAGAGGCCTCATTTTCCTACTCGGGGAAAAAAAACAATATGCATCAAAATCAATTACCGAGTAAGTAGGTACGTTTTAATTAGCTTTTTTTAATTAGGGTGTTATCCCACAGTAGACATGGCATGAAAAAACTCTGCAGTTGTTGTCTGCCAGAGCAACACGAGGCAAAAGCTGCTAAATGTTTCAACAATGACAAAAACAAACCAGGTATCGGGAAAACAGTTTTATCCTCCTCTGACAAGAAGAGTATATGCAACTCATTGGAGAACAAAGAGGGAGAAACACTAAAATTTTCTTAAGGAGTTCAACAGAAGAATTTTAGTGAAAATGTTTCATGTGGATAAAAAAAAAACGAGTCGCGACCAGAAAATTAAGAATGATGCTGCTGTACTCGTCGTTGAGTGACCGAGGTCATAATGCAATCTAGAAAGTGCCTTGAACAAGTACTCATACCCCTTGAACCTTTTCACATTTTGCCATCTTACAACCACAAATAAATGTTATTCCTTGAGATTTTATGTGGTCAACCATCATAAAGTGGCACATAACCATAAAGTGGAACAGAGGTGATATGTAGTCTTCTATTTTTTTTTAGCAAATAAAAATGGAAAATATATGATCTTTGAAAACCGTTTCCTTCTACTTCACGATTATGTGATGCTTATACATAAAATACTATAAAATCTCAACAAAATAAATTCAAGTTTGTGACTGCTGGGAGTCATAAAACGTGGAAAGGTTGCATGGGGTATAAACACATTTTCCAGGCACTGTATAGTATATTAGGGTTATTAATAGATGAATCGATGACTAAAAATTGATTGATCGTATGAAAATACATTGTTGACGAGTCACATCTTGAAGCAATGAAAATAAAATTTAATGTGCTAGAATACTTTGCTGCAGCCAGCATAGGTGCTGTTGATTCTGTCACAACTATTTTGCTGGGAACAAGACTTTAATGTAAAACAGGGAAAGTTGAATTCAATGCCGGGCTCTCAAATGGCACAACAATATTTGTCCATCCATCTATTTTCTATACCACTTGTCCAAATGAAGGTCACAGGTGAACTGGAGCCTATCTGACTTTGGATGAGACAAAGGTGGGGGAGGGGGGTCGCCAGCCAATCACACAGAATTAAATTCAATATAGTTTATCAGCACTATATACAAATTGATATTTAAAATAATCAATATCCACTATTACCAAAGAAAATGTATCTGATTGCCCATTTCTAATTTATTCCTAATCTAGCATTCGGAACATAAGAAATGGCGGCCATTTTTTTGGAATTAAAAAAAAAAAAAAAACGACAGGTATTTGAGCGCTTCAAATATCTTTCAAATCCTCCATATAACACAAATTCACAAAAAAATCACAGCTGAAGTACCTGACCTATTCCACTGCCCACACTGCTCTTCTCACTCAAATGCTTCAGTTTGTACTTCTTGCATTGAGTTAGCTTTGGAACATTACAATAATATTGACCTGCTGACATTTTAGAGTTTTGTACGAGCAATTGGTGGTTCTTTTTAACTGAAACTTATTAGCTAATTGGAAAATGGGGTTCCCGAGAAGCAGACGAAACAGAAGTGGGTCCAAGAGAATGTTGGGAAATTTGGTGTTGGTGTTTTTTGTCCAGATATTCTATAGGCGATATCACACAAAATCATTTTTTCTCAACACAAAAAAACCCTCAATTTTTCTGTTACCCATCATCCGCTATTGAAAATTCTCTGAAAATTCTGTTTGAAGTGGCCACACTCTGTGTTTTGACAGACCATAATTTGGGGGGAATTGTTTCACGGTGCAAATGTTATCTTTCTCGATTCAGTGTACCTTCTCCATCTTCAGGTGCTTCTTCTTCATTACCACTAGCCCCTGAGCCTTCCAACTCTTCTTCCTCTGCAGTGAACTGGGCAGTGGCCTCTTCATTTTGAGGGGTTTTGCCCTTGCGGCGAGCCTTTCGTTCCTTCTCCTAAGTTAAGATCCAATACACAAAAATTAATTTAAATAACACCAAATAGGTCACAACTTTGAGAAGCTGTGAGAAAACATGTCCCTCTCTCTTTTTCTTGCTTACCGATTTCATTTTATGTTGCTGCAAAATCTCATCCAGTTTTTGCCTCTTCTTGTAGTTGAAATAAAAGTTTTTACATTGTGACACAGTTTTTGATCCCACCATCTTGGCAATGGCAGACCAGTTCCTACCATACTGAAGAAGACCTGCAACAAAAAAGACCAAATTCCACAGTGTAACAGACAGAGTGGATAAGAGGAACATTGGCAAGCTGCCATTGTATTCCGAAATGCACAAAACCATAGAAATCTTAAGGGGAGTGGTAATATAGCAGCTTATGTCAATGACATCACTAACTCTCCCTCACTGAGGTCACGCTGTGTTATATTCTGACTAACTTTGATGTGACCCAGTTCCGAGAAACCCTAGTCCTTACCTCAGTCACCACATGATTGTGCCTTTAACAAGAGTCTCCATGAACCCACCAGACCAAAGGAGGATAGAAAAAGCCGGCATGAAATTCACATGTCACATGTGCTCAAAGAAGCGGTCAGCATGTTTGTGCAATAGAGGCCAAAGACAGATAGTGTAGAATTTACTGTGGTGGTTCCTTCCCCTTCAGCGTGTGCTGTTAGCTAAAAGCAACCCATTTGCCGTGTGCGCTGTAAGCGGCTTAACCTACACCACCCACTTATTTCCTGTGCCAGTATGACAGGTCCTGGCAGGGCACGCTCTACGAGGGTTGTGGGGGTTAAGAACAAGCGTGGAACCGACACCTAGCGGTGTAACCTTATACAAGCATTCAGAGGTCACTTGCATCTTGTTAGTCAATGGAGAATGGAAGACAACAAGCACTCTTTGATATTAATCTTGATACATAACTCATTTTATGCCAGCTCTCTCAAATACAATGCATCTTTGACATAAATAGCTGTCACTGACTGATTCCAAAGAGATGGTGACTAGAAACTAATCCGACACATGCAAAGCAGTGCATCATCTTGCAAGTGTGAGATCACTAGTGTTCCTTTAATAAAAATACATTAATGACAACACTAAACAAGCTGTAGGAACATTTGAAGGGTCTTGAAAACTGCACGACAACTTGTCCAGAGAAGACATTGCAACTAAAAGCTATAGAAAAAAGCAGACTCATATCTTGTAACTAATTCCATAAGACAGGTAGACAACTAGTAAGGCTTATATTCGAGAGGGTGGTGCCTCATGTAAACCAATTGCCATTTCAAACAACCTAGAAAAAGCATTCAATAAATTCAAAGTTTTAAGAGTTCAATTATTCTAATGAATAAAAAGTAATGACAAATATCAATACCTAGTTTAATAATCCTTGTATGCAACTGTACAAAGCGCATTCCCAAGCAGTTGACTCAAAGCCTTAGAGGCAGGGGAGACACGTGGATCAAACATCCAATCAGTCAAGATATTCCGAAGCAGGTGGTTGCCTCACACCCAATCAGGACCCTGAAGCGCCTTAAGCACCACCCAGAGACGTCCAATCAATAGCTGGTGTAGCCAGAACGTGATTGTCACTGTGTCACATGCCTGTTACTTCAGCCGCCGTCTTGTGGCCCTTCCGGATCACACGATCAGACTGTCTGATCTCTGGAGGGAGAGCCTGGAATGCTCTTCAACACGGGGCCTTCCCATCCGGCGCAAAGACGAAAACAGCTCAGTCCCTCCGCTCTTACTTCCAGCTGGCTTGTTACTTGATACGGGGTCAGGTTGACATGCTCCAAAACACCACATGGTCCTGGTCTCTCCCCATCGCTCTGCTATTCCATAGAGCTTCAGTAATTGCAGCTCTGTTTTTGTGCTGCGTTTCTCTTCAATGGCGGCCGTCTAGTAAGACTTCCACAGGAAAGTGGGACTATGAGGCTGTGCTCACTCACCCTCTCTTTCTCTCTCTCCTCATCTGATCTTTCCTCTATCTCTCTCTCTTTCCCCTCCCTCTCTGTCAGCCTATCCCTCCCCCTACCTCTCTCTGCCAGCAGGCACCACCGACCAGTGCACACACAAATGCATGAGTACACACGAACTCGAGCCCTCTCGCTCGCTCTCTCTCTCTCTCCTGTTAATACTTTAACACACAGACACAAACACACACTCAGGCAGTCCAAGTGTAAACAGAGGGTGCAGCGAGGTGGGGGAGGGAAGTAGGGAGGGAGAGAGGGAGCGAGAGAGAGCGACAGAGAGAGAGAGAGACAGAGAGAGGGGGGGAGAAGCGGGGATAAAGAAGTGGAAAGTAAGCAAAGGGAGAAGATGGGAGGACAAGGAAGGCAACAGAGTTGATGTTGATACCATGAGAAAGCATTAAGGCTTTCACATTTTTCCTGACTGACCTGCTTTTCATCTTGAATGTGACCTCGCCAGTCTATAATAAAACAAGAGTAAGGAGAGAGGGCAAATGGGGGGAGTGGGGGGTCCCCTCACTTGCCAAATCTTCCACAGCTCTTGCCAACTTGGGCTGGTGCCATCTCCCAAACCAAAAAGTGGACAGGGAGAGAAAAAAATAACCGAGCAACAGTGGAAAAGAAAGATGGTATGTGCTTTTCTACCTGCAGCTCCTATATGTGGGTTCTTCCACCAAGTGGAGCGGGGGCCTTGAATTTGAACTTACATGAATTCTAGCCAAGAAGTGTGCACATACAAACACACAACTTGGCTCAAGATCCAAGAGATACAACCTTTACTAACACACAGGCCCGCACAAAGAGATTGTGCTTGTGCATCTAAAGAGCAGCCTGAGAACAGCTCTTGTCTGTTGGGCAGCAATGAAGATGGCTTCTTGTTGCAATACTATCCTGAAAGGTAGGGAAATATTCAAATGACCTGTGACATAAATGTCTTTTTTTTTTTTTTAGATCTTAAAGGAGAAGACCACATCAAGCTTCCAGACAATTAAGGCTATTTAACACATCCATGTCAAGAAACTGAAAGAGGGAGAGCAGTGAGCACCTTGATGAACTGGGGGGGTTTAATACATTGGGGATATATACTCTTGTCTATTTAGGAGAGGAGGGTGTGTGTGTATGTGTGCGTGTGTGAGTGAGTGTGTGTGGTGGTGGTGGTAGGGGAGCGTCTGTTTAAAAAATGGCAAGACTTTGTCCTTCTTCTGCTCTGGCTGCTGTCGCTGGAGTTCAGTGATTACATAAGCACTCCATAGAAGCCCTGCATCTACCCAACTGCCGGGCTAATCCTCTGGGATGGAGCACCCCACTAATCCCACTGCAGGAGAATGGAACTGAAGACATTAACCGGGATTACTACACAGTCCTGTGTTCAAGCCAAGCAGTGCCAGATATAGACAAAAAAATAACCCCTTAACAAACAAATACTCTACAAATAAACAACCACATTGCTGGGACCAATGCACGTGTAGCCAAAGAGCAGCAGGGGTCACAGTCGGCACTAGAACAACAGCACTATGATTAAAAGGAAGGCTAGATTTAATTATTCAGGTGCAAAAAGGCACACAAAGCCACAGAGCAGACCCAAATCAGCAATTTGCAGACCGCAGGTCTCCCTTATTAATAACATTCTTAGAAAATGCTCAACAACATTTTAATATATGCAACACAGATTACCCATTTTGAAAATTCACAAATAATTAAGTTTAGATTAAAATGTAATATCAGCAATCTTGTCAAAGTGATGATACAGTCCTTTGTGGAATCCCGATCTAACTGAGGAATTATAAACCACTGAGAGTGAGACGCTTAATGAGTATCATGTACTTCGCAAAACATACAATCGCAAAATACAAGTGTGAGGACACCGGGCACAGTATCAGAGACCTCTGTGAATCAGCCTGGGTAAATCTTCTGTCAAGATAATAAACAGGCAGGTTAATGACTGATAAGGGACAGACTTTACAGCCACCATGATAAGACGACAGGCTGCCTTGACCCAGAGAAAGGAAATGGCTAGCAAGAGCAGCAGCCACAGTCCACTTGATACACAGACACAGTTTCGAAGCACGTGGCAATCGCTGCCTCACTAACAGGAAGGCACAAGATCATCATTTGTCTGGTGTGCTTTCAAGCCATATGAGGCATCTCTACAATGAACAATAATGTTGCAAACAAAGTCATAGAGGAGGGAAAGGTTTGTTGTGTGTTACCTTTTTTGGCAGTTTCCATCTCTTCTTCAGTCCAGCGAGAACTCTCATTCATTTCTAGATTGGCTGTCTCAGACACACACACACATACAGACAGACACACACACACACAGAAAAAAAAAATAAGTAAGAAGAAGGGGGAGGGGGGAGTGGGCAGTTGCAAGTGACAAATTCAGTTAGGGAGTGACTGACAAGAGGAAAGCAAAGAGCAAATTAGAGAAGAAAAAAAAAAGATAATATGTGGGGGAAGGGTATTTTAGCTACTTGCTAAAAAGGCACTGTTGCCTAGGTCACTGGGGACTGTTTGTTTTAGATGGAGGAAGCAGGAAATCGAAGTGGAGAAGTCAGTTAATGATTATAGACAACAACTGGCTTTTCCCTCGCTGCACAAGTTATTAGCTGGAGTGACCCTGGCCCTGCCCAACACGTAGAGAAGTCGGCTCTTGTACGTTCTCTACATGGACCTATGAAGGACAAAGCAGCCAGCCAAGCACTGCTCTGAATATTGAGACAACGAAAGAGGGAGTCTATTCAGACTTCCTGCAACTTAAATCACTGGGGAGTTCCACGTGATAAAAAAGTGAACGAAAATCAACATGCAGAATATATTGTACTGTGTACACACAAAGGATGATCTATTAAATATGTGTAACCAATAGAAGAATTGATGTTGAGTATAGCTAATTGACAACCTGTGAGGACTCGTTAGGGGAACAGGATTGGCACTTAAATAACAGAGTGGGAAGAGGACAGAAGGGCCAACAGTGCACTCTGGTGGTATGGGACAGGAGCATTATTTGGAGCAATAGTGAGTGTCTGAAAATAGTGGGCTAAGTGGTTACATCCCAAATATCTGATCTAATAATAGTTTGGGAAGATGATAATTGCCAGAACATTGAATTTAAAAGAAAGAGCTGAATGGAATATTGGACTGCCCCTTCAGTGGAAAGTTTTAAACTAAATCTTCATTTGAACCACTATTGATCAAAAGATATGTTTCTTTCTGCATTTACAAAAACGTGTATAATCCAATTCATCTTCTCAGTGGCTCACTATATTGACATACAGTTAAATATGACATACAGTTAAATACTATATCTTATATGCACAATGAACATAATTACTGTCGATTCCAAATAAATGTTAATGATGTAATGGATAAATATGACTTTTCATTTGTTTTCATAATACAGTTGTCAGGAAACAGACTAGCATCTCTCAATGACGAGTTGATTTTTAATATTGGTCCACAGGGGGACACTTAAACTATGAGACTCTGTTTTGACGTCCAAAGAACGTGCAGATGAGCTCGCATAACCCCCACAACCTGCTTAAGTGAAGTAAACCACCAAGACTGACCGAGCTCATTGTTGGCAGGCGGTGTGGTGGTCTCCTCCACCTCACTGGTCATCGAGCGGGTGATTCGGCCCTTACGGCGCCCCTGGCTGTTGGCTGTGCGTCGACCCTTGACAGCCACTGCAGGCTCTTTGTCCTCTGCGTCTTCCCCAGAAGTTTCATCTCTGCAATTCAGAAATGGAAAATTTACAAACAACATTCAAACTCAACTACAAGTCACGTTTCCAAGTTCAGCTCATCTTGCCAATGTACAGTATGGAAAAGTATTTGCCACCTTCTTAAATCTTCACATTTTTTATAGTGCCCCTACTTTATTATATAAGATCATCAAACAAATGTAAAGATCAGACAAAGATGACTCAAGGAACTTGCTCCTCTTCTTAAATCGTTAATTTACTGCGTCTAATTTACATTTTCAGTTCCTTTCCACTGACCACACCTAAAATCTCCAGATTACCTCCAGACCTGCTCAATCACGCCGATTTGAAAAGGCTGCAACCGAATGCCATGATCAAAAGATATTCAAGAAGAGATGAGAAATACAGAAACTGACATCTATCAGTTCATAATTGGTTTCAAAGTCATTCATGAACCATTAGGACTCCAGCTAATCACATAGTGAGAGCCGTTATCCACAAACTGAGAAAGAATGGAACAGCTGTGAACCTTCCCAGGAGTAGCTAGCCTCCCAAAATTACAGACACAACTCATCCAGAAGGTCATGAAAGAATCTCGGACAACATTTCAAGAACTGCTGGTCTCCCTCGCCTCAGTTAAGGTCAGTGTTCAATGACTGCGCAAAAAATGAGAGTTCCAAGGTGAAAACCATGCTGACAACAACAAATATAGAGGTTCATCTTACTTTTGCAAAACACATCTGAATGATTTCCAAGACTTTTAGCAGACCACTCTATAAACGTATGCATCGGTATGCACGTATGTGTCTCCAAAATATCTCCGAAGAGATGTGAAAGACTCATCATCAGTTATTGGAACCACTCAGGTGTTACTTCTGATGGTTTAGGGGCCAATTGCTTTTTCACACAGGGCCTAGTTTGACTAACTTCATAACTGACAAAAAATAAATCCATTTTTAAAATGGTAACTGCACACACTGAGTTCCATTCATATTAACGTCAGGTACAGGTGTTTCTCCGAATATAGGAGAGTACGAAAGCAGAAGACTCAAAATGTCTCACTACAGGCAGAAAGGAGATAAAGCCTCATCAGCATGACACAACTGCTCAAGAATGTACATTACCTCTACAGTACAAAGTACAAGCTCAGATTAGATAATAGAGTGCCTGCCTACACAGATTGCGTGCATTCATCTATTGATTTCCAAGAACAGAAAGAGTGCTATTCCATCTACTGCTTTGGTATCTGTCGCTATTTGACAATATTGCACAAAGCTATCCACCCACACACAAACAGATATCATCTGTTTACATTGTCAACAGCGAAACCACAAAACAGAAGAAGCCTCTAAATGTGTTTCCAGAGGAAAACAGCTGTTTTAATAAGGTGAATAAATCGACTTCCAACCTGTTGCTGGTGGAAAGTCTGGCTAGAGATGCGACTTTAAAGAGCAATAGGACTTCAGGATGAACCTTCTCTCTAAAACATAAGCAAGGCATGAAAGTAAAGCGACCTGAATGAATAAAAAATTCTGGGCTACATACAAGTGCTTTTTTTTATAGCGTGATTTCAAAAGGACTTTATACATTGTGATAAAGATGATACAACTGTGGACTAAATGCTCTCTCTGTTGAATAGATACATTGGCTTACTTCATTCCATCCTCCTTGTCTTCAGCTTCTGTTTTGTCCTCCTCCTTCTCTCCTTCTTTGTCTTTCTCCTCCTTTTCTTTGTCTTCCTGATTGTTTCGGTTGACTTGCTGCTGCTGCTGTTGCTGTTGCTGCTGCTGCTGCCCGCCATGCTAGAGATTATGGGAGAGGGCATACTATGAACCCACATGGTCTACTTACGGTGAATCAACATCAGTTTTCACTTAATGAGACTCAACATCAGCGATGTCATTTAAGCCTCAATGTATAAGTTTGTATTCAGTGAAATGACAAATGGCTCAAGCCTTTCTAGCAAGTCACTCCTCATTTACAAATTTCAAAATCATTTCAATTAACACATTTTCTCTGGTTATGCCTTTTTAACACGTTTTGTGTCAAAATACTCTAACTGAGCTGCTATAGGAAAACATATAAAGATACTTCATCACCAAACCAAAAATCACCAAACAGATCAATTTGGTAACACTGTTGTATCTTGTTCATATAACATTCATCCATCTGTACCATTCATCCTCACGAGAGTCGCAGGCGCACTGGAGCCTATCCCAGCAGACTTCAGGCAGTAGGCGGGGGACAACCTGAACTGGTTGCCAACCAATCGCAAGGCACACAAAGCCGGACTACCATTCGCACTCACAATCACACCTACGGGCAATTTGGCATGCTCAATCGGCCTACCAAGCATGTGTTTGGAATGTAGGAGGAAACCGGAGTTCCTGGGGAAAACCACCACAGGCACAGGGAGAACATGCAAACTCAACACAAAAAGTCCAAACCCACAACCTCTGCGCTGTAAGGCGGACGTGCTAACCATTGCGCCACAAAGCAATCTGATTTCACAGAATTTCATGTAACTAAAAAGAATGCCAGCAAAGGCAAAACAGGATGTGAAAGTTCAGAAACCACAGAATAACTGTTCAGCTGTATGACTTTTGGTTTTGAAGAAAACACTATCACTTCCTCTCCATGCCTGTCTGGGTTTTAGGGTGAGAGTTCAGATGAGCACTGACATTCAGGCTGATAACTATTCATGCACTATTGACATCATTGCTATTTGTGATGTATTTGACATTGCTGCCGTAGGCCAAAGCAACACCTTCATTTTATGATGATGATCTCAATGCAGAATCTTTAACGTGTGAGACAGCCTGACAAAAAGAGTGAGAGGCAAATTATAAAGATTAAGAGCAGGGCGGAGGGATGACTTTGATGATGGGCCTATTTATTATTTAATATGAACTATTATTATTATTATTATTATTATGATTATTATCTGCTTCAAGTGGAGTGCAACCACTTTTCCAAATACCTTATGTGTAGCTGGCTCCCTTAATAAATTGTTTAAGTCAATGACAATAATGTCTTGCCATATCTTTGGCTATTTGCCCCATTTGTCCAGGAGACCAAATAAATCAATATCGCTGTGCCAGTGTTATACCGGTGGTCATTATGGGACACTTTGTACCATCCCCAAATTAAGCACATCGTGTTCTGCTCTGTTCTTAAATTTTATGTTTGAAAAGAAAACACTCCAATTGCAATATACAAAGTAGAGGAAAGGTTAGCATAGGTTATTCCTGTCTGACTTGTTTCACCAAGAATTTCTGGCATTTTGCCCAGTGTATGACAACTACAACCTCAGGAACGCTAATCACTTTAAAAGTAATATTGTCGTTCGTTGAGATAGCATGTGTCCTTGGAAACATAAGATGACATGATTAGAAGTTTAATAGATTGAAAGCTGACAATACCTGGCTTCTTCCTCGCCGTCTGTAGTTTCTTCGCACGATGTTCTTATAGTTCTCATTCTTTTTGGTCAGATAATAAAAGAGCACACATTCTGCCACCGTCTGAAAAATGAAAGAAATGTGATTTGCCTGGGAAACGTGATTTCCTGAGAAGATCAGATTTCTCAAGTGAACACAAAACGCATACCTTTCTTTCGAGAAAAGATGCGATGAGACCAAAGTTTTTAGGGTGTTGGATGAATCTGTGGAAGATGAAAATAAAAAATATACGCCCTGAAGAATCGATATTTTAAACATCACTTGCATAAAGCACTGAGCTCGAAAACCTCTTATTTCAATATTACAAAAGAAGAGGGATTTGTTTCAGTAATATAGTACATTGTGTATTCAATAGTTAATTGGTGTATTGTATAATTGATGCTGTCAGTAATAATCACATTTATTGTACAGCTTTATGAAGATAAATTCAACCTGCATGTTAGAACATTTTCAAGTTTGTATCAAAAAAATCTAAAAATTACTCTTCTTTGTTTTGTTCCGGGTAAGAAGACACAGAAATTATAACATTTTGTGTGACATGTTTTGAACTGGACATTCAGTCAGCGCTCCTGTGTGGCTGTGCTTCAAATGTCATCCCTCATTTGTAAAAGAAAAAAAAAAGGGGGAAGATTCACTTCCTTTCCTACAACTTCCTGACCCCTTTAACGTTCACATTTAGTATAATCTTGTTCACTGAACATTGACCTAATGCTGGATACCAATATATCATAACAATGTGTAAATGCTACTGTGGGCCTCAGGTCTTTACAGTGGTCATATCTGGAAGTTTTTGGTTTAAACCCATATGCCCTCAGGAACAATGTTCTATGTCGTAGAGCAAGACACTAAAATCAATTTTTGCCCCTGATGTGATGTTTGGCAGTTTGCATGGCAACCTCTACCATCAGTCAATGAACGTGTGAATGAGCCGCAATGCAATACTGTCAAGCATTTCACATAAACACATCCCATTTAGCACCCTTACTATACTGAAGAGTTGACCTTACTTCTCTCTGAAAGTGTCCTTCTCTTGCTCACTCCACATGTTCATGACCTGCCGGTCCTTGTACACCTTCATGGGGTCATCCATCAATCCATTCATGTTGATGAACTTGATGCGTTGCTGCTCAGCATCAAACAGCATCGGAGGAATGACTGCCAGCTGTCGCATTTGCTTTTCAGTGTTCTAATGTTCGCAGGTGCCACACAAAAGACACACACACATTAATAAACATCCATGAATGAGAAAGACTATTTTCAAAAAGGAAGGGACCTAAGACGGTGCTCATTGTTGTCATGAACCGGAAGCAACATTACAGCGGTTTTAAAGCACTAGGGGTCAGGCGGCAGGGGAGGAAGTTAAGCTTCCTCAGCAATTTTAACTACTGGTGACATTTTCCACATGAAATGTGAACTCTACACACATTTCCCTCTAACTCTTATCTCAGGGAATGAAAATGCTCCAAATGGTTCTGCACTGCAGGGACAGTTATTAAAGTTCCATCTAGATGGCAGGCAGTGCCTGAACATCTATCTTACTGGTAGAGAACAGAATAGAAAAACTTTGTACAGTACATACGTACGTAGTGAAATTGGGGTGCAAAGCTAGGTTTGTTTTTCAAGTAAGACAAAATATAGTATAGAAAAATAATATAAATACAAATCAATATTAAATTGCGCTTTGCAGTATGCAATAGCACCGGAGCAGGGGATGTTCAACGGTACTATATTTGCAGTGCAAATGGCAATAAGGTACTTGTGTAAAGTAGCAGAGGAGCAAAGATTTCTGATTGTACAAGTAGGAGCAATATGGGAATTAGTCGATATTGGTGTTATTAGATCAGTGTGATGATGCCTTGTGGGGAAAAAAACGGTCTCTATGTCAGTTCATTAAGGTCCTGATGTACAAAGTGCCTGTCAGGTGAAGACAGTGGGGCAAAATATCATGGGTCTTATCTTTGATCAAGTAAATCCTAATCTAGGGATTGTTTAAGGCATTCAAAGAATTCTGATTGATGAACTGACTAAAATCCTTATTTCAGGAGGAAATTATAGTCAACGGAGTACTTACTTTCACAATTAATTCCCAACTATGAAACCTTACTCTTCATTTCCCACCAGCCTACATTGTAGGTATTAATGATAAACAAATTACTTTTTATTTTCCCATTCGAAATGGCTTAAATGGAAGATCATGTTTCATAGTTATGATGGTATTACTACTGTAATTATTGTCTTTCATCACTGTACTGCACTTTTTTTTCATCTACGGTTGTTGCAGAGTTTAGTTTTCACTCAATTATAAATTTGAATTAGGAAACGTATTAAATGTTTTTAAAAGCTCAAATAAACAAAAGTTTTTTCCGGCTAAGGTTTAAAGTCACGTCAAGAAAATTATCACCTTTCACTGATAACGTGACAGGAGCTAGTCACTCTGCCGTAATCACTGTACAAAATACCCAGTCAATGCAAGTCTTAAGACAGCTGGTAAGAGTGACAAATAGTCTTCATGGTGGCATGTCTGTAATTTTGTTGTGAAACCTATAATTAACTTCATAAGTCCACCTTACTTTTTATTATCGATGTTGCTCGAGCTCCACATTCTCCTCTCGAAACACGTTTACAAGACTTCACTGAGCTGTCTATGACGACAAAACTAGATGCACATATTTGTTGAACTCGGGTATCCTAATTCGTGCTATGTTATGTGAATATGTGTGACAATAAAATTCCTTGAATCATTGAGGAGACTGACTGAGCACCATACAATATGGGATGAAGAATAATCCCCTCACACTTTTAGCAAGACTCTGTTGGCAATGTTCTGTGCGGCCAAATCGTTATTATAATATTTCATTCTTTATTCATATTTTTCTGTCTTTTAAGGCAATTCAACTGTGTGGGATTATGGTGTCCTAGCACCCACTATTGACGGAACGTGAATGATTCCTTGATTTTTACAAAGTGAAAAAAATGTAAGACAAGGGACACAGAATCTTTGACAGAAAAGATTACCTCATGTTCTGATATTCCGTCAATGATCTCGGAGACCTCATGCTCACTGCGAGCTGCAGAAGAGCTCAATCCGCCGCCTCGCTGCCCAACGCGGCTACAAAAAAAAAATGGTAGAATAAACCATATTTCATTATTTGAGTTCTTACAGTAGCTATTCCACATGACATCAAGTGAATTAGTCAGTTGGAGTCACTGGGATTGAAACCGTGTAGCTCACCTCTGAATTCGTTCCTGCATCTCTCTCTGTTTCCGAATCTCGGGGAACTGTTTCTCGTAGTATTCCCGTACCTTGCTCTCCTTGGCTCGGCGCCGAGGATTGTTTTCAATGCGCTCCACCTTTTTCTCCCAGGCTTCCATCAGTTGGTCATAACGCTGGCAGAATTTCTGCTCCTTTTTTCACACAAAAAGGCAGGCATTGTAATTTACTGTGCTGATTCTAATGTAACTTGGACTTTGCTGTGTATATTTTGTGATGCACACCAGACACATATTGGCGAACCAGACACAAGCAGGGAGCAAGGAAGATATTCGTGTGAAAGGAACCATAACCCTTTGGATCGAAAGTCCTAACCGATCAGCCACTGACGCTCAAATGATAAATCAGGGTAAAAAATATTGAATTTTCTACACTTACCCATTGCTTACGAGCATGATTTCTTCTCTTGAAGTATAAGATGAGTTTTTTTCTCATTGCTTGGTTTCTAAGAAGGTTGAAAGAAAATAAAGTGGTATGAGGAAAATAGTGGTAAAGCAAAAAATGATGCCTTTTTTTTTTTTTTTTTTACACATTTGTCACTTGATTTCCCACGACATTTATATATTCTAGATTACCATATACATCATAAAAAGCATCCACAAACAACTGATGCTTTAGAATGGGCAGGACAGCATGGGAGACAAACAAATACACTTGTCGTGCGGCTCCTCAAACAAAGGTCAGGGCCAGTAATCTCCTTAGGCAGGCGCTCAGTTTGTCTCTTTCCTTGCTGCAAGACAGCATTTTATTCTTGACACTTAATCTGTCAATTGTAAGGTCACACTCCCCGCTGATTGATGTAATCTTATTCTACATTAGTCAATTTAACCGAGCAACGGTATTACAGGCTAGGAAAGAAGACTACAAAGTGGGTTACTATATACCACAGAGAATGGACACAGAGTAGAGCTGAGGTAAAGATTTTTTTTTTTTTATCAAATATGTACTTTTCAAGATGTTAACCTTTCATGAAATGAAATCCAGACATACTGACAACCTTTTTTGACACATTCATAATAAAAGCAGGAGCAAAGTTTTAAGCGTGTGTGCATATAACTCATGATTTGCATGACAAGAGATCAAGTATGCAACATTTACAAAAAAAAAAAAATGATTAGGATATTATTATAACTTATATTTATTATCATTTTGGCATAGAAAGTTGTGCAGGCTGACTTACATTTTGATGTTCTCATGGTACTGCTTGGTATCAGAAGGCTGATTGTACAGTGGCTGAAAGAAAAACAACAGCTTCACAATATGCTCAGTTCATGCATCAGCATGGAAGCAGCAGATTACACCAAGATCGATCTGTTGCGTCATCACATAGATCATCATAGATGCGTGACTTAATAATTTGCTAACTCTTCTTTAAATAGCAAGAAGGGACACTGCTCTAATTAATGGAAGTAACCTAGTTAATATGCTATTTCTTCCCAGAGAGAAAAATTCACCAACTGTGCAAGACAGGTGAAGATGGATGATGTTTTGACAGTGCAATATGTAGGAATAATGGATTCTGGTAGCAATAAAGTACAATACTTAAATAGGATATTCTATTTTTGAAATATGCGTAGAAAAGATCAGATTTCCATTGCTTAATGAATCGACTGTAGCGCACTTGGAGAGCTCCTTCACAACCATTCAACCGCTTGCGCCCTGATTGGTAGGAATGATGCAATTCAAATACATTTTCCCATGTCACTTGTTAAAAAATTAAAAAATAAATATATAAGAATAATATGGAAACAATATGACAGATATAACTCACCAGTTCTACCCTAGGTCCAAGTCCCTCCAATATTCTGTGTGCCTCTTCTGCCTTTTTCTGGTAAGAGAACACAAACAGAAGTACTAGATTAACCGGCAGCCTGCACCTCAATCATCACCATGACAACACAGCGAGCACGCTCACTTGAACACCGACTCCACTGGAGTCGGCTGGGTGGCTGGATGCAACGATGGCGCGATGGACGAAGTACATTGACTATTAGAGCTTTTAGCGCAAGCTGGGCCATAGTTCCTCCTTACCCTATCACTACTCTTGACAAAGAAGAAAAAAGTCTTACTTTCCCTGAGATTAGGGAGCAAGGGGCAGAAGAGATCGTGGGAGTCGAAAGAGTCAAGCAAAAGCAGCAGGCGGAGTGAGGGGGTCTGTTTTAAAAGGGCTTTGTTG
The DNA here is from genome assembly GCF_059516105.1 of Syngnathus floridae. Lineage (NCBI taxonomy): Eukaryota > Metazoa > Chordata > Actinopteri > Syngnathiformes > Syngnathidae > Syngnathus > Syngnathus floridae. The sequence continues at coordinate 11,744,057 of NC_142417.1, read as the reverse complement.
TTGTCATGGAGACCTCTGATAAATGATAGAAATAAAAAGATATATCCGAAACCAGATGTGCATGCACATTAGCTCCTCATGGACACCACGAAAGGTTAATTGGCAATGCCGGGAAAAAGGCGAAAAGGTTAACGCTCACTTCTCCTGCTCTGTTGTGTGGAAAAACAACTGGTTCTGCAGTATTAATTGCATACATCACACTAAGGCATCAAATTATCTGACTGGCATACTAGGTACCTGAGTATTGAAAACAGAATCTTAATTACTCCAATTGTTTATGATACTACATATTGTATACAACTGTGGTTACAAGTTTCATACATGGTCATGTATTTATTTAAAAATTAATTTCGTGGCTTCAATTTATTTATTTGACCTGTTTAATTTCCTAGGTCCAATCTTTAACATGACCTTTGACAAAAATTGGGTGCACATGTTTTAATTGATTCAGAATTATCTGTAATTATCAAAGTAAAAATAATAGGGATCCTTGTGACTAGTTTTTGAAAAAAAAAACATTAAATATAAAAGCTGTATACTGTTTTCATCCTTGAAAAAATACTGTTAAAAGCCCCAAATTCATCTGAAATTCATGGCCACGTTGACTGCAACACTGATTTGCATCCCTTTTTATAAATGCACTGACTGGCCGCAATTTCATAACTGCCTGCAAATGGGAAAAGGCCTTTTAAGAAATGTCACCTTAAAACAATGTTAGTTTTGATTGACGCTAAAATAAAAAAATGCTCAACATAAATTGTGATAGCACACAACGAAATAATTTAAAAAATGCTCAAAATAAATTGTGATGACACAACAAAATAAACAGAAATGTACTTGTAAAACAAAACTTATTTTCAGACATTCCCAATGTACTACCACCTACTGCAATTGAGCCATTTTCACGAATCCATGTATGAATCGTCATTACTATGTTTTCATATACTGTAGCAATCTAAAGTCATTTTCACTACCCCTAGCAATTTTTTTCAATGGAGGTATACTGTTCTTATTCATCTGTCATAATTTGAAAAAACTCATCAAAAGGTTTATGTGTGACCATCTCTTGCGGCGTGGTTCCAATTTGAAGCAACATGGTCATTCGAGGTGCTTTTGTAATGCAGGAGAATATTTATGCAAGATTTTAAAGGTCACTTAAAATATAATTAAAATGTTGTAAAGTCACTTTCAGTACCGGGGGCATAACAGTGGCCAACATCATGTTGAAGCAAATATGATTCTGTTCTTGTCAAGCAGAATCCCAGCGTATGGGGTTCCAAAAGTTACACATTATAGTTTTAACTTCTTGGGTAAAGATGTTTTAAATTATTATTCAACATCATAGGTGACTATATCTTTTAAACCATAACCTAACAAAACATTATCCCAGGCTCTGTATAGAACAAGATTTAGAGAAAATTAACCTTTTTCTGTGCATGTCAAATATATAGATTAGAGGTAAGGTGCAGCCACTAGGTGGACTTGTGAGCACATAGAATCACATGAAACTGCTGCATATGATTATTTCATATTCTTGCTGCCAACTGAGTTAAATGGAGAGACTGACTTAATAGCATGTAACAAGACATTGGATTTTCTATGCACACTCACATGCTTGTGCTTGAATACAAACAAATGCATATACACATACTCTCTCACTTTTGGGGTTAAATAATGGGGGTGTTGTATTCCACTGACCCTGTTCTCATCGTAGATGATCTGTACCAAGCTGCGGTGCTTGGCCTCACTGGGTGGAGGGGAAATAGGCCGCTCAGGCTCATGAGGTTTGGCAGCCTCCTCCTCCAGCTGTTGCTGTAACAAAACAGAAAAAAAGTATAACACTTAACATGGAAAACTCGACAAAAACATAAAACCTGTAATCTTTCAGATGATTCAAAATTCCCTAGTATCTGTTACATCAACATCACTAACTGACCTAATAACGCCTGACAATGATGTCTCCAGGGTACTTTTCATCAATACCATCATTTCTTGAAAGTAACACATTAAAATATTATCTACTCCCCCACCTCAAACAGATGATTTTCTTTTGTAACCATGTATTATCCGCTCCCCCAATTAGCTGGTATCCTTATATAGAGTCATAGTTGTCAGCGTGTTTCATGTGTGAGGACGACCAAGAAAACTAAAAGGCTAAAGATGCCAGTGAATTGCGATAAGGCTTTTAGGACTATGTTATATATTAATAAAAGATATTATGAAATAATATGACTTAAAATTCACTTATCCACACCTCTTAAGACTTGAATAATAACCTATTAAAATGGAAAGTTAACCACGATTGAGTGTAAAATCAAACCACACATGATCACAAAGGTGGGCACAATGAGCGAAAAAAGATATAAAATAGGATCTAATGCACTAATACAGGGGTGTCAAACTCATTTTTTTCACGGGCCGCATTGTAGTCATAGCTTCTTTCGGAGGGCCATTATGACTGTCAACCCAAATAAATGTATGAGCACCTCATATTGTATACAGTAAAAGCTACAAAACAAACTGACAAATAACTTGTTTTCAAATCAGAAGCGTAAAAACTGTTCATATGTTTAAAAAAAAAAGATATTAAAAGTGAAGACAATTTGCAATTCTAGTAATGACACACGAATTTGATGCACAATTTGCGGGCCGCATAAAATGATGTGGCGGGCCGTATCAGGCCCCCGGGCCTTGAGTTTGACACCTGTGCACTAATATGTTGGCATGCCTAAGCCGACCATACTGTTTCTCTACTAAACATGGCAGGCAGCCAAAAGTAAGAAATAATGGAAGGGATGTGAGTGCTTTAGCAGTCCCAAAACCGCTACCATAATCCAGCTTCTCCCCTGGGGAAAATGTTATTTATAGCTCTCTATGTATTTTTAACCTACTCCTCTCCTAAATAAAAAGTGAAGTCGAAAGCCGAAAGGAATGCAGCTGCCTGGAGGACTGTGTGGCACCATCTGCATGAACTAGCAACAGAACTTGACAACAGAAATAACACCTGTACAGTACTACCATGCCAAATATAAGTTCACACCGCAGCTCAATTAAGATTTTTTTTTGACATCATGCTTTGTGCATACGCAAGTGTGTCACGTCATGGACACATTTCATTCGCATAACAAAGAATCCAAATTGAGCATCACACCCTGCTGCGTGAGTGTAGTCAAATTCCCAAGTTTGTCAAACTGTGGTGATTTGAAGACAGGGATCATACATGCTTCATATGTTCATAAATCATTTTAGAGTTGTTAAGATCAATTTTCAGCACTGTGCCGTGCTGTATGTATATTTTCGTGCATTCCATTTTACAACAGAACAATTCATCACATCACATGCGAGCATGCAAACAAGGAAGAGAAGTGAGTGAGACTGATGAGTCAGCGCAAAGGTGTTGTGCCCCTAAGCAAATTAAGGGTTCATTAAACTCATCATGACTCAGAACAGCAATAATTATGCAGTTATAAATAATTTATAGACTTTTCTTTTGTAACCAGTCTTGAATTATGCTTTTAGCACCATGCAGGTAGAAGAGCGCTATTAAAGCAAAAGTCTATTTCCATAAATGTGCAAACCTGTTTTTTGCGAAGCTTGCAGATCTGCTGTTCCACCATAGTGATCTCCCTGTCGACACGGTCCATGTTCTGGATCAGTTCTTCCTTGGAAAAACGGGCTGGCACCAGATCCAAATCAGGGTCCATGTGTACAGGGCTCACGGGGGAGATTGGCTCAAGCTTCCCCATGGCATTTCCACGATCCTATAAAAAGGAATAAGGTTACTTGTGAATAGGTATGAAAGTAGTGTTTTCGTACATGGGGGCTACAGTCCAGGATGATGGTACTACTTACCGTCAAATGAGCATTATTTTCTCCTTTGCTATTTCCCTGCAGGGCAATCGCTATAAAATATTTTATCATCGATTATTATATCAATCTGTCAATTGATTATCATAATTGAAGGTGTACGTATTGCAAAACCATTTGTACGAATGATTTTTGTTTAGCAAGACTTTATTATGATTGGTATTGTCAATGAAGTGATAGAAAATAATATTTCCCATGATGGATGTTTCATCAACCTTTTTAAACTGATTGAGGTTCAGTCACTGTTTTCCAGAGTTAAAGCACACATTTGCTTATTTTGGTTAAACACAAACGATAATCACTTTGCTTTCGTGAATAACAATAGAAATCAAATAATAATTATTTGTACAAATAGCATTTGTACAATTTGAGGTTACACCATAGCTCTAAACAATTACTTGTCAATTAAATTCATAATTGATTACTTGCCAATTCATTTTGACATCTCCATACACTTGCATGACAAATTATGTCTTATGATGCATGAAAAAAATTCACAGAACCTTTAGTCTTCATGTGCATTGCCCTTCCCCCCCCCCCTTTTTTTTTTTTTGCTCTACACTTGTGTTGCTGCACTTCCCCCTCTTGTCCACCATCCTTTGGTGCACTTCAAGAAGTGATCGTATTTGACAGGTCTTACATAATGACTTTAACACCGTGCAGTGTTCCGAGAGCAATTACTGGCAACTCTAAATAATACAGAAAACACTTTGACCATACTTGCTGGTACGTGTGATTCAAGTTCAGGGTCTCTGGGCAACTGAAACTGGTGTCAGAAAGACAACAAAATTAGCAGTTGTAAAGTGCAGTGGCACAAAACGTAGATCACTACCAAAATAGTCTTCTGAATAATATGTGAAGAAGCTACTTCAAGACCAAATTTGGCTGAGTAACTGTTACTAAACACAGGATGTTTTTGTAAAAAAAAAACACAAATAAAATCAAAACAAAAAAAAAAAAATAGTTGACCGTTCCTGGGGCAACATAGCAATGTATTTTAACTGCCTGTGTCGTAAAGATCGTTGATTGATCAAATTTGATTTAACTGATTTCAACGGTCGATAGCACCACCATGGCTGCACAAAGAGAATGAACAAAAATATTATTTTATTGAGTTAATCAAAGCGCATACTGCAATTTGGCCTTGATATTAATAACGCTGCACTGAGGGACCCCGTTTTTTTTTTTCCTTAACGTTTGTTTACGACGCTCTCTTACACCTGCAAAGAGTGACTCCACTACGAAAAACATTGCCAGCTGGCAATTAAAAACAAGCCTTTTGGAATTGTTGAAAGGAACAAGAAAAGAAAATGTGACGAGCTTACTAAAAAGAGGGAAAAGAGCAGCTAGGGATCCCGCCTCCTCCTACTTTCAATAATTACATTTATCGTGATGGTGACTTCTACATTTTGGTGAGTTACATGTTTTTTGCGGAACAAAAAAGGTTGCGAGCCATTCAAATCTACATTACAATACTATTTTGGTGTTGGCATGCACAGTATTTGGGTTATATTCCTTGTAATGAATGTATTTCATACAGAATAAGTCTCAAACTAAGTGGAACCGGAGGGGTCACCATCCGAACCACATGCATTTTGAATGTGCTTTATATCATTTTCACGGATTTCAATGACAATATCCGGAAAAACAAAATTGACAATATCCGGAAAAACAAAATGTTACAAAGTGTCAAAATTCTTATTGTAATTTGCAGCTGCTACTGACCTTAGCAAAATCCTCAGGTCCTCCGACAGGCAACTGAGGACGATGGGATGAGGGTCTTATCAGAGAATCTGGTCCCATCTCCAAACGAGGCCGTTTGATCTCTCCGAACTCCATCTCTGAATGGCTGCTCGGCTCCGGTAAGTAGATGTGCTCATAGCGGATATGCTGCTCTTGTCCTCTGCAACAACAAAATTGTGTAAAATAAAAATGAAAATCTCTGTAAGCATAAAGTAAACCCAGCTATTCCAGCGAAACAGTGAAAGTCCCAACGTAATTGATGGACCAGCTTAAATCATTTGCTTTTTTGTTTCCCAAGTCCATCTCCATGGTGACACCCAATGACCTCGTGGACAGCCAGCAAACAATCTGAGGTGTTCTGGCCAGTGTGAATCCACCATCCAGTGCTGGTTCTTGGTTGTACACTGAGTTGGTGGTGTTGCTGTTGTTGTTGTTGTTGTTTTAAATCCACTTCCATGGGAACACTACGAGTACCTCACAACCATTTCTGGGCTTTCTAAATAAATTTGACTTGATCTTTTTTTACTTGACTAGTCAAGTAAAATGTATTCCGTAAACTTAGAATCTCTAAGGAAAGTATAGACTGGCAAATTGACAGGACATAAAAACAACAATAAAAAACTGCCATAGACCAACCAAATGTGTCTTGGAATGCATGTAAATTTCAGTGTTAGTGGTTACTCCAAAAGAAAGCAACACATTCAGGCGCTAAGTACATCTGTCAAGGATATATACTGTACTTCAATTCTTCAAGAAAAGATTATTGCAAATCTGCCCCGCAGTCAGATGCCAAAATGTCAGCAACTTTGCTGCCAGTGTCAAAATGGAAGTGGCTTTTGAAGAGCAGAGGGGGAATACACAACCATAATTGATGCTTTGGGCCCACAATGGCCTAGTGTGTGGTTTGTGTACATACCAAAAAAACTATCTAGTCGGGTCATAGTGGGGTGGTGTAAAACTACAAAATGCTCCTCGTAATGTATAAATTATGGAATTTGTGTGCACAAATTGAGAAAGAACAATTAAGGATGTTGTTTAGCAGAGCCTATCTTATCTAACCACTGCTAAAAAAAAATCATGCGAAAATTCAGTCACATGGCCAGATGGATAAACTCCCCAAAGCACACCCCCTCCCCTCACTCCCATTCTTTTTCATCTTCATAGATGGCTGGCACTTACATAATCACATCACGCTCAAGCACAACCACCCCCCCTCACCCCATCTCTCTGTCCCTATTTTCTTTCCTCCTCTCGTGAGCGTGCAGAATAATCTGATCCCCGGGGAGGATTTGTCTGGAGGATGAGAGAACGAGATGCGAGTAGGGGTGGGGGGAGGAGAGCGGACAAAACAACACAAACACCAACACCTAACAACCAGCTCCATTAGATTTTCATTGCCTTGGCTCTGATTATGACAAGAACAGAGATTACGTGTGTTGATAGCAGCCTGATACTGTGAAAGCACGGCAATGTTTGTGCGCCTGCCAAGCTATCTACTCCAAAGGGGTACACATGAACAAGTGCGAACTAAAAGGCTGCACTGAGGATGGATGAATGAAATAGAGCACAGAGAGCAGCAATAACCAAATAAATAAATAAATAAACAAGCAAACAGATCCAGATCATAAAATCTTTAGGTTTATATTAAGATTATGTATGTGCCAACAGAGGCTTGTTTCCGAGAGGAGCATATTTCATCTTGATTCTCACGTTTGCACTGAATCCGTTGCGGAATACCTGACAATTTTTACATAAGCCTTTTTGACAATGAAGTGTTGGACACATTGAAAGACAAAATGGTGACATTTACAGCAGTGAGTAAATCCTTGTTCTGTAATAACAGATAATGGAAATTTGTTGTTTGTTTTTACTGACGGCAGACATCAAAATAAATCAACATCACTATTAAACCGTGAAGAAAAATAGGTTTTACATTTAAATTTTAAGTTATTTAAAATGTTCAGCAAATAACTTCATCCTGTAACTAAGTGGAAAATTTTCTTTGCAACCATGATACGACCTCATTCGTGCTCTGCAAAGAAGCCCAATTAAGTTGGTTTTCATTTGTAACGCTCAGACGCTGGGAAGACAGAGTAACAAAGTCAGATAACAGCAATCAGTGGTTAACAGATGATTACATGGTTGTGAATATGTACAGTGATTTGGAGCATGAATGCAACAACATAATTTTACTTTGCTTTAAGTTTATTCCAAGACAAACTGCCCAACGGCAACAAAGATCCAGTACACTGAGTACGGCCATCGAATAAAGTTCCAGGACTGATGTCATCATAGATATATTTCAAATCCAAACTAACTAACTACATGCTTTCAAAGTACCGGGAATCCCCCTTAAATTGAATGTACTTTCCCAGTCCGATTTGCTCTGTCTTTATACTCTCCTGGAAGTATTGTTCTGATGTTCACATCTTCAAAATGGGTCACACTGGGGCCCCTTGAGTTTGAGAAAGAAAAAAATGACCTGGCGCCAGGTCGGGTAAGTAGGAAGGTTGCCCCAGCACGGTAATGCTCCTCAGCCAAGAACTCTCTGCTGCTTTGGGCTTTATGTGCAGGTGCGTTGTCATGGAGAAGAAGCCACAAGTCGTTCGGCCACATCTCTTGCTTTTTCTCGCGTGCTGCACAAAGCAAAAGCTGCAGGAATTTGCAGATGTGCTATCTGATTGTATGGCCTGCATTGAAGGGGAAAACTGGACATGATTCACATTTACTGGCTAAAGAAGCGAACTGCCCTCTGTGAATGCCCGGCAGCACAAATAACCTTCTGCTAACATTGGGGACCCAACCACAATGGCAAAATCAAGATTAGACACTTCGAATCATGCAGAGCCCCAAAATGAAACAACTCTATAAAACTACCGGTCTATAACCTGCCTCGGGACAAAATGAAAAGTTCTATCAGGCATCATAGCAGCCAAGATGAGTCAGCGTATGCATCAACAGGGTTAGTCCTCAACTTACGAACGTTCGACTTACAAACATTTGTAGATACAAACAAATGCTGACAGATGTCCGTAAACGTTATAAAACACCAGATGGTAGGGTACAAGTTCATTCAGTTCCGTGTGCGTCAATGCAGCTCAGTCAGTCAGCGTAATTGCCGTCAGATCATGCACCCTCAATCTTTCCTGAAGTCAGCTGCCAGAACGATTGTTTCCGTGGGCCAACTTCCAAATAAAAGCTAAGTAAGGCCTTGACATCCATGTATTGTTCCTATTTGTTGCACTTTTATTTGGAAATTGCCTAGCGTATGAACACCAGCTGTCGTGGCGGCTGGCTTGACTAGGCTTGTTCCAGCGCTAATGACTACAGTCATTGGCCGTCTGTAGTCATTCGCCGTAATAGACGGTGGCCAAACGCGCCGGAGCAGAGCTGCAAGTGAGACGATTATCTCTGTCACTCCGACAGCTCGTCAAAACATGTCCTTGCCGTCTGTGATGCAAAAAAAAAGAAAAGTCTGGCCTCTGGACCCACTGCCCTAGTAGAGAAGTGTGCTAATATGGAGGAAGGGCTGTTTACTACGATGGAAAAGTATTTCGAGTCACTCGACAAGAAGGCTTTTTTTCGTTAGAGGGAGATAATCGCTGATGGGGGGGGTGTCAAGATTCGTACCAGATCGACACAAGTATGAGGCGTGTAATGATCATGATATCTGCAGTTTCTTACCCGGTACGTTGTTAAAGTGCAAATATCTAACTTACATGGCAAGTTTTTAGTGGACTTTGACAATGTAACGATGAAGAAGTACGGGGAGACTTTAGGCAGGCAGGTATATTGTGTTTGAGTGGAGATTTGGATTGCTCAAAGGTAAGTACTGCCCAGTGTGGTTTTTATCGATCTTGTCAATTATTATAAATGCATATATGTACAAGACTGTGCACAATAGTCTTACGGTAGTTGTCATCCGAAGTCAGTTTTACACTGAGACTTCTCCGTTGGATGCAAATGAACTTCACGTGTTGTCATTGTTACCTTTAAGACTGTGTGTTATGCCAGGGCAGTTGACAACCACTTGCACAAGTAAGAGGCAACACATTCTTATTAAAAGTTATTCATTTATCACTCCAAGCTGTTTTACTATGCAAAACTGGCTTCAATCGATTAAACAACAAACATCCGTTAGCTAAATGGTATCAAACAGTAAAAGGCTGGCATGCTAATCAAAATCAGCACCAATGTTGCAGTATATTAAAAACCTTCAAACACTATGCAGGGACCAAGCCAGAGCATTGTATGCTTATCTTCTTGTATCATAACTAATAACAAAGGCACTGGAACAACAGGATCGTTGGTTTGAAGTATGTTTGTCTTTTTGCTCTAAATTATGTTTATCTTTTGTGCACACTTACTCAACTGTAAGAATTAATAATTGGGCGTTCATTTTTTATAACCAACTCACAACTCTATCTAAATTACCACCGATTCGTGCAGAGCACAAATAGGGAATGTAATCATGCGATACATTATTAGAAAGAGACACGGTAATATTTGAGCAGGATGACCTTACCTCTCATTTCCAGGTTGGAACTCGGAAAGTAAGGAGGGCCGACGGCGATGAGGCTGAGCCAAGTGTGAGCTGTAGTCTCTGGCATGATGAGAGTGGTAGTCTACCATTCCAACTTCCTAGAGAAGGAAAAGCGGCAAATGTCTAATTAAAATCTAGACATTAGATTTATTCACGAAGCAAATGATGCAGACAACACATTTTTTCAAAAATATGAAGACAAGGCTTTAGGATTAACTTACCCCAATATGAAAGTACAAATGGAGAAATACTAAGGGTTCATTGAACCCCATCTGATATCTAAGAAGAAATCTTGATAATTACGGCGTGTGGCTGGGAAGTATCCTCCCGACAATGACAGCATGAACTTCAAACAACTAATGAGGAGACTGAGCTGTGTGCACAACGTTGAGAAGGGGAATGTTTCTAAAGCAAACCACAGTAAGAGCCGTTGGGGTCGTGCCTTCTTCCCCAACGGGCCCGAGTTATAATTATTACAAATTGTCAATCAGTGTCATAAGCAAAAAATTCATAAGTCCTTTCATTTAATTTAGCTTGGAGAGTTAAATAGGAAGGAGGAGGTGGCATCAAATGTAATGCGTGCCAGGTCTCTTACTGTGTGTGCCCGCTGGAGCTGCAACGGTAGGGTGGCAGGGTTTGGCAGGTGCCGTGTGTCCATCGTCCTCCGGCCCGGTGGCACAGACTGGGGATGAGAAGACATCGTGGCACAGCCTCTTCCTCTAGAGACAGGAAGTAGGTGTGGTAGCCAAGTCGATGGCTTTTATGTGCATTATGGGTTGTTTCTTTAAGCCAGCACACTGTAGAGGAAGAAATTAAATACATTTCAAATACAGTAACAAAAAAAAACGCATCAGTCAGAACAAATGGAAATAGTTCAAGCACGAGCTGTCGACTGATTATAACCAAGAATGCGTTCTGAAATAATTAGAGGGGAGGGCCCTCTGCCTCTCCAAATGTGCCCATTGTACTGCATTTGAGTTAGATACCTTCTGCTGCATTGATTGGGTGGCTGATGCTTCCTCACATAACACATGCAGATGCGTGTATGCGGTGTACTGCTATGACAACAAGCGTTTCGTTATTTAGAAGAATGCAGTGGACTTTCGTTGTTTCACAAAACGAGAAATCAGAGGAGAATGCTAATTGTGAAGGAGAACTAGTACAGGTGCCAAATCAGACCACACAGATGATAAGAATAAGCATCAAGTCAACTTCCGCTAACAATCAATCAATATTTCTATAATAGTGAATCAATAAAGTAAGGCTACATTCTGAGCAGCTTGTAGAAGTCAGACGTCCCCTTTAAGTGATATATTTGAGAGAAATTTAGTCCATGGTGAATAAAATTGTGTGTCTATGTTTTTGAACAGTATATGATTGTATGTACTAAAAGTATTGTTATATTTGAATTAAAATGCATAGTCAATGAATGTTTGCATTTTGAGCAATGTTTAGTTGTTTGCATAAAAATATTGCATTTGAGTGAAACTTTTGCCATGCTGAAAATACGGAAGAGGATTAGGGCCAGAGAAGAAAAAAAAAAAGGGGGGGTGACAGGATTCTGACTTGTTTTTCTCCGAATTCTGACTATTAAGTGAAAACTCCCACCGTACAAAATAAGTGTTTTTAAACTAAAACACATTTTCAACAATATGGGTTCATCCAGTAATGGTGCTCAATATTAACAAGTGTAGGAACTTGCACTTATGTGCTCCCTGAAAAACAAAATATGTGCCTCCCTAGAATGGATATTCCAAATTCCTGGAATTACCCAGCTGTTGCTGAAATACAAGGTAATACCGTATTTTCCGCACTATAAGGCGCACCGGATTATAAGGTGCATCTTCAATGACTGGCCCATTTTAAAACTTTGTCCATATATAAGGCGCACCGGATTATAAGGCGCACCTTCAATGAAGGGCCCATTTTAAAACTTTGTCCATATATAAGTTCATATATTTGAACACGCCTGATATAATGGCTAAATATTGTTCCATATCGAAGGCGCACCGGATTATAAGGCGGAATTTTGAGAAAATTGGAGGTTTTTAGGTGCGCCTTATAGTGCGGAAAATACGGGAATAGAGCTTGCCCAAACATTAAAGGATCCCGCTTGATAAGAACCAAGCAGCATTTGATGTGTGTCAATTCCACAGATATTCCCTGGGGAAGTACAAAAACAAGTACGGCAGTCACAAGAGCTGCAGAGGACAACAAACCTGACTCAAGAAATGGGACCAGCACAATAAAAGAGCTTTGACATAAACTCTAAGGCGAATGGGGCCTTCCAGACGAGAGGCTAAACACATGCACTGGCGCTGCTACAAACGCCCACAGGCAAGCCGCTGGCTCAGAGCCAACAATGAGGATGAACTCAGTCACCTCACTCCCTTACGCTAGCACGCTTTACTTAGCCACTCTTCGGAGCTCTCCACAGAGTGGAATGGGTTTTGGCCTTCAGTGGCCAATACCGCATCACAACCACCCCCACCTTCACAATGAATTGTCAAATGGCTGAGGAAATACTAGTGGGGAGTACAGCAGGAACAGGAGCTAAAGCTTTCTTTTTACCATTTTCAAATAAGAACGTTGAGGTTTTGGCCTGTTTCTCACAATTCAATAACGTTTCCTTCGGGTCTGTGTAAATGCAAGGAAGGCAAAGTTTAAACAAAACTACATTCAAATCATGAAAGGTGGAATGAGGAGGGACTGGTTAACAATAAAGGTTTAAACAGTATTACTACTTAAATATTATATTATATATCTTATTGTTGTATGTGTTTTTGCACAACAAAGGAGATCTACTTGTATGTAGTCCCTTCTGTGACTTACTATGCTTCTGTATTTATTGCAACCTGCTAATGACAAAATAGAACTTGAATGTGATCACCATTTGTAGAATGAAAGTCAGTGCAGTCGATCCTCAAAATTAGCAGTGACGAAGATCAAAATAAAAGTAAAATCAAAAACGCGGTTTTCAATTATTCACAAGTTTGGGAGTATTATATTCATATTCTCTAAGTAATAGTTTATGGTTTTGTTTATCATTTATTTGGGACTCACAAAAATGATCAGATCGATAATTATCCGACCAACGTTGATTTAAAAAAATGATCTTGGAGCATAAAAATGGACCCATTTTTCTGAGAGAACATATGCAATTTGAGGACAACAAAGAGCATGAACGCTGAGGGGAAATATGTGAGACAAGATATTCTATAAGCCTGTTCTTCAGGAAAACATCGTCTGTATCTGTAATCAAGGATTGCTCCACTATCCCGTATGTTGTATTAAACCACCTTTATGTGGTATAAAACTCCAACTATGGTCTTATTTAGAATCAATGATCTTACCACAGTCATGTTTCCAATGTGAACATCGCCAATGACTGGCGGGCCTGTGACCAAATTTGCTTGTTCCAGCTGTACAATACACTGTATGCTGGACTGCAGAGCAGCTATTGCATTTCCCGACACTTCTTTTTCTGCCAACAGCGTGAAATTACATAAGTGTCAACCCTCCCCCTCTCTATCAGCCTCAAACGACAACTCCTTGGAGCCATGGAGGCACTAGATGAAAAACTACAATGATGACAGTTTAACACACGTTTTACCTCTTTACTTTTATCCAAACTAATCAAGGGCCACAAATTCAAAAGCAGCGGCAGAGACCTCAGGGTACAGTTGTTTTTGTTCACCTGAATTAAAATCAGGTCGGCACAGGCATCCAATAGATGTGTGACTACTAAAATAATACAAAAGTGGAAAAGGGGGAAGAAAAATCTGTCAAACCCCGCTGCTGCTTATCGTGTAGCCACATGAATAAATAAATCACATAATGCAGACGATAAAAATTTTGGATAGGCCAAAGCATTAAAAAAAAAAAACAACTATCAATTGTCAATGATAAATTAATCATGCGATCACTACAGGAGCCAAAATCCAAGTGTATGAAAGTTTTTAATAAAACATTTGGATCATTTTCTATATTTAACAACATGAGGGCGAACACGATGAGTCAATTAGTCACAAGACAATAAACAAGCATTTTAAAAGGAAGCACGTTGTGACTGATGCCTGATTTCATTTCTGACACAAGGGCAAGTCATATTTGAAAGCTAACATTAGCACGCAGGCTACCACGTTTTATGTAACGTGATAGTCCTGTTGCACACTAACATGTAGTAGTGTCTATGGATTATGGAGGCATTAGTCTGTGATGCTCAATCATCTGAAAGGGAAGCATGTCTGATTTCATTTCTGACAACGTACACTGATGATGGTTATATAAGAGCACCTGCTTACTGGTATTGTATGTATGTTATTGTGATATTCTGTGATTTACGTGATCCAATTTGTCAACTAATTGTAACTACAGTTAATTTAGTAGGCAAGCAAAATAATCGTTTGTGACAACCCCAAACTACAGAATGTAATAAATATATAACTTCACCACTATAATCAATCAATACAATTCAGATGTCATATCTACTCCATAGGTCTATTTGTGAAATGGTGATGCACAAAATAGCAGGCCTACTTTGCCACCGCTGAGACCCTTATGACATGGTGTGAAAACACGCTGACGCTTGAGGTCTCAAATCATGAGAGCTTCTCATGCGTATGGGCAGTGTTATGAAAGCCCACCTGCAATTCAAGCTTCTCATGTCAAGTAGCAGGAAATAAAATGTGAGGGCTGCACTTGTCTTCAGGGCTGACCTAGTTCCTCTTCATGCTACTTAATTATTCAGGAGTTTTGAAATGTTCTTGTGTGTGGAATCATGCAATCCTAGTGGCTCTGTCTGCTTCTCCTGACGGCAGCCTCACGATTATTCTATTTAAGCATAAGAGGCTTCTAGTGTGTGCAATGTGTTTGAAGGGCTGGATTTACACTGCAGGTCCAAGTGCCCAATTCAAATGTACTAGATTCTGAATTATTTTTTTATTAATTTCTTTTTATATGTACATTCGTTGTAGAATGGAACCTCAATTTCATGGACTAATTGGAGGGAGCGGGCATCCGTGACAGCAGAGTGTCCATTAAATTAAAGTACTTTTATTGAGACCTAAAAGTAGGTCTTACAAAATTAATGTTTTGTACTTTTTGTGGCCTAAAAATGCCCACTAAGTACAGATTTATTGTAAACAAATATAAAAAAAAAAAGCTTCAAACTGTTTGGCAAGTTTTAAAGATTAGCCAAAATCAAGGCATGATGTCTGTGCGTTTTCTTTTTTTCACCTCTGTTGAAGCTGGATTTCATTGATAAGGGATTGACCCAAAAAAATAAAAAAACAACTGCATACTGTATCGAAAATAGCATGTTCAGGAGACATGTACACATACTACATGACGAGAAGTCGCTCCAATAAACACCAGCCATCGATATGAATAGCTTGATACAGTACGACGTTCTTCTTTTGAGCTGCGTGTTGAAACTTTGCATTTCATTACCTTTGAAGGGACAGTTGGCCCAGCTAACATTGCCGCCGTGTGGGCACGTCTGTGTGTCTGCTCTCCCCTCCTGGTGCCAAAGGCAGCACAACCCGGAATTATATGTATCATTCTGTATGCTGATTGAGCTAGTAAATAACAATGGCCAATTCTGGAACAAACAGAACTGTTAAATTCGGCGTCAGTTGATTGCAAGTGCGCTTAAGTCGAGGTTCCACTTTATTTAGATTTTGACAAACATCTGCACCATATAAAGAAAGACCTGTATGCCTTGAATCTTGAAACTTCTAATTCTACATTTTTGACTCGCATTAGTCACTCACTACAACTTACTGACACAAAACCATACAAAATATTGTGGTGATCCTTCTAAAAATTTTACAGGTTGGCTAATATCGGTTCCAAGACAAGCCAAAAAAAAGACCAAAAAAAATTCTCTGATCCTCATTCCAAGAAAAGTATAAATAGCATTCATCACAATAACAGTCCTTCTCGACTGTGGTGCCAGTTGAAAACATTGCCCTTGTCGTCACAAATTCCCTTCCTCCTGCTTCTTAGTACAACCGCCATCAGCGCAACAAGTTTCCACACCATGAAAGACATTTTTCAATGCAATGGCGGCTCATGGTCGCTTAGTAAAGGGAATAGAAATAATGTTCAACCGTACTGTAACAGATGTACTGTAACAAATAGCAAAATTCTTACCGTGAGTCTCTTTTCATAAGTCACGCCTATATAGTTCTGCCATGAGAGCCCTCAGGAATACGCAATATAAATTTTGGTCCATTTCAAAGAGCCCTAGATGACGCATATTTGAATAGTGCCACTTATAAGCAGAGAAAAAACATCTGATGTGTCATTCGAAACATTTCACCTGTTCACCCACATCTTGATTTGATATGCAAGGTTAGTTAAGTCACGGAATCCTCCTAAAACAAACTTACCATGTAAAGCCAGGACTAACCCGGTTCAGCACAAGCACCGTAACTAGCAATTGCAAGGTACTTCACTCTCGTGCCTTTAACTGTTTGTTACATGTCACTAATGTTTGCAAGGTCATCACCCCGTCGGTGTATGTCCCGGACTGCCCTTAAACACAAGCCTTGCAGAGTATGACAAACAAACCGTACTGTAACGTGAATTCCCAGCAGAAAAGTCTGGCTAATCAAATGAGATAAATATATCTCAACTGCAGCCTGGACACAAATGAGAATAATGTCCTATAACATGCTGTCATCTGTGTTGCGCAACAGAGTCAAGTGAATCACTTACCACAGAGCCATTTCTAATCCCTGCTAATGCGCTGTCTGCCTCTCCTAAAAAGGGGTGACTGGTTTTAACTGCAACTGAAATTCACAGGCAAGAACGTCACAATTGAAAGCTTTGTGTGAAAGATAAACACAACAGCACTGTAATCTGGGACTCATGCAACAGTTTAATCGTAGGGAAATCTTCTAAATCCCTTTGCTTCGACTATTTTTAGTTTACTGTTTACAATGAGAATATAAGACTTGCCTATTGAATTGTATTGTATACGTTTCAACTATTCCACCACCACATGGTACCCGCAATCACCAGGTAGCCTGTGGGACTATTTTAAAATTAGCCAGTCAAAGACCAGGTCTTTCAGCCAGTGGAAAAAGAGTGACTCAAGAATGATCAATTAATCACTTGAAAACTTCAGCTTCTTTGGTAGAATAGACTGACAAGACAATAGAGAGAAAATAACTATTCAAAGATTAGTCATTCTCTTTGAACTGCTTTGGAGCAAAATAGATGTTAGAAATGTGTGAACTAGTCCAGTGGAATGGTAATGACATCATAAGGCGGCTCGAGTGACCCTCACCATACTACCTTCGACGCAAATCCTCCCTCTCAGTCCAATAACACTTGATCCATGTCAGAAAACGGCTCTGATGACAGCCACCACGATACCTTCGAGACTAAACCTCTTCAATCCAGTGGCAAAATAACCTTTCCTGAAAGAATGTCAAATAATGTCCACTAACACCTTTGATGGTATTCCGCTCCCCCCCTCTAACAGCAACTGCACGATAAATATGCCAGAGGGTAGCTCCATGTCGGAAATCATCTCAAAACAGGAAACCTTCCAAGAAACACGATGGGCTTGAGCAGTGCCTCGCTCATACAATCAGAGGTCATAGAATGGAGTGGAGAAGACTCAGCTGGAAAACCACCAAGCATCCCCAGAGGGTCGCCAATGACGAGAAGCCGCAAACTTGCTTCAAGTGCTGCGTCTAACAAAGCAGTTAACATTCCCTGAACAAGGAAGAAGGATTTGAGCAGTGCTGCGTTATTGGTCGTGAAGAAGAAGATAAAGATGGATGCCATCCATCCAGTATACAACGTTACCGCTGTTGTGAAGAGTTAGAGAAGTTGATTCTCTTGTTGAAGATTCACTGTGCTTAAAGCAAGTGAATAGAATGACTTTATTGTCATTGTACAATGAAATTAAGATATTCCACCAGTGGGAGGCTGTTGCCACCGGGATCAATTCGGGGTTCAGTGTCTCGCTCAAGGACACTTTGACATGGTCACCAGGGATTGAACCTATTACCTGCAAGTTGGGAGACAAACACCACCACTGAGCTAGAAAGGTTAATTAAAACGAGAATAAAATCAACTGGCCTATACTACTTTTTTATGTATTTTAAAACTACACTAATAAAATATGCAAAAAGAAATGACTGAAAAAAGAAGGCTGATAGGAGACCATTCTAAGTTAATTTTCAATTAATATAGTCACTTTGCTGCGCCATCATGGAAATGTGAGAACAGATGTTTTCAAAATGAACGTCATAGTGACTGTTCTTCTATTGGGTAATCCAGGAAAACAAGGAAAGTGCTAAACCTTTGCCAGATCATGGCCAATGCAAGTAAAGAGGGATAATGTCCAGTTCAATGGACCGTTGACTGTGAGTAATCGATAGAATCTTACCACACAGATGTTAATAGAACTCTCTTAAACCAAACCAGGACCAATCCACTCGGAGCTCGGCGAGAAATGCCAGACAGCTGCTCTTTCTCAATCGCTAAGAAGGAAGATTTGCTTGGGAGGAGGCTAGGCTCATGGGAGGCTGTGTCATGGTCACAGCCTCATATTTCCTTCTTTAGTTTCTGCATTTCTACTTGGCGAAAATGAAAATGTGCACTGGGGCATTCGAATATTGGGCTATCTCTCTTATGATTCACACACACACACACACACACACACACACACACACACACACACACACACACTCATGTTTGCACACACATACTGTACATGCATGTATAAGATGTGTGTCACTTTCAGTGACAAAGCAGTACTCTGTGGGGCAAAATAAGCAATTAATTAATAAGCCGTTAATATTTTTTACATCAATCTCTTTTTCATGTCTGACATCAGTCGTTAGCGTGTTCAGGTGTTTGCTAATGTAGACGTCATCTCATAGTTTATTTGTCCATCCATCCATTTTCCATATCACGGGGGAGTGCTGGAGCCTACCCCAGCAGTCATCGGGCAGTAGGCGGGGGACACCCTGAACCGGTTGCCAACCAATCGCAGGGCACACAGATGAACAACCATTCGCACTCGTACTTTTTGGGCAATTTGGAGCGCTCAATCGGCCAACCAAGCAGGTTTTTGGGATGTAGGAGGAAACTGGAGTGCCCAGACAAAACCCACGCAGCACGGAGAGAACATGCAAACTCCACACAGGGAGGGCCGGAAATGGAATCGAACCCACACCCTCCGAACTGTGAGGTAGACATTCTAACCAGTACTCCACCGTGCCGCCCAGTTTATTTCTAGAATATATATTAATTGGAATACAAAATTTCTGTTCATAGCTCCTGCCGCTGTTCCATAACATGGTTCTAATAAGACCTCTATAAAAGGTCTACTGTATAACAAAGTTTAATTAAAAATTGGTCATCAGTATCGGTTGAATTTTTTTTTATCATGCATCACTACTTCTGACAAGTTTTGTCCTCATGACAAGATGATGCGGAAGCCTTGCTAATTGTAAAGCTAACCTAATCCTGACATAACTACTCATCAAATTTGGCACGTAAATTGAGTCCTTGGGTAATTGAGCACCTTTTTCACTGAAGTCTGGCTGGAAACGTGTTGTCATTTTTTAATAAAAGTATTGGTTCAGGTCCTTGGGAATAACCTGCAAAACATATTATGCCTCAAAAAGAAAAAGTTGTTCCTCGAATGAAGTCACGTATTACCAAATAAGTCATTGCAAGCCTTGTCTGGTTACAGCAATATCGTTATGCATCATCGATAATCAGCTCGCCCTGATGCTGGGTTGACTTTTACACGGAAGCCATTTTGACACTGCATTAAATTGGCGTATCAGAGGCATAACAGTGGAACTGTGAATTGTTTGTCTGCCCTTTTCAGACAGAACAAGAAACTGGTGTGTGTGCATTGGCGCCACTGAAGTCTCACAAGATTTGGTGACGTCTCACCAACAGTTAACATTTGAGACATACAGGTATTTTTCCAGAGACATCACCTATAATTCGAGTACGGGGTTTACGGTCCATGTATTTCACAGACACATAAAAAGATGGAGGACTATGACTATGTTAATACATAATTGTACTATGATGCTCGAAAAGGCAGAACACTTTTGATGTTGAAATGACATGTTTGCCAATTTTATTTCAGCGTTAATACTGTGTTATAGTAGTGTATTACGACAGCTTTAAAATCATTGTCATCTTTGTTGGTGTGAGTTCACATCTAGGTTGTGCACGAATGTGGTGACTCGAATTGAGATGAAGGGAGAGCGCAAGAGAGAGAGTGAGAGGCGGGGGTGTTCAAGATGAACGCTAAATCAGACTTTTCAGATTCGAGTCAAATGGGTCATAGCTTATTTTACTCTGTACTGTCACAGAGGTATCTTTCTGTGACAATACTCACCTACAGTATGTGTCTCCATCATTGAGGTTTCACATGAATTATTATAAATATGTACAATACAGTACATATTGTACACCGACATTCCATTGTATATATACTGTCAATACTGTCAGATGAATAGTAAATATTTTGCAAATCAGATCTTCAGCGTAAATGCAGTCATGAAACGTTCTATATTGTGTCTAATCACATGAGTATTAATTCCTACCTTAGCTCAAGCATCACTGATTTCATCATCATCCATCCATTTTCCGAATTTATCCTAACGAGGGTTGTGGGCATGCTGTAGCCTACATCAATTCTCAGTCAATCTCTTTTACCCTCCCCTGATTTTTCCAAATAGTTTCAAAGACAATCCAAATAATAATAGCCATTCATTTGGTGTTCAACAGTTTGCCACACCTGAGGGAAATAATGATTCTGAAAAGATAAATATGAGCTTGGCCTTTAATATGTTGTGTTTAGGATTATATGAGGACAATTCATTGGACGCTTCCAATAAAAACACATCTTTAATATGCAGATCGTATGATAGCAGTGGCTAATCACATTGTGTTAACCTTAAATATCTGACAGCATCATGTTCAAAACATATGTTGCAGGCCTGGCATCGACTGAACAACAATATTTACGTCAGACAAGATGAAAACGAAACAAATTCCGAGTACGTCCAAATGGTACGTAAATACTATTGCTACGACACTATGACATCCAATCTCAAACAAACAGTATGTTAGTTTATTTGTAACTGAAATCAGTAAAAGGATGTTGTCACAAATATACCTAACACATACTGTGCGTTGTGCGAAGCACTGTTTACACGCGCAAACCGGGCGCTTTGTGTGCATACAGTAGTTATAAGCAGGCTAGCAAAGTTAGACTGACAACACATCTAAACAGACATCAAATCAAGTAGACAGTTTAAAAATGACTGTCATTGAACTATGCTGTGGGACGCCGTGATTTCAAATCGGACATATGCTTCTAGAATGTATTTGGTGTCATAAAATTGACGTAAGCGAGCCACTCCGCAGCTATGACAGCTAGCTTGGTCCGCTAGCACCTTTAGCCTCTAGCAAGCTTAGCCTAGCCATGTAGCACGTGTTTGTGAATTATAAAATAATCAACTTGATCTGACAATGGCCGGCGAACCAAGTAAATGCTGCGATGACGTTAGAAAGCAGATCGACGCGACGCCTCCTCGCCCTTGATCGTTTGTTAAAACGAGTAGCTGCGATGTTTACGTAGCGTGGAAAAGGTCAATACTGCTAGTATGTGGGTTTCTCCTCCAAAGAATGGCTGGACCCTGAGACAGACCACCCTCAAAACCACGGACGGAGAGCAATGGAAGCTAACCAACCTTAGCGGCGGAGCAAACGGGGACCATTCAAAGGCGTTGTTGTACAGTCAGCGAACGTGGTCCGCTGTGGCTATTAGAGCGCTTCTCGCTTCGATGGCGTACGTCCCCCGTGAATTACTCCACACCAAAGAGTTTTCCTTGTCATTTGTTCCGCTGAAGGTTGAGCTATGTTGTGCCCGGTCCTGCACAATGCGCTGATCTGCTGCTCCCTGCGGCCGACACCACAGCGGGACTGAACCGCCTCCCTCTCCCCCTTTCTCCCCCCTCTCGCTCTCTCAATAAAGCCGCATGCTCACTCGCTCTCTCTCTCTCTCTCTCCCTTCCTTCTGAGCACATCCGATAAACCTGATAGCGATTGATGATGTCCTTATGTCACGACTCGTCATCAGAGGTCCGCTTATATGTATGGTCCCATTTGTTCAGGAGATTCAGACAGTCACATATTGACGCTTCGACTAACACAAAGAAGCTAACAATGATCAAGTCATGAGTCTTAAACTTATCTTCAGCCTTCAAACAATGGCTCATTTTGTTTCTAGTGTGCTGTCACCCCGACTCATTTGCAGTGTACAGTGCAATTGTCGCACTTGCAGTGAAAAATCATCAGTATGCAAATTCACTTAAAGTAGGACCAGACCACTTTTCCACCTTCATAAATGTTTTCAACTGTTCAGATGAAACAATCACTTATTTGATTGGTACCGCTGTCATTGCCTGACGGGGTCTGTATCGCTTTTACTGGCACAAAAAAACCCTGTCACACACAAAATAATTGATTTAATCTGGCGGACATTAGGACCATGCTTCATACCCATTAGGCATGTTTTTGTTGCGTAATATTGTCTTTATTGTTTCTTTATTTACTTGTGCCTTTATTCGCTTGTTGGCAAGCTGTGATTAATAATAAAAAAAAAGGTGTGCGTCCTGCCACACTGACATGCTTTATAGTCTATGTCACTTCCATCTTTTATTTTCAAAGACGAAAGTCGATGGACTCGCCTACGCGCAATTACTGCTGGCGTAAGCTCCACAATATTGAAGCGGTTCCTTTACGCCGTAAAGAAACTTTTATTCTCAACATGATATTGTTTGGACACAATCCTTCACACAGCCACTGGAAACCGAAATGTAATTTAGTTCAACTGCAGGCGAGAGAGAGAGCTCAGGATTTCACAACACTGGCATTTGTGGGAAAAGTGGTCGATTTGGCACAACTATAATCAGTGAAAATTGAACGTTCCCGACGGTGCCTTTAATTTCCCTTTAAAAAATAGTTATTAATTACAAATATATCTCTGCATTTGATGTAAGCCAGTGATGTAAGATCTTCTATTGCTTTTCTATTTGATGGCAGAAGACTGTTTTGGGTTGGTGTGCCATTATATTTTTCATCTGTAAAGTGGGTGCTTTGTTCAATAAAGTTTTTTTAACCTTTTATTTATTCGGCTAAGGCAACTGATTTATTGCACACACTGTTCATGACCTCAAAATGTTATAAAACAGTCCAAGTTTGTATGATCGCAGGTGTTTTCTATTCGAGCCCCTGAATAGAGTGTAAACAATCAAACGTAAAACCAGAAAGTCTGGCCTTAACCGAGCATGCCAACAAATTTATACTGGCACTGACACTTCAAACCTTCTATGATAGTTGACAAACTCCCAAAGAATTATTCTTTTTTCTCAAATCACACAGCCAAACGCTCCAATATGTTTTTAAAATTAATTGATTCCAAGAGAACACATACATATTATGACAAATGTTCATTTGAAAATACGCACATACACATATTTGTAGAGAAAAAATGTGTTTTTCTGGGATGATCAATCAAATAGTTTTACATCATTTACTCTGACAATCAGTGACCCAATCTGTGATCCCACCCCCCCTCGCTCTCCTGTGTATTTACTCTCACAACAGAGCAAACGTGAGGTTCCAAAAGGGGCTGAAAACGAGCTCTTATAGGCCAGGGGGCATACATCTGTGCTGCTTGATGCCCACTGAGAAGTACAAGCTGTGACTACAGTGACTTAACATTGAAGGATGTATTTTGGAGATCAGAGCACCACACGCTGTGTTCGTAGTTGATGAGCGTGCTCAAACCGATCTCCGACTAAATGGTGTGAAACCTCTCTGTCACACCAAAACAAAAACACCACACAGACTGCAGGTATGACCTACCCCCAGCCGCCCCGAAAAAAAAACTATTAAATTAGTGGGGCTGAATGAAGACTGCATTTGCTGTTTTGTGTTTGTGTCAATGACGTCGGCCAGCTGTCTATGCAATGTAACTAAGACACACTTCCGACAGGCCATCTATCTTGACCTAAATTTCGGTGGAGCAGACTTGACTGATGTCAGGGATTGTTTTTCATCCCTGTATTTTTCTTTCTGCTCTGCGGTTTGAGAGATCCTCTCTAACCACTCTCTCTTCATCCAGCCGTCGCAAAGCAGCAAAAACAGCAGCTCAATCCCGGTCAGTCAGAATAATCTATCTCACATTGCTGCAATGGCCAATTTGTCAAGTTGCTGATAAGACACAAATGTTTCTCACTTCATGATTCACTGCAATCTTGTGTTGAATTTTTTTTTTTTACGGCAACATCTAAGCTGTCAACAGAGATTTCAAAAGCAGCCGGTTGATATGTGCATTGCACACACTCATTATAGCACTGACATCAGGAAAAAAAATCATGCTGAACAGGGAGATGGCTAGAGGGAACAGCCTTATCAAAACAGGAATCTTAAAAGTGTGTCACAGATTAATGGAATCTATTTGAGTGATTGGCTTTGGTTACAAATGATTACCAGATTCCATAGCATCTTTGCCATGTCCACACACTACATACATGTGGCTGATGATGAGCACCAATTTGTACATTAAACTCTGCTGCAGTGGTGCAAATGTAGTGAATTGAATTTTCAGCCAAATCTAACCTAACACTCAACAAATTCTACATTCATAATTGATCCCATATATGAGCTGGGTGTTTATACGAAAGTCACAGAGGCTAACTGGCACATTATGTAATTTATAATACCGGTTTAATTACATGCCAAGTTCTTTCTCTGACCCTGCTGGATATTTTAGCTGCTATATAATTCACTCTACCGACACTGGCATTTATTACTGTCAAAAGCAGAATTGAGTCGAGCGATCCAGGAAGGTTAGTTTACATATCAGATGCAGTGGGAGTGATGCAAGTAATATCCTTCGAGTCAAGGTTTCCTGTGCGAAGTCAGGGCCACTATGTATTTGCAAGCACTGGATTTTATCTAACCGGCACCTTAGCGTAACAATGACAGCTCTGAGAGCAGTGAATGCAGCATCTCACTGAAACGTCGAACAACTGCCTGCATTGTTGGAATTCCGCCTTCACTTCCTGAGTCTGTCTGCACCTGGCTAACAGCCAGCGTGTGCTTTTCCGCCATTTTCCCCTTCCTTTTATTAGGATCATACGTGGACTATATTTTGCAGCAGAGATGCTAAAAAATTATACAGAGGAGAATTATGTTTTTAATCATGTACTAATACAGTATTTATTTATCAGTGATAACTGTCGGAGTCTTTTTTTAATGTGTATGTAATGTGATGTCGTAAATAATTTCAATGAAATTTCACTGAATATTTTGCATAATCTCTGATCACATAAGTGCAAGAATTTAGAGGGACATGGATTCGGGCTAATGTATGTAATTGTATGTCAAAAATATTTAGAACTGCCCTTTTTCCTCATTGTTCCATTTGTTTATATCACATTTGACAGAACCATTGCTCTGTTGAACTCACAAAAGCACAGTAGTTTGAACAGTTTCAGGCACAGATGATGACATTATAAAACTTATTTTGGACATGTAAATATTTGTAGTACATTTATAAAAAAAAATAAAGAAATCACTCTTATTATTTTTGTCAAACTGTCAATATGATCAGGCAGTATGCATGAATAAAATTATCTGAATATAATTCAGCCATCATTTTTAAACCAAATAGGTTTTTGTAAGAAACCACCACGCCTAAGGAAAAACAACCAATCAAACACAGAGCCTCGTGCTGTTACACTGTTATCTTTTACATAGGACTTGAGGCGCTTTGATAAAACTATGGTGGATTATCCACCTCCAGTTAGCAACAAAATTCAAAAAAGAAAGTACTAGACAGGGTAAACATACAGGAGGAGCTGCCTTTCAGTTAGGAGAGCCAGAGGCAACTAAGGAGATTTCAAAGTGACGTTTAATTAGCAGCCTTACTGATCAACAGCATAGCTTTTTTTTTTTTTTTAAGCTAAATTGACTGTACTTTCCCAAAAATCCAACTTTTATTCTGTGGCCCCAATATAGCACAAATATTTTGGCTCAGCTATAGCCTTTCTCAACACTCACATGAATATTCCATGAAAAGTATGACCATTAGAAAATATAGATGTAAAATACGTTCAAGTAATACATAGCACAGTGATTCAGTAACACGTAAAATTCTCAATGTTTTCCCGCCACCATGTTTTTCTCAAATCATTCCCAGATTTTCTGTTAGTGACTCCCTTAGGCATGACTGACACATTCACAACATCCAAGTGAGCCCCTGTGATGAAACTGGCGCATCAAAGCCTCACTCATGCGCAGTCGACCATCTGTTGGCTTGCATGGTCCATGGACCTTGTTTGGACGTGTTTCAACGAGATTGTCATGACATTCGTGTTCGTCACTGGGTGAACACGCACTCAAAAAGAACACATTGCTGTCTTTTTTTGCAATGGAGAAAACATGCCTGGAGAGAGTATGATTCAATGCTTTTTGGCTCTGTGCCCTGAAAAAATAAGATGCAGGCACATGATAAGGCATATGTCAACACTACTCGTGGAAGAGAGGCGTCTCGCAATAATACAAATGTTTACAATCCTGGGTGTTATTTGACGGTATGTTTTTCTCTCACGCCAGAGACCAGAGACACTGACAGGAGTGACATTTGATCTGATCCACAATTGTTCACATAATCTTCCTTTCAAAGAGAGAAGAATTCCTTTCTCTTTCCACCAAGGACAAAAATGGTTTGGCTCCAATTGCAGACCCACTGCCTGGGCCAAGAGGTGACTTGCCTTTGCTCACCCAGCATAAATACGAGCAAGAAATGCTGTGCTTGGTGAACCTGCAGTGCTGCAAATAAACCTGATGCCGAGGCAGCACCAGGGGCTCTATTTTCATAGACAGACCAAAGTGCTCTTGGCGTAAAAACCAGCGCATTTTCATTTTCGTGCCGGGGCTCACCAACTCGCACAGTTCAAGGCAGCTTCCGAGTGCTCACTTTACATCATTTGCAAATGGAGATCTCTTGCTGTTCCTTGTAAATAAATATACTGTGAGCGCACTGATCTCCTGGGCCGACTTCAGCAAGTCTGTTATGTTTGTACCATGTAGACCACACCCCTCACCTGCACTGAATTCATTGGGAATGAGAGAAGCCGCTTCAATTGGCTGTGTCCGGTCCCACAACGGCGCAAACGCCCATTTCTAACTGTCTACAAAAATGCCAAAACTCATCCCGCACACTTAGACTGCTCAACATATATGTATTCTAATGATAGTGAGTCACCCCTTCAGAGATCATCAGTTTAGGCGAGGTTTTTTGTCCACATCTCAGAACCTCCCAGGTATGAGACAGGCTAAACACTGGGAATTCTGGGAATGGGGAAGGACGTGATAACACCATGCATGGGAGTAAACAGAAGAATAGTGACATTTTGAGGGGGTTGCAAGAGGTGGGGTTCATAAGAGTGCAAACCCCCCATAAATAAAGCTAATGAAATGGCATTTGAGTTTGGAGAGAGGTGGGATGGCCGGTTGAGTCTCACCCACTCTGATTTATCCTCAGTGTCCCTGGGAGCACAGCGGGTACATCCATTACCTCACTTCATCAATAACATCCTATGGACAGGGCCAAAGGCCCGCTTTCTACACCGACACCCACCCAAGGGACCGGCTCAGAAGACTCTCTCGGAAGGGGGGAGGGGAAGTCGGTGTAATGTAGTCCCACACAGAAAGTGCAGAGCAAAAATGTCTCGGCTGGGGGATGGGTTACTTTACATGAGCTGTGCAGCTCCATACCTAGACCAGAACAGTCTCATAACACGCATACATATGTTACAAGCCATGGAAATTGATGCATATGTTTGTCCTCAATTGCATCCTCCCTGTGCATGATTAAGCCTACAGTACATTCTTCAAGTGAGACGTCAAGCCAGTTTTGCAACGCAGAGAACACGATACATGTGACACAGATAATGCACGCTTGAAGTCTCTTGCACTCGAAATGAGGTGAAACGTCACTAGAGCTTTATGGTGTGTGGTTAACAGAGCAGAGATAAGAATAGAGTGCAACAGCGGATACTGTAATTCAAGTAATCTGTGTCACACACCTCCCTCTCTGTATGTGTGTGTGCATTAAAATGTGATCTTTCATCTTTCTTGTAGGGAGATCACACGGTAGTGTCCGTGTTTGTGTCAGGGCTGATTAAGCCTTTCCCGGTGGACGGGATTTTCAGCTGCGTACCTAAAAGCAGGAAGCTCACGGCTCAATTGCTCCGAAAAGCCCCACAATTGGGTTCTTGTCAATAACACATTTTTTTCCATGTGTTACTCAGCTATCAACAAATTATACGTTAGATTTTGATCATGTTGAGGGTATCACTGAGTGAGTCAGAATGAGAATGGTGATTTGTTTGTGATGATGTGCTCAACTCGAGTGTCTAAAACAAGTGAATCAGTATGCAAGATTTCTTTAAAAAAATATGTGCAGGAGATAGAACATAGAACAGCACTTGGAGTATCTCCCCAAAGGGTGAACTGCGAACAAATGTGAAGTACTGTATTGTTGTTTGTCTGATGACACTTTAACGAGCAGCCGTTTACGCAACAATATGTGTTCTGACATGAATGAGGCTATTGATGGTTAGGAATGATCTGAAATCCCAATACCAAAGAAAAACTCTGTTTGCCACAGAAATATTTAATACAAATATTAAATGATTTTGGAAGAGGTGCTACTTACTCTGAAAACCAGCTATGTGGTTTCAGGGCATCTGATATTTAGTTTAGGTCCTTATCAGTTTAAACCTTCTGTAGAGAGATAACGTGTTAAAGCTCAGTGTGGACCAAAATGTGGCTCAGTGTGGTTTTAGTCCAATATTGGACTTATACACTTCAACAAAACTATTCACCAGCTGTTTGTGAAGCACACATATTTGATGGTCACATCTCCAGCTGCCGGGAAGCTTCTCTCAACAGAATTCTCATTTTTAAACAATCAAGACAATCTGCTGTCCCTGACTCAACAGACACTCAACTCTTCCTGCGCTCTCATTCCTAATGAAAACAAATCGTGTCAGGCAAAATCTCTCCTCTTTGGTGATTGGCCCATGAGTCATTTCATTAGGGAGGTGGTTGTGGGGGGGGGAAATAAGATGTACTATACGCACTGACAAATCATCTAAAGCTGTTTCGGTGAAATTGCCTTGTGAAACATTTGCAGTCTTTGTCATCAGTCAGTCGACATACCTTGCATATTTTCAATTTGTGTTTCTTAAATAATGGAACATCTCCACTTGTAAGAACAAGGAGAGTGAATGTCAAATTGCTGAACACAACAGTTCTAGGTTTCTCTGAAGTTCTCACAAAGGCCTTAGGCACGGGTGGGGGAATTACTCAATCTGTAGTGGCATACCATACAACAACAATACTGCAAAATACCACGTTATTAATTTGTGAACTCCATTTTCTCCAATCTTAGTTACATCATTGAAGACATCCGGTATACTGACTATCACCCCTTGCAGAAGCTCTTACACACTGCACTTCATCTCCTCACCTCCACCCCCTCACACCCACACACATACACACATTTGTTAACAATACAAACTTCAGGGAGGTCTGCACTCTACTCTGTGGTATTATATTTAACATGAATAAACTATGGCAGGAATCACGCAAACACAATATGGCCGTGACTCCCTAGTAGGTCCCTTTGGTGTAACAAAGACATTTGCCAGAGGCAACACAAAATTAGCATTCATTTTCTGTACCACTTATACTGTTAAGGGGTTGTGGGGTGCTGGAGCGTATCACAGCTACATTGGACAAAAGTCAGTCAACAACCTAGACCAGGGGTGTCAAACTCATTTTTTTCGTGGGCCGCATTGTAAGTCATAGCTTCTTTCGGAGGGCCATTATGACTGTCAACCCAAATAAATGTATGAGCGCCTCATATTATGTACAGTAAAAGCTACAAAACAAACTGACAAATAACTCGTTTTCAAATCAGACGAGTAAAAACTGGTCAAATATAAAAAAAAAAGGATATTATTAAACGTGAAGACAATTTGCAATTCTAGTAATGACACACAAATTTGATGCACAATTTGTCTTCGCGGGCCACATAAAATGATGTGGTGGGCCGTATCTGGCCCCCGGGCCTTGAGTTTGACACCTGTGACCTAGATTGTTTATTACCAGCCAATCACTGGGAGAAACAACCAAACCTTGGCTTGCATTCACGCCAACAGCCAACGGGAACTGGACCCAGGCGAGCGAAGCACTTACACCAAGTGGCTTCTTGTCTAAATTATATTATCTGTGTAAAAGAAATAAGAGACAAGAAAACCACATAGTGCAATGTGTGATAGTATGTATCTATGCATGTGCGTATAGGACTACCTATTATAGAAGCAATTATAGAGCTATACTCAGAAAAGTAAAGTTCATCACACTGAGAGAGATATTTCCCATGTCGTTTCCTTTTCATTGTCGTCTAAAGCACGCTCAAAGGAATGTGCTGCCTTTTACGAGAGAGATATCTCATTCGGTTGCTTCTGCCTGTCTTTGCTGGCACCGAGGTCAAAAGGCATCCGCAGCCCTGGCCGGGAAGAAGGGAAAGTCCATCAAAAAAAGCACTGAAACAGCGTCTGTGTCCTTGAAAGTGTTGATGCAGGGATACTGACTCACTCCTATTAGAATAAAAGCAACCCTGCAAGTATCACTGGAGCTTTTAAGCATTCACATTTGCGGTGTTTGTATTTCTGCTTGATCTGGCCTTCTCTCCTCGAGCACAAAGGCGTGTGCAGAAAATAATCTTTGCGACAGCTCATTGCTCTGTTAGGTGATTGTGTTAAAACAGATTTATGTGCTGGACAGCCTACACCTAAGGCGAGTGCAATTTTTAGAGTAACACGCAAGACAGCCCGGTTCTTTGGCAGCACACTTCAGAAAAATTCTATTGTGACTGGACTCCATTGTGAGGCAGTAAAAGAAGTTCCGTGGTAGAAGACTAACAGGAGAAGAATTTCACTTGAGACTGCCAAAGCATGTGAGTCACATCCGATCTGAGAGATTCTGGTCAGATGTGAGAGAGTGGGAGTTGTGTGGGCCGTGCAAATATGATCTAGAGGCTGCCTGCAAGCGTTTGCTTGTCAAAGCTAAAAAATGAATCTGTCCACCTTGGAGGATCCTCAAGGCTTTTATCATGTCATGAATTAGTACTATGGCTCTTTGTGTGCTTTTCCCAGTACGGACACGATGCAACATCTGAGCGTGGTCTACAACAGTTATTACGCAATAAAACGCGTAGTACACTGGATACAAGTAAAAATAACATGACAATGATAACTCACTGTGTAGCTTTATAAGAACAAGATAGTACTGTAGTGGTAACAAAAGTGTCTTTTATGCTGACTTTGAGTCAAAGTAGTGATGATGACATTGTGACATTCATGTGTACATTCAAGTTCTTGGCACAAGAAAGCAGGCTCAGCGTCATATTTGCTGCTTATCATCTCATTGTTTTACTTTCATGGACCAGAAGTGTTTTACTTATACTGTAAATATTTATGGTAGAAATTGCATTAGTCCTGCGTTAGTTTTGTCCATGTCAAGCTACATTTTCCAGGACGAAAATGTTCAGTTTTGCTAGTTGATATAACATAAATTATGTTAGCAAGTGGACTGCTTCTTTTATCAATCAGATTCCAATTTTATCCTCACAGGGCCAGCAAACCAGCAAGCCAGCGACGTTTCCATTTTTTCAATCTCTGGTTGGTGTCTCAGAGCAAACCTGTCACATACAACTTCACAAAACACAGTGATAGCAATCTGCACACATTAACATATTTAATAATCAGCTTTTCCGATGTGTGTGATGTAATTGATTATATTTGTAATCTTTTTTTTCATGTTATTTTTAGAGTTGGATTAATTCCAGTGAATCGCCACTGAAGACCATAAACATGGCCTACCATTGAAACAATTTCAGCCCATTCTCAAAAATGTTGATATGTTTTTACGACAGTGTGCATGCTTAATTTTTTCTCTTTAGTGTACAATACGCTCGCCATCTCTGTTTGGGTCTGCCTCATACCGGGAATGGTTTGTGCCCAGCCAAGTGGCACTAATGTGTCTATTCTACTATGTTTCCTTACAGGGGTCGAGGGGGGGGCTGGGTGATTAACACACAGGATGTGACCTTTAATCCACTAGCTGCTCCTCGCCGCATTCATCTCACCTCACCAGAGTTCGGCTCTGATAACAGATTATTAATTAATGATGCGCCTTTGATGTGATGTTAGACTGCACCAGGAATTACGCAAGCACAGGTACATAAGAACAGCTAAATTTTACTTTTTGGCTATTATCATATTTAGTATCTGCTAATATAAAGACAGCTATTCAATAATTAAGAATTGAACTGATTTTATTTTATTGTGAATGTGTCCTTGGTGTTAAGAAGCAAAAAATAGAAAAACGTACGCACAACATAATAGCCCACTCTCTAATCAAATGTTTCCATGTGTTCATGAGTCTCCATTGTTGATGTTGGCACAAGAACTATCTCTCACCAGCTGTAAATTAGAGCATGAGAAGAAAAGATGCAAAGGCTGGTAACAAAAGAAAAGTAAGCTTGAGCACTGTAATCATGACAAAATTAGTGTTACACTATTGTGTTGCATTTAAGGTAGCATAACTAAGCGGAAAAGATAATAATTATTTGTTGTCTTGGATTCTATGCAGACATTATTAAAATGATCCAAAATATTGATGGCCCATTATATTCATCTTGACGGAACAGACGATGGCGGGTTCTAGCAGTCAACAGTACTGGATTTCTCCTGAATTAGAAGACACATACTCTCAGAAAAAACTAAAATAAATATTGGATTTCCATACATCAGCTGGAAACAATCATGACTCAAAAATGCTCTGCATGCCAGATGTGTATTGGGGGGATATATTTCATTCTTCTGCTGGGGGAGCACATTAGTCGAGATCAGATTCTATGG
Organism: Syngnathus floridae; assembly: GCF_059516105.1. Classification (NCBI taxonomy): domain Eukaryota; kingdom Metazoa; phylum Chordata; class Actinopteri; order Syngnathiformes; family Syngnathidae; genus Syngnathus; species Syngnathus floridae. Next base: position 11,710,835 of record NC_142417.1, on the reverse strand, counting down.
GACAGATTAAATGCAATGTTATAGAGAAAACTGTCACACCGATATATCGTGCTGTACATAAGTCACTGGGTGTATTACTTCAAACAATGACAGGAAATAATGTTTTTTCTTTTAGTTTCATTAATACATTTGATGGCACTTAATGATGATTACGACATGACAAAGGTAACGCAAGAACATGAAAGATACTAATGGAAAGATATAAATAGTCAAACACTGTGCATAACAGAGACGAATAATAAAGCAAGACAGTCCCTATTGTTTATTTTCTTTGTCTATGTGATGTGAATGACAGAATATGAAAAGGGAAATAGTTAGACTATGACAAACGTTACACCAGTAAAGTTGAATGAGTTCTTCCTCCATCCCCTTGAGCACCCCACCTCTTCCTCCAATGTAAGGCAAGAGGACTCATTGCCTCATGACTGTGTGTGCATGTGCGTGTGTAAGTGTGTATATGTGTGTGAGATTTATGTGTCTTTTCCAGACTCAGTTGGAGCTGGGAACATAGAGCCTACCCCCACCCTCCCCCCACTTACCCAACAAAGCTCTCTGAAAATGTGTGTGAGAGGTTTTGGGGGATGTTCCCCCGAGAGGCAAATAGAATTAAGGAGCCAACTGGAGTCACTGAAACTATGCTCGTCCTACTCGACTTAGAGGAGAAGCACACAACTGAGCCTCTCGGGGCTCCTTCTAGCAAGTGCCTCTGTTCCTGCTTATACTGCTGCATGCCCTTGTAGTTGTAACCACAGTGATACGATTCATTTGCAGTGGTGTTTTTATATGAGTGGCCACTTTTATGAGGCACAGTTCAATGGCGTCAATCATAACTACCCAATCCACTATTTAAAAAAAAAGAAACATTGGCAAATGCTAGTCAAGCCCATTAACGCAGATTGCACCATTTACAGGTTAACATTTTGTATCTCATTATTACGCATCAAAATGTGTTCTCCTCCATCAGTGTATTTGCTTCACTGCTTCTACATCCAGTGGAGTTGTTTCGATCACACACCGTATGTCAAATGCTAAACTCACATTTGTATAGCAATAATGAGTTTTAAAAGCGGCTTTTGGATAAAAGAAGCAATTCCTATTCATGCATTTAGAATTGCGCAAATTGTAGCTATCCGTTTTTGTGGCTTGTTGCTTCAACAATGTAAATACTCACAATAATGTAACAAAAAAAAGCTGTTGCTATGTAAAGACATTTGAAAGTTTGGGATAAACAATGGATGAAGCAACCACACACAAAACACACCCATCATTAGTTCTTCAGGCACTTATGTCACACATTTATTCTGGTCAGACTGCAGGCTGGAATCCATGAGGACATCTCATGTTGCGCATCAACACTTCCATGTGGGCAGCGTGAGCTTTAAGTAGGTTAGAGGAAGGCATGCGCACTCCACTTGGTTCTTGGAGACCTCCAGGCGGTAAATGATTGTGTCAGAGAGGCCGCTGCTCATTATCGACGTGCTCACTGGCTGCAAGTCGTAGCAGCGGAGCAACTCCTGCGGCCCAGCAGCTGCCACGCAACGGACGTGGGTGATGGAGAATGTTATGGATCAACTGTAGCAGCATAGCGTGCACAGTAACGCAGTGCGGAGCACAATGCATCGCTTTGTATTGATCCCATCACAGCAAACTGTGGCATTTACATGCTGTTTTATGTAGCTGCAATGATGAATGCTGTAAAGCTTGTGGCAGCAAAACTGAGCAAGACTGAAAGCCAGATGCTCAGCTTTAGTTCTTTGGACTGAATAATATTGAAGACTGAAACTTGGTATTCGAGTAATTTCAGACATTTTATTTGGCCTCGAGTACCTGATTATTTACGTGCACACCCAGGAAGAGGTCAAGCGAACCGCAGCAACAGTAGCTTGCAGATCTGCAGGTCTGCTGAAAAGTTTATTTTTTCATAAAATAGTTTTTAAACTGCATTTTTTTTTTTACCACCTTCTGGGTCACAACAGTTAAGATTAAGTTTTTAAAAATCAGCCCTAAGATTTTCTTCACTATTATGGTGCATGTGCCTCCACTGGTCTAAACACAGTTTCATTTGTGGAATATGAGTTAGGCAGCAAATTTGAACCATTTTTACGTATCTCAGAGGACGGCCATTTTGCCACTGTCGACTGAAAATGACATCGCAGTTGCCCGTGAACCTGTGTGTATTACTCCTTAGAAAGCTGCAGCGGACCAGACATGATAATCAAGTCTGGCTAGACTCGTAAAAAATAACTGCTTAATGATGCAGCAGTAAAATATACACATTACTAACCTGAAGCACTTTCACTGTGACTGCATGCCTTTCATGTAATATGAAGCAGGGAGACTATGGGATCGTTTGTCAGCCTGATTTGACGATGATGTTGAACCTGAATTGAGAGTGAGGTCCCACATGTACCACACATTTCAAAAGGTGTCCTGCGTGCACTTAGACAAAGTCCGTCGTGCACATCAAGATAGAGTTTGCAGCCTCGCATACCTTGTGATATTTACACTTGAGGAGCACACGCTCACATGGGGGAAGGGTGGCGTATGTAAGCAAAGGCATATGATCAGCATGCTGCATGCACCTGAGTAGTCTGACTTTGAATTCTGCTATCTCAGTTAGGCAAGCTCCTCAACCAAGACACATGTTTTCAATCTAGGTCGGCCCAATCCAGGCGTTGCCCAGAATTCCGTGAGAAGTATCAGGCACACAGAGATAGAACAAAGCGATAAACTTCAATGATGTATCCAACAGGGATTGCCGACTTATTAGAAATAGACTGCTACTTCCTTGGTACTGAAAGGGTTAGCAATTTGATACACATCATTGAAATATCAAATTTTGTCACCATGCAACAGGCTCATTGGTTCATTTCATTATTTACAGCAGATTGTCATGAAGATGTTTACTTGTTTACCTTTTGGCTTTGACATCAGACAGTGTGGTCTGGCCTAAACGTCTCGGCTGATCACGTCATGGGAAGCTAAACTTGGCCTGGGAGGAACATGATATAAATCATCCCCACTGTTTAAGGAACAGGCAGACTTACTTGAATGTTTCATTTTCTGGCACTCTGGCATCTAACACATGAAATGTTCTTTCTTTTAAGTTTACACGGACATTATATTGAGAAGTCATTGCACACATTTGTGCATGCCACACAATGAATGAACCTTTTTTATGTGACATGCCAAGCTAGCAGTGGGTGCATTCCATTAACTGTCCACGGGCATTTAATGGAAACTTTAATGAGAACACTTTTCCAATCTAATGAGTAGAGATCAATTCGACTACAATTTAACGTTCATTTTTAATGACACTGTCAGAGATGTGTCTAACAAAATATTATTGTGGTTATTATTTTTTTGTACAGGTGTACATTTGAACATTTTTGCCTTCAATCACTGACATATACTGTATTTATTGTTTAGTGACATTTCACACACAGCTCACTGTAGTCTAATGGGCTCAAGTTTCCAGCAGACTGGAGTGAACATGTTGAGAGGAAGAGGGGGGAAAGACGATGGAGAGCCGTCGGTGGGGGCGGATCAGGACAAGATCAATGGGTGTGACGAGGAGTGCAGGAGGCAGCAGGGGCCTCCAAGTAGGCCAATAAATAACATCCTAGTGAAACAGCCCCCGCCCCGCCTCTCGATCCCCCCTAGCCCAGCCAACAGGGCCCCTTTAGATTATCGGCCACCTTGTCGGGGGGATGGAAGACCATGGTGCACAATACACAGCTCATACGGGATCGTCACTCACCTCCTGCTTCCATTTGTTGCACATTCATCTTTCAACATGTGTGTGAGTTTGTTCAGGGGGTGGGGACTTGGTGGAAATGGGGGTGGTAGCGACTTGGAAGAGGGGTGAGGAGGATATGAGTGTAAATGGTGGATCCTCTACTTTTTTTGTTCCCTCACTCCATTTCTGCGAAACACTACCTTATATTCTCTCATGTCAGTTAATGGGGGCTTAAATATTAGCCACAACGACTTGTAAACCAAGGCTAGAAGAGGAAAACACATTCTTGCATACAGTCAAACTGACCATGATTTTTATGTCACAAATTTATCTATTAATTTTTTTTTAAATTCATTAAATTGACTGTCCTATATGGATGGCAAACTCTGGTCTTTTTTCCCTCCATACAACTCTGTAAGAAAATATGCTGCATATAAACCTTTGATGATATAGATTCCACCAAAACATATTTTTTTCACATTCAGTATGGGCCCAATAATCCTTTAAAGTTAGGTAGTATAAATAAAACTGCATTCAACTACATTATTGTCAGAGCTGCTTCCCAAGATAATGCCAGCTTACGACTTGAAGTATAAAATGACTGCTTCTAAAATAAACATATGACTAAAATGTCACTCAGTAGAGCACAGACTGAAATAAAAAAGAAAATGTGTGGAAATGTCGGTTGATTTGTCCATCTGTTCGCTAGACAGCAGGCTAACTGTGGTAAACAAGAAGTTTTGCAAATTTTGTATGTACAATGTGACTAGCATTCCAATGCCGGAACGAACAATTTAAATCAATTAAAACTGTGAGTTTCAGCATTTCTTTTTTTGTTTACATGCTTGGAACACAACCATTGCAGTCAGAATGAGGCTTGTCATTGACTTGCATCCTGGGAGCATTCCACGCACATCACAGCAGTTGAGCTAGACTCGAATGTGTAGGTGGATGTAACGGTCTGATGATGAAAACATTTATTTGAACATTGAAATGTCAGCTGTCACTCACAATACAATACCATGTACACTTCAAGGCATACAAATAGGCTGTTGTGATGTCTGCCAAAAGTCAGAACCTGTAGGTAGTTGTGGCCACAGCAGGTTGTTAGCAGAGATGATACGGGGGTGACTTTAGTGTCTGCCAAAATTCTTAAGTGAAGGCAGCGGCTACAAATGACTAACAGATGCTCTTGGCTGAGAATTACCTGTATGCCAGAACAATCAGCCTGGACTTTGCAGGCATAAGTTGTGACCTCCATGAAACTATGCTAGGAGAGTTTTCCATGCAAAGATTTTCGGATGTCAGCAGTAATGAAAAGACTAATTATGGAAAATTTAATACATATATGTACGTATGTGCATATATTTCTTAGGTAGGTAGGTATGTTGGATGGATGAATGGATGAATGGATGGATGGATGGATGGATGGATGGATGGAGAGATGGAGAGATGGAGAGATGGATAGATGGATAGATGGGGGTGGTAGCGACTATCTATCCATGATGGATAGATGGATAGATAGATAAGATAGATAAGATAGATAAGATAGATAGATAGATAGATAGATAGATAGATAGATAGATAGATAGATAGATAGATAGATAGATAGATAGATAGATAGATAGATAGATAGATAGATAGATAGATAGATAGATAGATAGATAGATAGATAGATAGATAGATAGATAGATAGATAGATAGATAGATAGATAGATAGATAGATAGATAGATAGATAGATAGATAGATAGATAGATAGATAGATAGATACTAGTCCTGCGCATGAATGAGTTTAACACCGGATGCCCTTCCTAACACAAGTCTTGGCAGTTAGGACCGGCCTACAGTTTGCACTGGGTATTACTCAATAGTGATACATTGGAGTTCTGCTTAGAAGAAAATGGAAAAGGTTCATGGCACCTTTCTGCCAGATTCTGCATTCAAAGGTAGCAAATGCACCACTTTGAAAGTGTGCCAGCCATGTCTACCTGTCACGTTGACACGTTTTAAGTGCCTCAAAGGTTTTACAAGATGGCTTCATAAGACTCTCTTGATTTCCATTGGGGTGCTGAAACTTCTTCAAAACTCCAATAAAGCACCACACAGCTGTGCAAAGTTCAACACCTTCATACCTTCATGTCAAGAGTTTTCTCTGTATTTACACTGCAGATTTGTAGAACCCAGCCGCCAATGCTGCTGAAATATCATACACTTCAAAAATTTCCTAGTATTTGTTGAACAAATACATTTATTTATTGGTGTGTTGAATGGAAAATTCGATACCCTGCACAATGGCTGCCGGGTTTCATCATTCGATTTTATCCATGATATTAAGTATGTGCATTCATCTACCCAGACAGCATGATTTATTACACAATGTATGAAGAAAGGGTGAAAAATAGATCCCATTTCACTTTCAATGACCAGTCATCCACTTTCAGTGCTGCATGGAAATGTACTTGAAACTATCTCAATTGTGAAAAATACAGTCAGCGTCTCCTTCCATTCAAATGCATCCCTGTGGTGCGCTCATTCTCATTCAAGCAGCCTTTAAGAACCAGCTGCTGCTTAGTATCCAGCAGTGGGCTCACACATTATTTCTGAAAGCATGTGCAAAGTCCATTTCCATGATGGAAAGCACAGATGAAGTTTAGAGGTGTATATTTATCCATCCTAGATGGCTCTATGCAGTGTGTATTTGTAGAAGGATAAAACACAAAGGAAAAAATGTGTCATATAACACAGTGCAGATGCTTGAAGCATTCCCGCCTTTTTAAATACGATACCCTGTAGATTTTTTTTTTTATCCTTGTCTACAATTATTTCTGAGCAATTACATGCATTGCTGCCTGTAAAAATCTTTTTTTTTTTTTTTTTACCACCACCACTGATGTGGACATTTAAGGTAATGTTTTGTGTGTTTGTCAAATGGCATTAAAAATAATCACCTCAATCAGCTTTGTTTTGAGCATAGGGAAATATATAAAGAGGACAATCTGTCTTCAGTGCATCCAAGCAAACCCATGTTGACAGACAATTATTTTAATTGCAACGTTGGCTCTCTGAATGTTGAATAAAATGAGCGCAATTAGGAGAGAATATATCTGTCACCCCCTTTCTACCTGTACTGTTCAAGTTCGCAGGGTAGTTAGCACTTATTCCAGCTGACCTTTGCGAGGCGCCGGGGGTGGGGTTACACCGTGGATGGCATAACCTGTCAATGACAGCATTGCCAAATGAAGGAGATGCCAGACAAGGGCCAGTTACACCAAGTGAGGTGGAGCTTAACCATGTTTGCAGGTGGCTCAGACCCAGACGTGTTTGTCATCGGTTCTTCAATCAGAAGAACTCATCGAATGCATTATGATTATCACCTGTAATATATTTTTTCGTGCAAGTTTCGAGCCGTATTTGTGTTAGAGCATTTTTGTTTTTTACATTTAAAACTCAGCATCTTTTATTAAATGTTTTACCTCTTTACTTTGTATTAGATAAAGATTGATTTTGATGATGTAAGTGGCAGAGTTGTGTGCTATTACAGTTAATTCTGTTTTTGTACAGTATTATTGGGTTCTCTAATTACATCAGGATGATGGTGAAAGTAGTATATATGAGTTTTAAGACGAAGACACATTATGATGTGTCTTGATTCAAAGAAAAGCATTCATATGAAAAGCTCATGTTTTTTAATGTAGTAATAATAAGTGTTTAGAACTGCAGAGTTTGATGCATAGGTGGAGAGAAAGTCGAGCATGCACTAGCAGATACTCACTGCAATCCTCTTTATGGTTCACAGCCAGTCGCTTAGGAGCAAGCACTGCATAAGAGGCTTGCCTGGACGATCAAAGCAGCCATCATGGTATGCTGATGCATTTGGCCTGGAGACGAAAGAGAGGAGACAAGCCCGTGGAGATGGAGAATGATTCACATGGAGGACAAAGAAGAGTGGGTGCATGGGAACAGTAGAGATTTACACTGCTGTATGACATTCTCAGTGAGGAAGTGGAACGTGGCAGCTTTCTTTTTACATGATGAACATCTAGTACCTGTCACACAAACGCACGCATACGCACACACACAGACTGGCTGAATTCTGTGAAATCAGCCAGCAGGGCTGTGACTCACCATTTGTGTAATACAACAACCTGCTCGTACAAGCCTCAAGGAGCATGGCAACGTGCACAAATGTGCGTCTGAAACAGGTATGTGGGGACGACGTTGAAGGCAAAGCAAGGCATGGCAAGGGAGTCATATTTTATATTTATATTATATATTAATTGTTTTCAAATAGTTAAATGGCTACCGTGCTGCTCCCTGCAAAGATACCATCAGGACAAAAAGTATCTTATCTAAAAAACAACAACACTGGAACACGAGTAACAATTTAACAGTATATGTTGCCAGCTTTGGGAGCCACACCGTCAACAACACAAGCTCATTAAACACAGACCCTTCCAACCCTGTGATTTGCACCAAAGGGGGTCAGGTGGTTGCCAAGGCAACCTTTCAGCTTAAACGGCCTGTGTCTTTCTCTTGAATATCATAGGCAGCTGTGTGATCGGGGATCGGTGGACCATTAAAGTCATTATGATCAGGATCAAGGTGCAGTCATTCCTTCCCACCTGGCTGACACCTCCTCCATCCTCCCTTTCGCATCAAATCCCCTGATTCCCCCGTCCCTGCATCTATTGTTTTCAAGCCCAACCTGTTTCTAAGGCAACATGTAGACAATCTCCTTGTGTTCGTGTCAACACGCATAATGAAAACATCATCCCTGTTTCCAGAGGCTGTCAATCATTTTGGCTAAGTAGCGATAGGTAAACTGCAGTGGCGAAACCACAGCCGTCATCTGATTCTCATTATGACAATCTTCACACCACCTTTAAATATCCTCTTCAGGTTAAACGGCTCACAAAGGACAAAGAAGACAATGTCGATGTCTTTGCATACTTCTTTCAATGGAAATTTTACTTCCTGTAGTAGACGGTGTAATCCATGTTTACACTGTCAAGTGTGAAGTTTAATATCGGGTTTATGGCAGGAAAACGATGGCACATTTATATAAGTCTTTCCTGTGGGCCTTCCCCATGCACACACACACACGCACGCACGCACGCACGCACGCACGCACGCACGCACACACACACACACACACACAGCCACGACGAGTGGGAGGTGTGATGCCAGCTAGCGACATGTTTGTCTGAGTAGTCCACTCTCCGTAATCACACTACGGCAGCTCAAATCCATTGAGGTCTGACAGCTGTTTTGTTCGATAGCTTTAATAAATTAACTCTTTTCAAATCGGACTTCTATCTAAAGCATTAACCACACTTTATGGGTGGGTATGCGTGTTTCATGTCTTTCGTTCACATCTTGTCACTGTGACACCTGGGTGGATTTTTCACTGCCTGTCCAAAAAAGCACCCGAATTCAACTAAGCAAATAACTGTTGTATAATTAAAGTGGCAATTATTGTCTTTAAAATGTCAACTTGAGTTAGTTATTCAACCCTTTTTTATTATTAAGCACAAAGGCATATGCTGTGATGGTGGAAAACATGCTCATCTGTTACTGAAGGGTTACAAATTGCATTAAAAAAAAACTATGCAGATGGCTGAAACTGCGAAAATTGGCTTTAAAGCTTTCCAAGGCAATACAACTCGAATAGTCATGAGTCATTGTGTTTTCCAGGAAGTGGTGTGATTGGAAAACAACCAAAATGAAAGTAACATTTTCCCACACATGATGTGAAAAGAGCTCAAGGAATTGTCACTGAACAGCTGCATGGATTTAAGGGAAAACAAAAAGGAATCATGCAGCGAACCGGCGGGGGGGGGGGGGAGAGTTTTGATTATAAATGATCCATAAAGATGGCACAAATAATGAATGAATGAATGAATGAATGAATGAATGAATGAATGAATGAATAAAATTAAATAAATAAATAAATAAATAAATAAATAAGGGTTCAGGTTGTTTATTGGCACTCCCAAGAGAAGCTTACTATCAAACATGTATTCAAAACCTCCACAAAACTTTTCCTTTAAGTTTGCTAGCTTAATGCTATCATCATGGGAAACACGACTAACAGACTAACAAATAGCATCCATGGGGCATTAACGACTCTAGCTTTGTTAACATAAATAGTGCAGTAACACATGTAGACAGACAGTATAACAATACTCACCGTCACACTTTCTTTATCGTCTTCAAAGAACTACAATTGCGGAAATCGCGACTGCCATGTAGTTTATCCGTATGTCTATCTTATACTGCCTCCAGCTGGCCAAAATAGCACACGTCAGAAGGAGTTGCACAATGTCCATTAAGTTACTGCAAAACATGTGGTAAACTATTCTTTACATTCTTTCTATTGAATTATAACATACTGTCAGAGTCCTTTATTTCTTCTTAATACCTACAAATTATGGAACTAGTATGCCTGAACATTTGACAACCGGTGAAATCTATCACAATATTGTAAAGTTGTCCCACAATAATGCTCATCCTCGGATTGGTTAATTAGATCAGCCAAGTTGAATGCGATGCATATTATTTATAATAGTTTAGGCTTGTGTCATGTTATTAATTAATTGAAGGCTCAGGTACCAAATGCATGGCCCACCACTTAAAAATACAACAGTGGCATTTGTATGGCAGTCTGCGTGTTAGTCACTCCTGCTCTTGCTGAACATGCTGAAAATTTACTCATCAAACTCTTTGGGTTTTCTTTAAATTGTGAGGTTAACAAGGGGAATAACACATTTGCGAAAGCATAAGATTATTAAACCAAAGCTTAATATAGACAAGGCGCATCTGATTCAGCAGATATGCTGCAAATGATTCCAGCCCAAAGACACCAGCTATGACCGTCTGTTGAGAAGTAGGCATCTTCTTCCAGCTCACCTCCCACGTCTCGGTTTTCGTTTAGTGGGGAGTGTGGCTCGGATATTGAGTGCTAGAGCACTGAAGTGGGGGGTTGAGCGTTGAGGAGCAGATGGGAAATTTCAATGAGGTGGAAAATCCACATCATAGCTTTGCAGAGCATTGATAAAGCTGGTACAACAGCACCCTCGTGTGGATAGTCCAGAAAGCAATCTACGCGAATTTTGCACACATTCCCAGTATGTGACAGAATAGTATTAGTGTATTCCTCATCTATCTCCGGATAACTGTTGGTCACTTTTCCACAGCACTTTAGTGCATTTAGTGCACATTTGCTGCTTCATATTTCTTGCTCTGCTGCTCACTTTGAATTGCGTGACGATTCTCTGCATCCTCTGCACAACTGTCATTTTTATAGCACGACGGGTCACTAGATTTTTGCCTGATGACTCACTGCATCATTTTCACAGCTGTCATTGTTCAGTAACACAACACTATCTGTAACCCGTGTGGCCCAAACCAACCATACTCCAACCGGAGAAAAATATATTTTTTGTTGTGTCTTTAGTTTATTATTTTCCTGAATATACTTGGCTAATAGAGATGAGTCTGATTCTGATCTCATGGCTACAGCTGCCGTAAAAACTCACAAGACTTCCTGGCACTTAGAATGGGTTTAATGGAAAACCAATTAAAAAAAAGATGTCTGTGTAAAAAACAAAGCACTTTATTACAATTAGGTTGAAAAAAAATGAAAACACAACTACTTTACAAGTACAAATGTTTTTTTTTTCACTGATATTTACATTTTCTGACATCAATAAAAAAAAAGGATTTATGATGAAACCCAAAGTACTAACATACATGTTTACAGTGTATTTTGTTGGAATAAAAAAACAACCAAATAACTGAAGGAACGTGCACTACTCTCCTTTCAGTATCTAAACACGACAAATGAATTTGTTGACATGCAAGGGACTATTTAGTAATACACGTTTGACAGCTCCATATCAAAACGCCTCAGATGTCCAACAGGTTCTCTTGGTCAGGCTGAAGGCCAGACAACGACTGTGTTGTGTTAGAGACATGAGGGTTCATTTTTAGTAGGGGTACTTTTCTTTTCGTATTTAAACATTTAGAAATACAACAAATGAACAAAGTCAGAAACCCACCACAATGGACTTCTTGACAAAATATGATTTCAACATTGGAGAATATAATGCTGACCGACAGGATTCTGTATGTACAGTTGTTATTGGTGGTGGGCTGCAAAAGAACGTGAGTGCAAACAGGGTGCACTGCGGAGAAAAACTTCGATTGAATTCACTCCCCCCCTAACTGCTCCCCCCGCTGGGCTTGGCAGGCGGTTTGGCCCTTATGCCACCCTGGCGAGCTTGACCTTTGGTAGGCTGCTGGGATTGAATGGGCTGCGAAGCAGAAGAGTCTTGCTGGGCAGGGCTGTGGGGGGGCGGCGTCTGAATCTGCGGTGAGGCGGCCGCGGTGACCACCTGCTGCTGGATCAGTTTCTGCTGAACGACCTGAGCTGTAGTGGTGCCGGCCGGGATCATCTGCACCTGGGCTGGCGCTGATGTGGTCAGCGTCACGGTTTGAGGCTGCGTTTGGATCTGATGTGGATGAAGGGATACACAACCAAATATTACAAGGACACATGCCTTGTATGATTTTAAACTCAACTATACTAACTCAAGTGACTGAATGACTCTCTCCCCCCCTCATCCCTATTTTTGCTTGCTCGCTCCCTCCCTCGCTCACAATGCTGAATGAAGATCCTACCTGCTGTGAAGAAGACACAATTTGCTGAATGTTAGCCACGGTGGGCTGCTGCTGCACTATTTGTGGGAGCTTTGCGACCTGTTCAAAATAATAACAGTCAAACAAGGAAAACCACGAAAGTTGATCACACTTGTTAGTGAAGTACAGCACCTGGATTTGCTGAGGTCCCGTAGATTTCTGCGTCTGAGCGATGGATGTGGTGAAGAACTGGGGCTTGATCCCGGGTTGAAGTTGTGTGGTGGTAGTGTAGGTCACCTTCTGTTGCTGCTGGTTGGGCTGGGCAGCCTGTACCGTAACCTGCTGTGTGCCAATCTAAAGAGGAATGGCATAACAAAACGTTTATGATGGATATGAAATGGCTACACCCCTGCTCAAATGCTGGGTTTTGGTGACATAAAATACATTATTTAAACTCATTTGGGAGGGGATTTTTTTTTTTTCCCCCCAAAAGAGTGGTCATACAAGTGTGCGCTCCTATCTCGGAATGAAGCTCATGCGTCTGGGATATGGGGTGGGCTGACAATTTACCTCACTAAGGGGAAAAAAACATACTTGAAGCTTTCCAAACTAAGTTAATGCAGACCCTGGTTACCTTCTGTTGCACTGTTGCCTGTCCTTGTTGTGGCTGTCCGGCCTTCTGCTGGGCCGCCTGAACGGCTGCCTGTTGCTGCTTCTTCATCTGAAGCAGCTGTTGCACCTGCATCTGCGGGAAGGACGGCGTCAGCACAGGACCACCTGATCAAGAAGAGAAAGTTATATTTAGAAGCATGACAGGCTAAGGCTCCTTGAGGCTTCGAAAGCATTTTGGTAACATACCCGTTTTCTGGGCCTGGCCAATAGCCACGCTGATGCCAGCTACAGTGACCGGCAGAGTGGTGACACCAGCAGATGATACCACGGCTGGCACGGAGACCACGGGAGGCTTGGTGAGGGTCATCTGGGCCGTCTGGCCAGTCTGGGCCTGAATCTGACCCTGGGTGGGTACTCGGGTCTGCAATTGGAAAACAGAAAGCATGTTGAAGAATGATTAATGAATGTGCACATTGTCCATAAATTCATTAGAAAATAAACGATATAAAACATCTATCGTACGACACATTTTTCATATATAACAAATTCCTCATTATATCACACAAACGACTGAGAATGAGGCACATTTACCAGTCTGGCCACCTGTAGATTGGTCACTGTGGTGCCTGTCAAAACAGAACCAGATCTTGGTGCCGTGACCGTTGCGAGCTGAGGATTGGCTTGAGCTGCTTGTGTGGGCTGCACTTGGGCCTGCTGGGCTCCTGCAGCATGCTGGCCCTGAGCTGCGGCCGCCGCCACTGCTGCTGCAACCTGTTGCTGCTGCTGTTGCTGCAGCTGCAACTTATGTTTGTGCATCTTTAATAATTCCTGTCAACACAAATCCTTGGCATTCAATTACAACTCCCCAACTTGAAATGTATACATGTCACAGCAATCTAAAGAAAACGCAGCTCTAGTTTTTGGTAAAAACAAACAAAAAATGTGGGTACTGTTTACCTGGGGTTTGCTTACAGCTTTGATCTGGGGCGAGGCAGCCTGCTGCTGTTGCTGAAGCTGCTGTTGACGAATCATCTGCAGGTGAGCCGGGGTGAAGGCCTTTGCTTGTGCAAGCTGCATCCCTGTAGCTTGGCAGAGTACAGCACATTCAAATCAGTGAAAGAGTATGGAATACTGGAAGGGGTTCACTCATGTTGCCTGTTATGTAGTGGGCACTTATTAAGGGGGTCTGCAACACTGGCTGAGCTTTTGTAAAACAACAACTCTGAGTTTGCAGGCATGTCAGTGCAAGCAGTACAAGTCAGCAAGGACACAGTAACAAACTGCTTACTTAATGGGCCAGCGCTACTGGTAGGGTAAAATGAAAAAACGGACACTGAATCCAGTTTATTACCTTGTGTTACTTGAGTGACAAGTGGGCGCGTCTGTGCTTGGACTGGGCTCAGAGTGGTTGAAACGACAGTCGATGCGGTTACCGGGGTAACTGCTCGAATGCCCTGCCCTGTAGCTATGGCAACCACTTCAGCAGGGGCGGCAGCCGCTGTAACTGCTCTCTGCTGGCCGTGGACTACCTGCGCTCCAGCGGCAGGACCGGCGGGCTAGTAGAACAACAGACACAGCTTCCATAAGGACATCTTTTTCTACAGTGTGACATTTGTGTCATCGTCATGACTCACAGAAAGGGTGCCTGGTATGACTGGAGAGGCCAGGCGTTTGTTGGCTTGGAAGGGACTCGGAGGCACTCCAGCAACCGTGTTCACAATCACATTCCCCCCAACAGCGGCTGCAAGACCAAACCAAAAGAACATATTCAACTATGGAAAAAGGCAAATGTCCTTTATGTGAACTGCATGTCCATTACACACCAGCCTGGATGGTGGTTCCGGCTGCGGCGTTTTTGATGGCTCCAGCCTGAAAGATATGACAGGCATGTATCGACAGCTGCACATTTTGGACCCCACTAAAGGGGCCAATTGTAAAGGAGGATTTATAGACTGGTTCTCACCAGAACAGCTGCATTAGGAACTGCAACAGCTCCAGCTGCAGTGGCAGCCTGAGAGACCTGAGTCTGAACCTGGGCAGCTGCAGAGGTCTGGCTCGGTGTAGTCTGGCCTTGGGGAGCTCCAGCCTGTTGTTGCGCTAGCTGCTGAGCCTTCTGCTGCTCCGCCAGGGCCTTCAAGTCCACATACAGTACATATTGTGTTGTAAGTATTCACTATGAGTACTCATCAATACCGAGTACTGATACCTGAGGGACTTATATACTGTAAATTTCATTTAACACAGGGACAAAAAATGTGACCTTTCTTTTTGACGCAGATGACTGATGTGCCAAACTGCCATAGTGCATAGGGACAACTACTGCTGAGGAGGATTTACTCAATGTCAGATTTTATTTGCCTTGGGGTTTTGTACTCGCTCATCCCTGGATCAATACATTTTCTGAACCACCTATCTTTACGCAAACTCAGAAACAAACAGAAAGGCCAGATACTAATATACCAGCATATTTACAGGTTTAGAGACGCAACTATGTCATGAGAGCAGGCTTTGGATCATATAGCCTCTGCTGCTTTGCAATACAAAGCAACAGAACGGGCGACTGAAGTCATAATCATGCGACACAGCCAGTAGCTGACGTGATAATCTCACCACAATGAAATTTGTTGGCAACACTTTCAATAATTCTTTGTATGGAATTTAGCAATACGGTAACAGTCATGGAAATTTTCTCCAACTCCTCAGTAATCCTGACGATTACCTTTTTCTCTTTGGCGATCCTTTCGGCACGTTGAGATGCCACTTGAATGGGGGGGAGGGGCTTGTCGTAGCTTATCCCACTGCATAAAAGGAATGGTTCTTAGGTTTTGCTCTGTAGTTTTTGATTCATACAGCATGCTACAAGAAAATCACAACAGAAAGGCTACCTTTCTGCCAAAACAGAGGCATGTTTGGGATTCTTCTGGAATGGATTCATGCCAAGCCTGTAAGAGGAGTGGATTTAAACACATTCAGAGAATGATATGTGAAATGAAACGTGTTCCTCTCGAAGTATTGATAGTATTATTTCATTGCTCAAGTTAATTTTGCCTGATGCGGTACTCACAAGGGTTTGATAGGTGGGCTCCTTTTGCTCGCTATAATTTTCATGAGCTCAAAGCGGCTGTTATAGAGCTGAATTTGAGTGGCGTTGTCATCTTGCGTGTAGATCTGGCAGGTCCTTAGAGGACGGCTATTCTTAGACTGAGTGAAAAGACAAGCACGGAAGAAGAAAAGTTTAGTGATCCTAATAGTTGAGAAGAAAAAAAAAAAAAGAGAATATAGCACCTTGTAGATGCTCTTTGTTTTCTTCTTAGGGTTAGCCTCAAACATCAACTGAAAATATTACAGATATTGGTTAAAATATGACAAATGGTTGTTTCAATATTCAGTTAAACAGTGGTGCACTGAGATGTTGAACTACCTTGCCCTCTTCTCTGGGAATGATGACGTTCTCGTAGCGGCTACGACACTGCTTAGGAGAGCGGTAGATGCGGCTGCAGGAGTTCACCACATCACTCACCAGATCCCAGTTGGGTGTGTGTGCAGGAGACACGATAGTCAGGTTGAGGGGCAACTCGAGCAGTTGTTTCACAGCCTGTAATAAAAAATTAGTCTTTGAGTCAAAAAAAGCATAAAACGTATGTGTTTCACCGAGATGCAGTCAAGGGACGCTTGTAAGATACATCTCCCCAAGAAAGACACTAGTGGGCTGGGTTAATAAGTACCTGAAGTAGAGCCCAGTCTTCACTGATGAGCCACTCTGGGTTATCCTGACCAGCCTCCATGGTGGGTTTAACCAGTGAAGGCAGAGGCTTGGCAAAGGGTGCCTGCTGCTTGAGAGAAAAGTTCTTTTTCTGGTCTTTCCCTTCTCTGCGAACCTTCAGCATGCTGGCCTTTTCGAAAAGGGAGCGTGGTGGAATTACAGTTTCCCCATGGCCCTTCTTCTTCTTCCTAGCTGCTGCTGAAAGAAAACAATATTTTCACTCGGAAAATTAGTGGGAAAAGAAGGCACCAAAATGGGGAACTTAGAATAAAGACAGTGAGAGTAACATGATTAGAGCGTCTTGTACCTGAGGGGTCCAGTTTCAGTCTCTTGTGCTCCTTGCGGACGTAGATTGGAGGTAACTTGGCCTCAGGAATGGGTGTGGTGTCATACATCAGACACATTACAGAGTCTATGTAAATATCATTGTCATCCTGTGGTGGTGTCGGTGGAGTCCAAACCTATGTTGTGATTACAACGAAAAAACACATTTTTATACAACTGACAAAGAGAAACTTAGGGTAGGCAATATGCCCAAACACACACACACAAAAGACATCTCTTACCGGCATGATTTCTGTATGTCCATCCTCAGCAGTAAAGACATACTCCTAATGAAAATAAAGGTTTGACAATACTGTTAAACATAGCAGATAACCGGTTGTGAAAAGCAAGATTTAAAGACCAGTCACCATGTTGTAAGCGTCTTCTCTTGTGTAGGTGAAAAGCTCTTCGGCTCCCTCCATCAGCTCTCGGTCCTCCTCCTCCTCTTTCAGTTTCTGCAGTTGCTGCAGCTCCCAGCCCCTCTTAGAACACTCCAACCGCTCCTGAGCAGAATGTCACGAATGAGTTACTCAGAACATTACGACTGTATTGCCCATCTGGAGAGTTGAAGAGTCAAAAGCAGTCATGTTTGCATTCATTTGAATGCTGGTCCAATTTTTTCACGATTTGAGACGCCAGCTCAGATACAACGCTTAGACCATAATTCATATGTATACCACATGAGCCTCAGATTGTGTTACCTTGAGAGCAGTTTCATCGTCACTGATATGAAGGTACTCCAGGTAGTTCAGAGCATATCTTTCAATTGGAGTGAGCTGTTTGAAATAACGCAGAAACAGAAATTCATGATCCAACCAATATTAAAACTGCTTCTCTCTATTTGGTCAGTGACAAAATACAATCAAGGAAGGTACCTACCTGTTCCATAACTGCATTCAACTGATCCATCTCAACAGGCTCTTCTTTAGTCTGGCTCTCTGACTCGTCAGCCAGTTCCGAATGCATGCCTGTTATCTCTGCATCCTCTACTTTCACACCGTCTGCTTCTGGTGAATCCTCCAAGTTAATACTATGGAGAGCTTGGATGTAGGGTCTAGCTACTTTTGGAGAGATGGTCTCGGAGGCTGATGGCTCCTGGTGAAGGACAACAAACTCCTCCACCTTTTCCCCTGAGCCTGCCTCCACCTCAAACAAATCCTGGATTGTCCGCTAGAATTAGGCCAGAAAAGAGTCATTTACCATAAGTAATCTAATAGGTATGGATTTTTAAATGAACAGGCACAAACAGCTCTTCTGAGAGTGAGGGACAAAATAAGGATGAACTGATCTTACTTGTGTGAGGAAAGCCAGAGTATAATCAGTGCCCTGTGCAGCCACCTCTCTGATTAGGTCCTTGGTTCCATTCTTTAATAGTTTCTCCTCAATCGAGTTCCCACTCTCCAATCTGAGCAAACAAACATGGGAATATCGTGACAAACTCCCAAATTGTTGAGGTAGTGAACATAAACAAATATGTATAAAACAAGAACTGGTGAGTTTGCACAAAATATATTACCGGTAAATGTGGATATCTTTAGCGCGCCCAAGTTTGTCACACCATTCCTGGGTGCGGGCATCCATGCTAGGATTTAGGTCTGTGTCATAGAAAATGATGGCATCTGCATCAAGCATAGTTCCGACTGAAGCGCAGCAGTGGTTTGTGAGGATGCTGCAGAAAATTGGCCTGTTCCTGTTAAAGGTCCTTATGGTCTCCTGCAAGGAGAACAGCATGTGAGTGTGTGCGGGGGGAATCTTTCAAACAACAACACAGCAGCAGCACCAACAACGGTCAGGGGTTATAGCTATATTGATGTGTGCAACAGTTTTGGCCCTGTCAGGAACAGAATCCAGCAGGGAGGGAAACATGCACAATAATATATCCCCTTGAGCCAGAACTCTGCACTGTCACTGGGAGGTTCTGGTGTTAGACGGGGAGGCAACAACCTCTAACATTTCATTACAGTCTATGACAGTATGTGATTTGCTTGTCACGAGGTCTCAAATTCTGTCTCACTGACATTAAAAAAAAAAACATGCTACATGAGATGCCCAACACAACAACCTTTATTTTTTTTTACCTGTCGTTCATCTGGAGTGTAGCTTTCATCCACACGCACATAAGTGAGCTGCCTATAATCGAGGAATGCCTCCAGGATATCAAGCATCTTCATCATCTGAGTGAAGATGAGGACACGGCGATTGTCTGACCTAAGCTTCTGCAGCAGAATGGCCAGGGCTTCTAGTTTGCCTTTGGATGGAAAACATATACAGTTAATATCCTTCTTAGGTTTGCCTTTCACCCTCTGCACGACATGCACTTTGGGGGGAAAAAATGCACAGCATCAGATGAAGAAAACTGAACATCAGTGTGGGAAGAGAAACTAACTAACCTGAATCCATCTGCATTAGCTGATGATCCGGAGAACAGAAGTGATGCCTGGGCACCAAGTGGTGTATGTCACAAGCATGGGAGGCAAAGGATTCCTGCAGGTGACTGTGGAATAACCTTTGTTTTATGGTGTAAGGGGTGGGAGGATTGGCTGCATATAACTGAGGTGGTGGCGCAACAGCTGTAGGCACCACGCATAGCAGCCTACATGGTGAAAAGAGGAGAGTTTTTTTTTAGCCTTGGATCATTATGACACTAAATGCATGATTGAACATTTGAATCTACGTAGAATTTCAATTATGATCACATGTAACTGTTTATTTATACTACAAGTCATAGATAAATTAATGCCCTCCCAAAACCTTTTCTAACCTTGGAATATACAATTCAGTTCTCTTAAGCACTCAAGCTTCAACAATGTGGTAAAACAGTAAGCACCCTTTGCCAAGGCTGTTGGTAGCTTGCATTCGATTCTCAAGAGACAGTAGAGCAGACTGCAGTGCAGAGGTGGTTGCCACAAAGGTGTTCTGGGCCCTGACGCAACTTTCCCGGCCCACCCACATCCATCCTCCTGCAGTCAGCGCAGAGTGGCCAGGCTCTGAGCTCACAGTGCACGCCTGCAACAAGTCTGACCCATATAGAACTCGGCGGCTGCAGCGTCGCTCATTTGCTTCAAAGAGAAGGCTCAACCGCTGCTTAGCCTGCCGGGTCTTTTCTTCTGAAGACTCCTAAAGGAAAATGACAAGGCCACACATTTTTTACATTCAGTACAATACATTACAACTGGCCCGTAGTTTTTCAAGCTGTCTCTGAATTAATGTACATACCTGTGAAGGAGGAGTCGCGAGCCTGTTAGAGGTTGCTGTGGCATTTGTTGTCACACCTATTCCAAATATACTGTATGAGCTGAAGGACACATCCTTGCAAGTCGCATTCTATTGCTAATCGTTGGGATCAAATCGGCTTCGAAAGACAAAATGTATGATATGGAATGGTAATGGATGAGTCACCTTGCTGGACTGTTGGTAGAGCTGGATGAGGTGCACTGGGTGAAGCTGAAGCATTGGAGTTAGGGACAGCTTGTGCCATTGTTTGCATAACCATAGAACCCTGGGGCCTGATGATTTGCTGCCCAGGAGCTGACACAATTTGTAGAATGTTTCCTAAAAATCAAGCAATTACAATGGGTGCTGATTTAAAGACATTACAAAAAAGGTTTGTTATGACTGTCGAGGGAAGCGGTGCCAATATGTTAAGGCTGATCTGATGCTGGTGCAATCAGTTAAATGATCTTTTTAGGACAATGGCTGAGCGGTACTAGGAACAACAGTTTGTGATGATTGAGCTCAAGTTGCTACATACACTGTTAATACAATACATGAATGCATCATAGCACACAATTATTTTTTTAGCTCAAGTTGCTACACTGTTAATACATGAATGCATCATAGCACATAATTTTTTTAAACAAAAACACGACGACAGCACAAATCACAAGTTTAATGATGATACCTGGCCATATGCCATATTAACAACTTATGTACCTTGGAGCTGCAAGGGCTGTCCAGTGGTGAGCTGGCGAAGTTGACTGGGGGACAACGTGAATTTGTTGCCCTGAAATTGCAGCGTGACAGGAGTCTCTGGCTGGGAGATACGATTCTGACTTCCAGCTATGTTGGCCAGCTGAGCAATTTTCACTGCATCCCCTCCTTTTTTTGAGAAGGAATATTATAAAAATATACAAAATATAGCAATATAAACTTCAGCCTGAATCCCTACCATGGGTAAAAACTATTGAACAAAAACAAAAAGCAATACAAATTGTTGGATTGGTTGTGTGTGTGGAGGTTACAGTGCATATTTAGCTAAATCCGATAAAACGAGTTGATTTCTTACCTTGAGTTGCTGTAGTAGCCGCAGTGGTGACTGGGGACTTTCCCCTTGCCTGGGCTGAGTTGGATGAGGAAACAGAGTTGGTTGTAGCAGAAGAGCTTGTTTGAGGATTTTGTCCTACTGCACTTGTTATGGCAACTAGCCGCCCTTCTGGCTTTGTCCCATATTGCACTGGCTGGAACAATCTAATTAGGTAAGACATTACAACATCACAATGTAAAAAAATCTTGTAATACTCAGTTGATTAAAAAAAAAAAAAAAGTTCTCTTTCAAACCTCATTGGTTTTATTGGACATGGCTTGGGATGTGGCGGTGGTTCGGGACCACTGTAGATCTCCTCTATAAGCTGTTGTGTGACCTTTAGTTTGGGCATTACTTCTTCAATCTGATACCGAGTCAGCTGATTCTCATTGCTGATCAAATCAAACAGGGACAGGGCTGTATCCTAAAATGATAAAGTCAAGGACAAGAGATGATGATGATATTGTAGCATATCAATGTCATAAAATACTGCAATGTAAAAATAAAGAATGGTAAAAAGAACTGCGACGCTACTACTATCATACTGCAGCAATTTTGGTACTGAGGATTAACAGTATCTGAAAAGTGATATGAGCAGTATGTCAAAAGAATATAGGTGAGATACAGATGAATAAATCCATAAGTTGAACAGGTCTTTAATTTGCCTAACTATTGTAGAAAAAAGAAAGTATGAGAATCTGAGTACAGATAAAAAGTGTATACTTTGTTGGAGTCATCCTGCATTGCTTCCAGTATGAGTGATGGGCAATTATATTGCAGAGGAGTGCAGAAGAAGGAGCTGCTTGTCTCTCGAGGTACAACCAAATCCGGGTGGTTGCACACACGCTGCAACTGCATCAAGACTTGAAGCACGCTGACAAAATGGCCAGTCTTCAGAGCCTCCTGGGATCTAAAACCAAAGCCATCAGTGAACACGTTAATTTATATGCCTACGTCTATAATCCAATTGAAAGGCGATAGAGGGAATTTATGGTGTACAATGTAAGTAATCAAAATCAAAAGTGCCTCAGTCCTACAATTAACAACCGCTGCAATTTGACTTTGTTAAAAACACAACACAAATTGGTCCTCTGTGATGTTCCAAGTTGATAGGTTTTTTTCAATGTGTGCTATTACAGAGCTGAAAAGGTCACAAAATGTGAATCGTGCGTGTTATTTCCTTGAGGTTGAACAAGAAAAAGATCTCACTCAGGTTGAGTAAGGATATCCTCATACAGGCTCTTCTGTCTGCCGGAGAGGCGACACTTCAGGATGTGCTCATACTTTTTAGGCAACTGCTTTTCCACTTCCCGTTTGGAGCGCCTCAGAATGAAAGGCTGAATCATCTAAAGGTAAGATTAAGTGGGTAATGCACAACAAATCCAGCACAGTATGTACATGAGTTAAACTCCAGAGCTATTGTTAGTCTTCGTATACCAACCCTGTGCAGACGAATGACAAGTTTGTGACAGTAGTCCTGATTCTGGTCAGTGCCTGCCTTAACAGGGAAGTCCGAGTAGGGCCTTGTTATTCCTGGCATGAGGAAGTGGATCATAGTCCATAGCTCCTTTAGAGTATTCTGTAGTGGGGTATTGATGAGGAGGATCCGCTGCACACTGTACAATTCACGAGAGAAGAAGGCAAAATAACTAATTAAATAAAAAGAGTACTTATGACACTGTACCTTATCACATCAGTTAACAGATTCAAGTGATTGTGAAAGAATGTCACAAGCTCAAAATGGCATCATCAGAAAAATAATGCTACTCACCTTTGAAGGGCAAATATGGTTTCCCAATGTTTTTCAGTCATATTTTTGATGAGTTGCACCTCATCCAGAACCAGGTGTCTCCACTTTTGCCTCAGAAAATGGCTGCGGTCCTTCATCAACAGCTTGTACGATGTGACACATACATGGAAGCTGTTTTCTTCACGCCACCACTGGAGATCAGATCAGCCCAGATGAGACGTTTCTTGATAAAGTGATAATATAATTTTCATCACCACAAAAATACCTACCGTTCTCTGTGATTTACGCTCTCTCTCCGTTCCCAAATACAAGAGGATTTTAAGGCCAGGACACCAACGCTTAAACTCCACTTCCCAGTTGAGCAATTTGCAAGTCCTAACCACAATGAGGTGGGGACCCCAAATACCTGTTGGAGAAAAAGAACAGCATTTATTACAATACAAATGATAGATTTCCAGAAACCATGCAAATAACAGCAATAGAAGCATACCCTCTTGGCCAGCTAAGTGAGCCATGTAAGCAACGGTTTGAACAGTTTTGCCAAGGCCTGTTTCATCAGCGAGGATACCATTTAGGTGCTTCTTGTATAGGTTTACCAGCCAGTCAACACCAATTTGCTGATATTCTCGCAGTGCGCCGTGTAGTAGAAATGGTGCCGGAGTCAGAGTCTAGTAAAATAAAACAATGACAACATCAACCAAAAATATGTGAAATGATCCGTTCAACCTGTCTTTGGGTCTTACCGAGGAAGTGGACTTGAGGGGACCCTTCGGCAGAAGAAGCTCGGTTGCAGCAGCCACCTCAGATATGTCCCTTGCAGGTTTCCCCTCAGAATTGCAAGAAGAGGTCTTGTCGGGACTACGAAACTGGTCCACAATAAGCAGAGAGTCTATGAGAACTGCCTCAGGTGGACTCCTTGCAGGACACGTTATTGCTGAAAATTACAGAGCAATAATTTAGGAAGGAAGGAAGGACAAATAAATACATCTGCAAAATATGGCGGCATCTTCTGTTAAGGAAAGAATAATTCACAATTGTCAATGAAATACCTTGGAACTGCAGACAGAATAGAAACAGAGAGAAGACTACAATGCCTGGATAAAAAATAAAAAAAATCTCATCTATCCAAGACATTCTCCCATAAGCTTTGACTTTCCACTCATGCCAGATTCTATGTTATTTCAATGACCACTGTGTTCCCCCCCTTTTTTTTTCAGTCCAAATGTGTAAAAAAACAAAAACAGAACAAAAGAAACACATAAAACATTTTTTCAGAGCACACTGGCACCTTCAGTCTCTTCATCATCGTGATTACTTGACGGACTTGGCTGAGGCCACTCAAAGCTGTCAGCATAGGCACCGGCATATTGCTTCCTCAAAGTATCCAGGGGCAACTCAGCTAAAAAATTACAAAAAAGTATTCAAGTAAGAAATACTGTGAAGTATAGAATCTTGATATACAACGGCACCCTGACTCACAAGTTTAATTGCCATGACCATGCTCTTAACTCAAATCAACTCTATTGATGTGAATGGATGCCAAAGATGCCTCCTAAAATAAATCGTTATACAAATTGTTGTTTCTATTGTAGTACGATAGTGTACTGAGGTGAATTTAAGTGGAGCGGCTGAGAGTAGCTCTCCTACATAAAGGGATCTTTTTGGGACGAGAGTTACAACGGAAAAAAAACATCACATTTAAAGTATTCTCAACATAAAACTGAGTAGGCTTCAAATAATTTTCATGGTACACAAATACTGACTCATATTGTGGGTGCTTTGTATGGTGCGCTAACATTAACACCAACATATATTGTACATTGTACACATTGGCTAAATTTACACTGCTTCTGGCCATGTCTTACATTCCCAAATGTATGGTTTAAAGTTCAGTGAAGTAAAACCAAAAAATGCTAATATCTTATACAATAAATGTCTAACAGAGGGGGGTCTGGACAGAGAGCCATAGAGAGTAATTACCATCTTTGGCAAGCTCAACCAATTCTGTTTTGTAATTGGCTTCTCCCTCCGTAACTTCTTGTTCCTCTATTGTGCTCTCTTCATCTAGAACACACACAAAAAAGATATTCAGAAATTTTACATTAGAAATTTGCCCTTCACACCACATTATTTTAATTAAAAAAAGATACAACTCGATTGTTTAAAACATACCCGCTTCAACACTCAAAGGTGAATTAGATTTCCTTTTTCTATACACAATGTGACACTCCTAAAAACGAAAACATAAACAAGATGTAAAATGTGATTTTTATACGATCATATTTGTGTTAAAACAGAGAACATACCTCTTTATCAGGTGTCCTTTTTCTATACACACTGTGACGCTCCTAAAAACGAAAACATAAACAAGATGTAAAATGTGATTTTTATACGATCATATTTGTGTTAAAACAGAGAACATACCTCTTTATCAGGTGTCTCTCCAACAGAGTGACCTGGTACAAGAACAATTTCAGTTTGTATGATGTTTATTATGCTTTCTTGAGTATAGAAAAATAAAAAAATGAACTAAATAAGCCATACCTTTGACTGATGCTTTCTGTAAACTAAGCGCTCTAATCCTCTTTTCATTTATTTCAAAGTGAAGTTTAATTTCCACAACCTGACAAAAAGTGACGCATTAAAATTTTGGTAGGGATGTAATTGTGAGTGATGACTGATCATTAAATTTCAGGAAGCATACCTGCTCAATGTTGGACCAAAAGAATTCCACTTCTCTGGCAATTGTGCCGGCAATGTGGCGAAGATGAAGTTCCCTTTCTTTATTTGACCTCTCTTCACTTTTCCTCTGCTCTTGATGGTAACGTGCACATGTGCGTGCCATCTGAAAAAGAATCAAAATATATTTGGACTTTCTATTTCAAATTCTGAACTCTAGAGACTCTTTAACATTTCCCTCATACCTTCTTTGCAGCAGCCTCTTTCCATCTTCGCTCCTGGACAAAGTCAGCGGCCATCCACTGCATCTCCTCCAAGAGGTAGTCCCAATGGGACTTTGGACGAGAGGCCTCCACAACTTTGGGAAGCCTACTAGCTGACCACTGGCCATCCTTTCTTAGTTCAGAGATGCGTTGGTGCACTTGATTCTCCTAAGGATGAGGAGAGAAAAAATAAGTCAAATTCTTATTGTCATGATAATTTAATACTTGAAAGTAATTACTTAAAAAGTTCATTCAACCACAGTCGTAAAAAAAAAAAAAAATCTTTCTTCAATGACAATACAACACATCTCTATTTATGCAGCACTTTCACAACAGCTGTTGTTGTAACAAAGCACTTTACGTAAGGTACAACAAAATAACAATACAACAGAATACATCACATGACTAGAAATGTCTTTAATCTGTTGCAGGCTTTAATGTACTTTTTAATGAAGACTTACAGCTTGACCAAATGCTATTCAAATTAACTAAATGGCTTTGCTTCCACTCCTTTCCCCTCAGTGCTCATTCCGGTGTACTTATGGATATGTTATCATGAAACCTACCAGTTTAGCTTGCTCAACTTGTTTATCTTGAGAAGCCTCCTGCGATGACTGCATGGTCGCGCTTTGACCAAAGCCGCTCGTTTTGATGCCGGAAAAACCATTGGTTCCTGCCAGTTTGGACTGGGTGCTTGGGTTTGTATTGGTAGCAGGAGGGCGCAGAGGACTTGTTGGTTGAGTGGTGGGAACACAATTAGAAGTAGGAAGAGAAGTAGACGACATGGAGGAGAGCGATATTGAGTTGGTCATATTCCTTTGAATGGGTTGAGCTGACTCTGCACCAGGACGACCAAGAGTCACCGTCTATGGGGAAGGAAACAAATCTTAAGATTGCATCATGATTCAAAAGCAAACGCAAGTGCAAAGTGCATATGCATGTCTTCAGGCAGACTGACCGCTTGCCCTGAGGGTAGCATTGTCTGGTTTTGCTGCTGCTGGGGAGGCAACTGGATATGCAGACCTGACTGCATCTGCTGTTGGAGCTGGGCCTGGAGTTGTGTGTGGGGATTTACTGATGCCATGATTGGGCCACCTGTCTGCACTTTCACCTGCGCTTGAAGCTGACCACCAGGTTGGACTGTGCTCTCCACAATCTGAGCCTGCTGGGACAGCGTCACTGGGGGACCAGTCATAGGGAGGGCTCCTTGTGGCAATCTGCCTGGCAGCTGAGGGGGTGGCGTATGTAGGCTAGCTGCATTCTGCACTGGAGGTCCTTTGGATGGGTCATATTGTTGCTGATTCGGCTTCTGTCCTGCAATCTGGACCACTTGCGGTGCAGGCGGCATCCCGCCTAGACACATTAAAACCAAATTATAGAACAAACAAGGTTGTGATGTAAAAAGAAACAAAGATGTTTGTATTTCCTTATAGTGACCTGAAAATGTCTGCTCTTGCTAGAATATCGATTTTAACTGAATACAGGTGTTTGGCTTAGCTTTCCCTGAATAATAGAAGCCAATGGTGAATTAAATAATAATTTCATGTTTTTAATTGGAGCTCCTGAGAACAGCGCCAAATGAAATAGATGAACTTGATTGAACAGAAGTATACTACTTCCTGATGATAAACTAATACGGCAAAATGATTACAGAAGAAATGAAATTAATGTAGTCATCTACATGTCTCTCAAACAAAACATTACATAGATTAATGCAAAATCAAAATATTGCATTTCATGTTGAATATGGTACTTAAAATGTCAAAAACTATAGATGCAGAGAGATTTTGAAAGAGTAAAGATGTTTAAAAGGTAAAGGAAAATGGGGGAAATTACACACCAACAAAAAGACAGCGAAAGCAAAAGGGAAACAAAAAATACAAAGCAGATGCACAAAAACGGCATGTTTCACATGCATGAAAGCGATGTCATTCTAGCAGTACTCAAGGCATCTGAATGCCTCATATAGCAGCAAAGCACAGAGATGAGCGAAAAGACAAACACTGGGTTTTGCAGACAGCGGGCCTGAGCGGAGCTGTGCAATCTAAAGCAGCGCCTGCCTTACCTCCCTGCACGTCTCACCACCAACACCCGGCCCTGACACACCCACACCATCACAATCGCAAAAACCTGTCCGCTGAACACAAGTCCTCCATATGATTCCCCTCCTACTTAGACTGAGGGAAAGAAGCCGAGTCAGAACAAAATGCCATGAAGTAACATGAAGGGAAATCAACTCAATGTGACCATGAGACACATGAAAAGGTTTCGGAATGATGACTTTGAGACCTTGTTGATGCATGTATAACTGGAGAGTGAAAGACTTGGCAATGGGAAACCAAATGACAGGGTGACATCAAATGGAGTCATTCAGAGGGCAAACCCACAAGAAAGTGTGCTCATTCCCACCGGGTTCCCACTTTCTTAGATCCAACTGCAGTTTAACCCACCCACCCAAAAAAAAAAAAAAAAAGCCATCATCACATGACAGTCAGTCAAAAAACAAAATTAAAAAAAAAAAAAGAAAAGAAAGAAATGGATAACAAAGGATGGCCCAGAACACGACAAAAGGAAAATGAAAAGACAAGGCATCTTCCCAGTGTGTGATGACTATTCTTCACAGTTGGAAAATCTTCTTCCCATTTCATCCTGACAGAGTTGAGAGTTCAGAGTGTAGTAGAACTAAGCCTGCATTTCCTGAGGAAGGACTGCTGAGAAATCCAGCATCTGAAGGATCAGCTGAACGATGCTGCCCGAAGTTTATTTGTCAAAGGTGACTGTTTTGGCTCAGATACTTAAGTCTTCTTCATGTGTAGAAAGGGACTCATCCAGCGGCATGAGAAGAAGGGAGGGCCTCGTTGTAGCACCCCTACCTTGCGCAGTTGGCATAAGCTGTTGGAGTGGCACGCCAGGCGATCCTAAAGGAGCTACACCAGGATGCTGGAAAATCAGCCCATGGCGACCAACGTCAATCCGGGATCTTTTAGCCTGATCTGGGATTTAAAACACACAATACCCTCATAACGGGGGAAAACAAGTACTCTGCACAGGGCAATGACCTTCGGAAGACCTCACAGGCCAACTCGCCTTCCTCGAAGAAAATACTTCAACATAGAGCGCTAGTAGAGGATGCCAAATATCTAAAAGCAGAAGCAATTAAAGGGAGAAAAGAAAAAGAACAAAAACCAAAGCAAACGGGGGAAAATAGCAACAGACAGGAGTTTTGGATCCTCGCCCTACCTGCTTGCACCATCGCCTGTTGCCTCTTGAAGGCATCCATCTCAGCGGGGTTGGCAAGCGTGCTCGCTGGTCCTTGGAGACCCTGTCCCACGGGAAATTCAAGGGAGATGTCCTTGTTGGCTATCCATAATCCGTCGCAGACGATGTTTCACATAAGGATTGCATTTATTACCTGAAATTGCTGCTGGGCAGAGAACGCTGCAGATACATTGGGAGGAAGCTGTGTTGCTATGGCAACAGGCGTCACTGCTTGGCCATCTTTTCCTGTGCCAACCTTTACCTGAGAGAAGCAAAACGTTTTAAAGGCGCGCTATTCAAGAAAAGAAGGAAATGGTTTGCATTCAAATCTGGCTAACGCATTACCTCATCGTTGATAACCTTAGATTGTTCCTCCTCTTCCTCCTCCTCTTCTAGATCCAAGTCGTTCTGTCTTAAGTAAGTATACAAGGGAACACAAGGCTTCTTTTTGAAAGCCAAGTAGTCCATCATGTTTCCTTGAAGATGCTGAAGAAAGAAGAGTTCTATGAGGTATTCCTTGAACACCTCCTTTAAACTGTCCATCTTCTTGGCATGGTGCTCCAAGCACTGTTTGCGTAGCTGGGCAATCTCTGGAGTAGAAGGAGGAATCTCCTCTAACCTCTTTGGAACCTGTTTTTTAACAGTGCCTACTGCAGTGTTGGTCGCCGCAAGTGGATTGTTGGTATTTGCTTGGGAGGGGCTGGTGAGTGAAGGGCTGGAGGATGGGATGGTGGAAGGGATCGTAAAAGATGCCGTGGGTGAGGATCCTACCGCGGCAACTACTCCCTGTGAAGTCTTATCAAATATCACAGGGCGTGCGAGCTTTCCTTGTATGATGCTGCTGATCTGTGGAGGTAGGTTAGAAGTGGTAATGTGTCCAGGGCTGCCCAAAGTGGAGAGAGCAGTACTGGTAGCCACGGGACTTTGAGGTCCAAGATGGTGAATGGTGCCTCCGGTCTGTGAGTGAGGCTGAGAAAGACGGCGTTCCCTAACTGAACCTGGTGCTCCAGGAGAAGACAGTTGAATTGAACCAGGTGTCCCCTGTGTGATCTGGGCCAGCGCTGTGCCATCTTGGTATACAAAATGACCCGTTCCCGATGGACTGCCTAAACTGATTTGACGCACTACCATACCTGCCTCAACAAACCGTGTCGGGCTCTGCCCGCACACACTTAGGGCAGCTGAAGGGGCTCCAGGCCTTGTGACGCCTTGCAGTGAGACTGGGCTATGCTGGGTGGGACTTTGCGGCTGCATGGGTTGGGGTAAAGGCGACGTGACTTGGATGTAGGATGACGGCGCATGCTCAAACCTCCATTGTGGTGTCGTATGCTGGAAGCCGGGGGACGCCGGGTTTTGCAGGGGAAGGGGAGTTAGGGTGATCTGCTGGTTGCCAGTCACCATTTGTCCCACATTTTGTAAAGTGATGTTCATGTTCTGACCAGTCACTGGGCTGCGACTCATGATTATCTGATAATTGGGAGATTGGGGAGCTGATGGGCTG
Source organism: Syngnathus floridae (assembly GCF_059516105.1). NCBI lineage: Eukaryota > Metazoa > Chordata > Actinopteri > Syngnathiformes > Syngnathidae > Syngnathus > Syngnathus floridae. The sequence continues at coordinate 11,680,002 of NC_142417.1, read as the reverse complement.
GCAGCAGAAGAAAACGTGGTCACGGGTGACTGAGGGTGAGCAACAGTAGTTTGTTGCTGTGAAGCTGCCATGGTTGCTTGCTGCTGCTGATCCTCAGCTTCTGAGGCACTAACAGACTTGGGTCTTTGGAGTTGTCGTTGAATATTCTGCGACCCACTTCCATGGTGCATTGCGTGACACTCTTGCACTACCTCTCTCAATCTGTCGAGAAAGGTAGGGAAAAAAATCTGAAAACTCAAAAATGTACATTTGAAGGCTTTTATATGTTGTTCCAATGTAAATGTCAGATTATATTCATGACAATTTAGCTTTTAAAATGGAATTATGTGCATCTTGAAAGCGTTGTTGTAACCAAGAATACTGTGCTGCACGTCTTCAACAGCATCCAACGTACTGTATTACATCCAATACCGACAGTTCATTTGAGTCTCATTAAAAGTAGATGTTGCGTGAAAGGTGAAACGTGTGGCTTCGATAAATCCAATTAAACTGTAGGCCCCACAATTTAATAACTGCAATAAACTTGCATAGGAAATATATGAAATAACGTTATATGTATGCATATATTTTTAATTTTACTTGCAAAAAGCCAATAATGCATTTAAATTTCCATGATAAGTCTCCATAGGCTGGACACAATATTGATTCGGAATACTAACAATATCAGAGTTAAGTGTCCTACGGTAGATCTTCTGTCAAAATAACGAAATCGCTCAGGGGCGTAACGTTAGCGCTAGCCACCCGGCGAACACTTCATGTACTTCTATTATTAAACCTGCATGTTTTCCAACTCTGATAGTTAAGATTCAACGATAGTACACATACACTGCACATAATATATGGCCAGACCTTGTACAATGCTATTTCTGCCCACACAAATACGCTCGCTACGGTGAGCGTGCTAGCAAAAGCTAAGAGTAGTAGCTTGTTATTGCTAGAAGGCCAACATTTACGAAGAATATATTAAACCGTATATGCTACATTACTTACATGTTACGGGTCTTCTTTCGTCGTTTAATATTACCTACGTCATTTTATAACAAGATTGATGTAGTAACAAGCATTATACGGCGTATATGAATGTAACAATATTGCTAACGGATATTCAATGTTGGAAGCTAATTTCATTGAGCAACATGGCGACCACAGCGACCTATGGCTTAACCCGGTTGTAGTTCCGTTGTACAGGAAGTTGAGAGCGAGAATAATTTGCTGTTGTTTATATTTTATAAACATTTTGTGTACGTATTTTAAGGTTTTTATTTTTAATAAATAGCGAATAATTTTTGTGTTTGCCATCGCATCACGCATGGGATTCGGGCGTATTTGATTATTCAAAACACCGGAGAGATAAATGATGGGAGCTTGAGCCCATGACATTGTATATTATGTTAATTAAACGTGACGTGAGTGATTCAAAATTGTGTTTGGCGTTTCCCCTCAGTAAATCATTACAAATTTAGAGTGATTAAAAGCTGTAACAGCTTGCTTTTAAGAAGCTAACACACCATTTAAAAACAGTAGAAATATAAAACAACTCAAATGCGTATTTATTCTTCACACGTTTTGCACAAGAACCATACACCACTACATTAACTTATCAGCAAAGTGTTTTTCTACACAATACGTACATCTATAAAGTCAAAGTCTAATGAAAATGTACACATACAAAAATATGTGCCATGCACCAAATCTAAACATAACATTCCCACTTGCATAACAATAAAAGTAACAATGTGTCATTCTCATTTTCAATTAAAATTGTTCTAAATGTTATCAGACAATCCCACTTGAACAAGGCACCGTTACAATAGTTGGTCATTCAGCATTTTTCCACTCCTGTCTGTCAGTTAACTTTAGAGTAAACACCCCAAATCATAACTTTAGTTTCAAGTATGACCTACAATCAGACAAATCTATGTGCAAAACACACATAAACAAAAGATACGTAACAAGTACTGAGCGTAGCATCGGTCTCATCAAACAAATATTGTTACAAAGTCTCACTTCAAGATCAGATTCAAGAAAGTCCAGTCTTGTGTGCACATGTCAAGATTTTAGATGCTGGACTGTGTGCTTGGAGCAGGCACTCCAGTGGTCATTCGCTTGAGAAAAATAAAAGTGCTCGTGGATGTCAATGGGAGAATCCATCCTCTACATTGCAATGAGGTGAATGAGGAATGACAACACAGGTTCTGTGAAGGCAGTACTACAACACTGGCACTGCTATGTTTGCAGAGCAGAGAGGCGTCGTTCGATACACTGCTTGCCTGGGAAAACAGATAACTCCATTGTAATAACAATAAGGCCCAGCATCAATGGCTTACTGAAAAAGTAACATTGCAATGAAGAGAACGTATGATCTTGTTTGTACATACATCGTTCAATACTGTCACTGTCCTTTCCCTCCGTGACGAATCGGGACAAACCCTCCAGAAGCAGAAGAGCTTTATGGTATCGCTGGACTACTTCTATATCACAATGGAACATCTCATCTAAAGCTGCAGATTGTACCTGGAAGCAATTTTAAACACAACAAGGCTGAAACAGTGATGCAAAATGAGCGGTACATGCTGCACATCATGTGGGAGTGAGAGGGGATCTCACCATCTGCACAGTGTGGCAATAGATGAGCTTCTCTGCTGTGAGTCCATTGAAGCGATCCATTAGCTTCTGCTTGTCCGTCAAAAATGTTTGCAGCCGATCGCTCATGGAGCGACAGCATGCAATACAGCTCTTGTACAACTCATTCAACTTCTTGATCACTAAATTCAGGAAAAACACAATATCACAACTTATTATTATGAGCAGGCTCAATGACATATTCTCACATCACTTTATGGTGAACACATAAAGGAAGCTATTAACACAGATATAATGATTGTCACAACACCAAAGGTAATTTCACCTTGTTTGACTGTGGATGAAGGAAGCAGTCGACCTTGCTGAATATTTTCTTTGGCATTATGCAGAGCCGCGGACAGAGACTCTACTGCTTTCATATACAACAGTAACTGTTCTGCACAGCTACAAGGAGAACATGACACCAGAAAGCATGCTCAGTTAAATGCCAGGAGAAGAGTGTATTACGAAAATGGTCAAATAAATGTGCTGACCTCCAGTCTCGACTTAAGAGGCTGATTTGGTCTGTCAACAGACTGTGTTCTAGAAAGGAAACCTCGGGGCTGCTAATGGCATCCAGAACCGGGTCCTTCGAAGAAGCCAATTCCATGATACAGTGCACAAAAGCCAATATGAACTGGAGGTCACCCAGGGCATCTGTATGGACCTGCTGTGGAATAATCAAATGCATAAAGGTTTGTGACTAGAGAGAGTTCAGTTGCATGGTCAGTTACCTCGGTGACATAACAACTCGCAGCCAAACAACTTGCTGACCAAATATTCAGCAAAGGTATGTGTACCTCCATCAATGTATCTTCGGGGAGCTCAGGAGGATGAAAGGCCAAACTGCAGTGCGGAGTAACATCCATAGATTCAGTCTCATTGCTTTTACAGCTTCTTTGATAACGAAGGGGACTGTTGAGCAACAAGGCTGTGGTAATGCAGTTGGGTGAGCCTGCATTATAAAGTAGACAGCTCAAGCGATAAATAGTTTGTAATTGGAATAAAGTTTTTGCTAACAGATCACTTTACAATACTTGGACAAATGCATTACAATCAGGAGCCAGTATTTTATGTTTAATGGTAACTGAGTTCCAAATATGATATGTAAACAGTGGTAAATTGAGGTAATGTTTCCTATTGAAATAAATGAAAATGGAATAAATCCATTCCAGCTCCAAAACTAAATTATACTTACCTTTTTATATAGTGTGTGGTTAAAAAAAGATATAATGCCGTATAGAAATAAAACACACTATAATAAAGAAATAAAAACAAAAAGGGGAGAAGGCCTGTAAGCTCCTCCACTCAAAAAGAATCTCATAATACCATGGGAAAATTCTGATTAATTAATTTATTTTTAAATTTTTATAATGTTGTTTTCTGATTCATTAGTTAATTTTGGCATATCAACATGCCAAGACCATTCCTATACTGAAAATAGTACCACAATTTAGGTACTAATTTCTAGGAATATTTTGTAGGTAACCCAAACTGTTGCCTACATTATTAGCTCACGATATGTGACACTGGTGCCTTTTCAATAATTTCTATTCTGGGCATCTTTGTTTTGATTGTTGTAGGCCAACCAACTATAGGGAAAATTATACAAATATCCATGGCAAAAAATCCAAATTACATTCACTCATCAATTACCTGTCAGCATCCTTGGGAACATAGTGTCAGGAGGAGTGTTTCCAATAGCAGGAGAACCCAAGGAGAAGACTGCAGTTGGTGAGGTCCCCGATGAAGCACATACTGCGTGGCAGCCAGTAGATGGTGCTATAAGTTCGAATAAGTCAAGTGTAAAGGACAAAACTGCCACACACTATCAAGTCATTCTTGGACATACTATTATTGTGTGGTCTGTGCCTGGACTATATACTACAACGACAGAACATTTCTGGTTGAATTAAAATTAAGGCAACTACTACCTGCATTATCCATGGTCTTTTCATAGCAGAGACTTTCATTACTTCTCGGTTCAAGAAGTTGAGCTCCAAATGCAGCTTTAAGCAAAATGCCAGACAGTCTGCCAATGTTCTGTGATCTGGACATTCAATATACACAGAAAGCTAATGAAGCAAACTTTTAATGATTTATTAAATCAAACAACACTCTTCTTACTATTGGCACCACAAAAAGAACAACTTGTTCTGACCTTTTAAATTGCCCATTTTTGTTGGAGGATTTATTGCCATGGTTGGTGGGGGAAGCTGTTGCAAGAGTCGAACTCTGTGCATCTGACATGGTCCTGCATGAATTATCCTGCGACAAACGTTTTCAAAAGCAAACAAACAAACAAACAAACAAACAAATAAATACTAGAAGGAAACACAGAACATTCCAGCATAAACTGAATGATTATGTGAGCGAGAGAGACTAACCTTGATGCTGGGACTCTCCATCTTGTCAGGGCACTCCATGGGCCATCCAGTTCTTGTACTAATCGGTAGAGTCTGATCTGAAGTCCTAGGGGTACTTCCCACTAAATGACAGAAAATGGGATCACGCTACAATGCCTATATGCAGTATACTGTTCTGTACATCATGGTCAATTGATCATCTGTTGAGTTTGGCTGTGACACATTGGATTTATTCGTACCACGAGGCGAGGACGGAGGTGCCTGGGCCCCTCTTTTAGTTGGACTTGAGGAGTATGTGACAGGACAGGAATCATTAGATCCGCGTCGTGAGTAACATTCACTCGAGCCAGCATAACAGAGGCGGCCCCTGGAGGATGTATGAAACAGTCACACAGAAAATCATGCGAGTTATGTGTAGAGAGAGAGATAAGAAATAGAAGTGCCTCTATACCTGGTGGAGTCTTGTGAGCCTGAAGGTTGCAGAATCTGCTCCATTCGCCGGTAGTTATGGATCTGAGTTGGGACTGGAATAGGCTCTGAATGGCTGCGGTCAGACACAGCAGGCTTCCTGTATGGATGAAAACGTGCCAAAATACAGAACAGTAAAATATATAATATAGTACACGACAGAACCAGCCGAGTAAGAATAACTCATTCCGCCTTAGGCTAACAAAACCTATCCCAGACTGTCTTACCCAGGAGGCTTAGAGTGACACTGAAGCAAAGGAGAGCAGGGAGATGTCCTGCCAATTGATTCAAGATCTCTCTCTGTTCTAGGTGGGCTTCTCCTGAGAAGATATCAAAAGTTTTTTGCCATCCCTCAATGCATCTCAGTGCTGTGAATTATTTCTGTTCTGCATGTTTCATCGTTTAATATGTCCCCAAAATAAAACAAATTAGGGATGGTCGGCCACCCTCTTGTGCCCATTTTATCGGTAACCAAAGGCATACATGTCTGACAGATGTCCATTAAGATGCCATTTCTGTAAATATATGATATTGATTATGCAACGTTAAAGAAAATATAAGTCTTTCTTTATAATTATCCATCATTATTTTTTTTTGAGGGGGGGTACTACTGGTGTCGATACTTGGTATCGGTATTGGTCAAAACTCAAGTTGAGTACTGGTATCGGTCTGAGAGAAGTGGTATTGAACGTCACAAAAATGAATGGATCAATCAAAGTTTCTGTGTGGCCTACTAACTCTTCACAGTCGATATACGTACATTCCCACAGCAAGTCAGTTGAAAATAATATTCCAAACTCACCCAGTGTATATCAGGCAACTTTCAATGGGCGATGCACTGTCCTCCTCACACGTGTACTCACCTGCGATGCAGTGAAATAATACATCGATATGGTAAGTTGTAACTGAATTGTGTGATATGCGAGTTGGTGCATGAGTGCAATTCTTACCGGGAGACTCAGGATGTACCATAACATAGTCTTCAGGAAAAGACAAACTGTCCCTGCTTCTTCTTCTGGTTAGTTCTTTCGAGTGGAAGACAACGGTGTCTGACACCGGAGAGTTTTTCAATTTGGCCTGATGGCGATATTTCTCTTCATTGGAAAGCTAAGAACAAAGTGATTTAATTGAAAAACCAAATTTACAAAATACATGGTAGTTAAATTTTCAAAAGGACATGAGAGGCACCCACCTGAGGAGAGGCTGGATGGGATGTGGAGGAGCTGCTAGAAGAGCTCCCTGAGGCAGAACTAGGATAGAAGCACATCGGTGTTGGAGAGCCTGTTCAAAAAGAGGGTGCTTGTCTTTAGATTTTGTGAAAACAGTAGTGGATATTATGTACTGAACCAAAGGACATAGCGTACATACATTTTCTAGAGGTTGAGCTAGTCTCCAGGAAAGGATGATAGAAAAACTCATCTGCAAAAGAAAATAGGAAGGGGCACGTTTAGCTACGACATATAGCATATAAATTAAGAGATTTGTTTTTGTAACAAATGGCAGTGGGTTTAAAATGAGTATTGTTAGGCCCTTGTAAATAATCATCCTGAAATAAAATTATGATGAAAAACCACAAGATTTTAAAAAGGCTGATGTTTACCAAAGCTGATCCTATCCTTGTGGTTTCTCTGAAGAAGTCCCAACAGGAGCTGTCTGAGGTTACTTGAAGTCTCCTTTGGGATGCTGAGGAAAAGACAAAGATTTCCTTTTTATACAAACATAGATGGTGATATACTATGGCATAAACAGTATACATAACAAAACAGAGTTCAGGTGCATAAGACTTATTATTATCATAAGACTAATTTAGAGCTTCTCTATGTGTTGCATTACTATTAAGAAAGAAAGCAAGGCCAGAGGGAATACGTGAATTCATTGACTAACTCGTCGAACGATCGCATTCTGTTTATTCAAGGAGTGATGTGTGCCTTTCCAGAGCCTTATTGAGTTACAGTATTTTATGCAACAGTGTGTTCACAATGTGTGCACTTGTGTGTTAAAGGTCACATGTTTTTTGTTTTTAAACGTGAGCCGTAAAATGTGTCA